>NW_022103917.1:2658003-2697382 GCF_000313985.2 Echinops telfairi | reverse complement strand
TTGGGCAGCATTGGGTTGGGATGTTTTCATGATGCACATTTTCTTTACATAAAACTCTCTTATACATGAGTTGCTGTGGATTTGTTTCTCTAAAGTACCTAGACTAATACAGACGTACTACACCTCTTTAGAGGCTCCCATTGTAAAGCTTTGCCCCCTACTTTTTGCTGTTCCATGTCACATTCTGGATCACCACATTTAATTTCATAAGCCATAGTTCAGCAGGTTTTAATTAGGTCAAAGCCATGCTTAGAAGATGCACAGTTGTCTCATTGGCTTAGAGAATAATTGACATAATTTCTTTTCTTTTTAAAAAAAATATTTTATTGGGGGCTCGTACACTTCTTATCACAATCGTATTGCAGTATGAGTGAGTTTTGTCTGGTGTCATACAGACCTTTCCATGTGGGGACACTCACTGAAGGCCTGCATAAATCCAGCACTAACCAGAGTAGTTTAGGCTATATGTTGGCCATGTAGCCTCTCCTTCTAGCACCTTTCAGTATTTGGAAGGGGAGGAACATTCTTTTCAACTTTTTGATGTACTCACATCTTATACACATGGATACTTGTACAGATAACCCTAGAACAACATGGACCTGACTGCACCAGCCCACTTGTTTGTTTGTTTACTCTGGCAGTTACTAACAGTGAGCCCTATTGTTTTAAGTGTCCATTAAAATGCCCTGTGATGTTCATCATTTTACCTGAGCTATTTGTTAATAGAGAGCTCTTGGTCTACTTACTGGAAAGACAACTGCTCACAAAGAGATGATTAGCATCATCCAATATTTGAAGTAGGTGCGTGCAACATTTAAGTACACTAATTGCAATACACACACGTGGGTCTGCACAGTTCAAATTTGTGTTGTTCAAGGGTTAACTATAAATTATTCCTGAATTTCTGACTGTACTAGAGGTCAGCACCCTTAGGCCCTGCTTTGTTCAAGAACCAATTACAATTGAAAGCTCAATGCCATAAGGGTTATTGTGATTGTAGCAAATAAGGTAACAGAGGTACCTAAAGATGAAATTTGTATCAAATAATTTGTCCTAGTTTCCATAGCTAGGAAGCAGAAGAACCAAGTGTGTAACTCAAAATCCTTGTTTCCAGAGCCTGAGTGCTGCTTTTCATCAAAACATGGCTAACCGATTGCTCATCTGAAGTCTCACAGAGGGAATCTAGAAGAGACTGCAGACTACCAAGTCCAGGAGAGAAGATGATAATCAAAAAAGGTAGGAGTAAATACCTTACTGATCCACATGTGAATTAGTGGATGAATTTGTGTTAACATTCATGGTTTTCTCTTCCACATCTGAGCTATTTATTTTCTTTTTAAATATTACTTCAAAAACTTAGGTTTAGCCTTTGTGGCTTTCATTTGAAGTTCCACGCAACTCCAAAACCATTAATTACTCACCTACATCTGGAAGGAAAGGCAAGAAATATTGCCTTCACTGAACCGAAGGAAACCGAGAGGTCACACGCTTCCCTACAGTCCCCATAGCAAGCAAATTATGGAGTGAGTCAAACATTGGAAAGCTTACTTCCTAGTTTCAACCATATACTTAGACATTAACTTAAAAAAATAAATCCTCTGGTAAAAGAGCACTGTTGCTAATGGCAGTAAGCTCTATGACTGCCCATCACACAGAAGAAGATGCATTTAGTACAGAGGCATGGAGTGTGGACGATGGCAACTGGGAGACAGAGAGACAGAGGCACAACTTTTTGGCAAAGGGAATGAGCTGTCACCCTTATTGTAGGGGCACCTGTGAGCTTTACCAGGAAGAAGGGGGAGCTCAAGCTAAGCAGAAGGCACAGAACAGGAGGTAAGTGAGCAAGCCAGCATCCCAGAATGCTCCTCACATCACAAGTGCTGTTTCTTATCAGATGTAAGCAAAAAAGCGAGGGCTGTATTATTTTTTTTCCAAAAGAATAGATGAGAGATTTCAGAACTTTCACTCAAGTGCTTCTTTGTGCCTCATCAAGAAAGTGTTCCTTGAGCCTCTCCAGAAACTGAAAAGAAAAATCCAATGAAAAGGAAACATCGGAAAAGCAAAAATAATAATCTGAGGGTATATTCATTAGGGAACACACCAGGCCACAATTATATCATGCAAAATTAGAAAACATGTCGAAAGCTTGTGATCTTCTTCAGTGTAAGAGCTCAGTTCAAGATGGCATTAGGTACTTCTGAGTCTTTTGAATGTATAGCAGTGATTTCACATTCAGGAGCTTACTGGGACCCAAGTGGTACATCACACACAATTATTATTAAACAGTTTTTAAAATGAAAAATATCTGAAATATTGAATTAATAATAACTGCTCTTTCTGAATGAATCATATATTTCCTGAGGGATGACCTTTGTTATTGAAGCTTTTCCACATTACCTGGTGTCAGGATTTGAATTATGCCCATCACAATGTGTGTCAATTTGGCTAGGCCATGATTTTTAGTTGTTTGGTAGAAAACCCAATGGTGTGATCCAATTCTCTTCACAGTGCTGATAAGGGTGTGAGGGGGTTGCAGTAGGATTCCATGCCCTTACTCAGATCACAAAGTCAGAGAATTTGGGTGGGAGTCAACACCCTTAGTAGAGTCACAGCCCTGATGCTATGTAAGGGAGTTTTCCCTAGGTATGATCTGCATCACCTTTTACAAAACATACAGTGAAAGGGAATGATCAGAAAAGGATGTCTGTACTTCCAAAAGAAAGAAGAACTGGGAGTGAAACAAGTCCTTTGGATGGAGAATCCCTACACTGACCTCTTAGAGCCAAAGGATATTGAAAGAAGGACCTTCCTCCCCAACCAACCAACACAGAGAACAAATACTTCTGTTGGAAGAGGTAGGTGTTGTTGAGTCAGTTCCAACTCACAGTGACCCTGTATACAACAAGACAAAACAGCCTTGCACCATCATCACACCGGTTATGTTTGAGGCCATTGTTACAGCCACTGTGTCAATCCATCTCATTCAGGGCCTTTCCCAATTTTTTTGCCTCTCTACTTTTCCAAGCGCGATGACAACCCCAAGGACTGGACGACATACCCAAAGCACGTGAGATGACATCGCCCCATCCTTCCCTCTCAGAAGCGTTATGGCTGTACTTCTTTTAAGACAGATTGAATCATTCGTTTGACAATCCATTTTACTTTCAATATTCTTCACCAGCACCATAGTTCAAATGCATCAATTCTTCTTTGATCTATTTGATTCAAAGTCCAACTTCCACACGTTTCCTTCCGTTGTGCATAGGGTTGGTTTGGATCAGATCTCACTCAATGGCACCTAACAACATGGTACTGTTACAACTGTGAATTGACAAAAAGCATGCTTAGTAAGTGTGATCCCATGTGAAGAGTTTATAGTAAAATCATTACATGTTGAGCATATTTTGCACATCACTCAAATGGGCACCTAACACTGTCTGATTATCCTATTGTACTTTCCTTGTGGGCTACTTGTCTCACTACCCAAAGCAACTTTTCAATTCCACTGTTCCTGAAATCTCTTCTAACACCTCACTGAACGAATGACCTGACTTCATATTCTGGTCAAAAAGTAGAATCCCATAGATAAGAACTATCTTTCATCCCGCCAGTAAATGTATAAAACTACTGCCTTGTTCCAGGAGCCTTCCATGTAGATGCACTCTAACTGGCTACCCTCTTACATATTACAATTTAGGAAGTAAGTGTCTCTGTTCCTCCCGTCAAGGCCCAAACTCACCACTTGTGCATGGAGTCCATCAACTTTTTGATTTCTCAAGGAAATAATTCTCTCTCTCTCTCTTTCTCTCTCTCTCTCTTTCTCTCTCTCTCTGTCTCTTTCTCTATCTCCAGTCTCCATCTATCTTCTTTACACAGCATTATGAATGTTGCCCTTAGAATGATTATTTCCATCAGCAACATAAGATCCCCCAAACCAAACCAAAATCGCTGCCTTGAGTCGATGCTACCCCATAGTAACCCCATGGGACAGGATAGAAGTGCTCCCGTGAGTCTCTGAGAGTATGTCTTTACAGGATTGGAAAGCTCCATCTTTTACCGCGGAGCTTGCTGTTGGTTTTGCACTGCAGTTAGCCCAACACATACCAGTGTAAGATACATATACTCAATTTCTCACTCCGGTTAAAAACACACCAACACCATTATAAGAAAACATTCTTTTGAGCTCACGATCCTTTGCAGCCATTGCCCCATTTTTTTCCTGCTTCATTTTGCAGTAAATCCATGCAAACACACTTCAGTGGAGAAACGATAAGTCTTTTTAAGATAAGGTGTTGGGAAAGTTAGAAGCCCATATCAAAATAATGAACTTCAAACCTGAGCTAGAAATTAACTCATAGACCTAAGTGCAATACGTAAAACTATATGATTATTTAGAAAAAAAGTAAAACATTAGTGAAAACCCTCATGATTTGTCTTTAGGCAAAATTCATTGACCTGACACAACAAAGACAATACTTAAAAGGAAAACAAGATAAAGCTTAATTTAGACTTCACCGAAATAAAAATACTCATGTTTGGGTAAAAGCATTACTAATAAAATAAAAAGGCAATCTACAGAAAATATTTGCAAATCATGTATCCGATGAAGGACTTTTTTCTAGAACTTAAAACTCAACAGTAAAAAAATAAGCAATTTAACAATTTGACTAAAGACTTTAAAGGACAATTTACCCAGGAGGAAATATGATTGGCACATAAGGATATGAAAATGTGTGCAGCATCATTATTCATTAGGGAAATTTACATTAATTGAACACATATTCATTCAGTACTGGTGGAAATTTAAAATGTATAACTTATAGAAAGTTGAGCCTACATGACCCAGAACTACCACCATAAGTTTTTTTTTTACATTAAATGGGAAAAAAAGTTATAGTTACATAAATTCCATCCATACAATGGAATACTGTACAGCATCAAAAAGGTAATGATCTATTATTCATTCATATATGCATAAGTATCTACAATGGGGATGGATATCAAAATAACTATTTTTAGTAAACAAAGCCAGTCTCAAAAAGAAACACATGTATGGTACAAATTTTATCTCTTCTTCAATCGTCAATCAAAGCTATATGGAGTTGAAGAACAGAACAGTGTTTGCCAGGGGTTTACCATAAGAGAAAGGTGTGATTGAACACGAGTAGCAGGAGGGATTTGGGGAACTGAGGGGGCTATTTCCTGATTGTATTTAGAGTCACACAACTCTGCACCTGTGTTAAAATAGAATTGTATACTAAGGAATATATCCCAATGTAGGATAATTTTTAAATGACAGTATCATGTAGATATAAAAAAACTCCAAAGTCACTGCAATCAAGTAGATAAGGACTCGTAGAGAACTTACAGGAAAGCATAGAAGTGTCCCTGCGGGCTTCTGGGACTGTCACTCTTCACTGGAATAGAAAGCCTCCTCTTTCTCCCATGGAGCAGCTAGTCGATTCCAACTGTTGACCGTGCCGATAGCACATAACCACTATGCCACTAGGGCTCAATTCATTTAGTGATAGACATGAATTAGTATAGAACTGACTTTTTCATATAAACTTAGTTAAAATTAGTCAGATTCATCTAAAATTCTTACAAGTAATTGTTATTAAATATATTCACTCTGGTGAATGTTTAAAATACAATTAAATGCCAGTTTAAATATCCTTTTGAAATCATCTAAGTCAATTAAACACCTCTCACATCTCTACCATGCACTCAGAACCCAATTTATCAGAGTGTTGATTACAGGTTCCACTCAAGCTCTTCTATAACTACTTGCCTACATTCTGTTTTAAGCACATTCTTACCTGGCTCCTTTGTTTCCTCCACCTTGCTAAGAGCCCTCAAAAGGAGTTAAATGGACATGTCTTTTGCACAAAGCTGAAGTGAGCAACCTTAGGGTTTTGTTCTTTTCTATAGAATGCTTCCTAGGAGGAGGCATTCTAAACTAAGACTGACATTTAAAATTTCTACAATTTCTCACTTTTGCATTGAATTTGCATACAGAATAAATGCATTAAAATTAGTAATTAACTCAATGCTCATATAATGAGAAACTACTAGCTGTGCTCGGTGAAGGGAACACAAAGATGAACATGATGTGGTCCCTGATCATAGAAATATCAGTGTTGAAGAGAGAGAGGGCAGGAACAAAATAGTAATGTGAACAGAAACCACCTGTGAGTAAGCTATTCTGGGTGGATAATTTGTCACTAAAGGAGGAAGTATTACCTTCTTTGAGTCTGAAAGGTCACTGGTGAGTGTACTTATTAAATGCTTCTTGATAAAGTGTCCGTCAAAGTAGAATAAGTTGTTCACATGCTAGATTTCGCCAGGATGATGATTTTAAATTGAGGTGTTCTAAAGCTAATTACAAGTGGACAGTGCTTCCCCCACAAACCAGTGGGCTGAGCAAGTGAGAACAAAAAGTTAATATGGTGCATGACATGTGACCCTTAATTTTGGACTGTCCTTTCACCTATCCAGTTTTATTGGAGATGGGATACGCAGGAATAATATAACTTTTTTTTCCTTTAAAAATGTATGCCCCTGAAGTGTCAGTCTATTGACATAAATACCAACAGAATTCATTTCAGATGCATTCAAGAAGTCCTCTATTATATTACAAGGACTATATTTGAAACCAGAAACATATAGCTGACAAGGACCCATAACAAAAGTGATTTCCAATATACTAGGGGCAGTTTGACCAATAGTGAATTTTAAGGAGAAGCAGAGTGTATATAACTTAATTGCAGAGGAAATACAGGGGATGCTATCTAGTCTAATGAGGGAGGGGGGAAAGTCTAGTTTGAATGAGTATAATATTTCAAATTAGTAGATAACTTGGAACATATTACATTGTGTTTATTTCTATAATAAAAAAACCATCCCTTAGTTTTGGGATGGCCCATCAGATTCATGTAACTTCCATTGTTATTGTTAAGTGATTTCCTGTCATAATGACTCAGCATATCTTGAACTGAAAGAACTAAAGAAAATAATCAAACATAAATTTTCAATATTGAAAGTTTGTATGGCTAAAATATTGAATGATGCAAGAAGCATCAAAATAAAATAGAAAGAATACAGAGTCAGTATACCAAACTGAATGAGTCAACATTCCACATTTCAAGAGGTAGCATATGAAAAAGAACCAATGGTGCTGAAGTAAGAAGTTCAAGCGCACTGGCAGCATTAGCCATAACCATGCTCCAAGATTTGATGAATACCAATTGGAATGTTTCAACAAGTTGATGAAGCACTGGCCACACTTATTCATCTTTGCTAGGACATTTGGAAGACAGCTTCTGAGCCAGCTGACTGGATGAGACCCATATGTGTACCCATTCCAAAGAAAGGTGACCCAACAGAATGCTTACATTATAGAAAAATATCATTGATATCACATGCTAATAAAATATTTCTGAAGATCATCGAGCAATGTTTGTAGCAGTACATTGACAGAGAGCTGCCAGAGGTCAGGTCAGGTTCCAAGGAGGAAATGGAACAAGGGATATCATTGCTGCTGTCAGGTGGATCTTGGCTCAAAGCATATAACGCCAGAACGATATTTAATTGATTTTTATTGACTATCCTAAGGCATTTGATTGTGTGGAACCGAACAGACTATGGATAACCTTTAAAAGAATGGGAATTCCAGAACACTTCACTGTGATCATACTGAACCTGTACATGCATCAAGAGGCAGGTCTGTGAACAGAACAAAAGAATACTTCATGGTTTAAAATCAGGAAAGGTATGGGTAACGTTTGTATTCTCTCAGCATATTTATTCAATGTATATGCTGAGCAAATAATCAGAGAAACTGAAGAAGAATGTGGCATCCAGGTTGGAAGAATTCTTACTAACAACCTGTGCGATACGCAGATGACACAACCATGCTTGCTGACAGTCAAGAGGAATTGAAACACTTGCTGATTGAGTTAGTTAATTGTGCCAGCCTGGCCGATAATCACATGTGGGGCTGGTTGAAAGGCGGAGGGATAAATGGGTGGTGAAGCCTCGTCTTTCTAGTTCTCGGGTCTCTTGTTTTGTGATGGTTGCATCAGGTGCAGCTGCCTTAGCAGTTCCCTGCTTCAGCTTGCAAGATGGATTTCCTACAAGACATCCCCAAGGAGAAGCCGCATGGATCTATCCCGATGCAGCCCTGGGTGCTGGAGCAGCCGTGTGGAGACCCCTGCCAGTGCTGAGATGCTTATTGGTTCACTGACTCAGCTTTCCTCCTGCAGTCGGCATTATTGCCTCTGTTTTGTGAGGTGAAGGACTTTGTGGACTGGTGTTGGGTATGGGTTAATGTTGGACTTGTGGGCTTGGGCAGCATTGGGTTGGGATGTTTTCGCGATGCACATTTTCTTTGCATAAAACTCTCTCTTATACGTGAGTTGCTGTGGATTTGTTTCTCCAAAGTACCTAGACTAATACACTGATGAAGATTATTTGGTCCACAGTCGAGGCTCATGGAGCAGCTGTCAAGCTATCAAAAGACATATTGCATCAGGCAAATCTGCTGCAGAAGGTATCTTTAGAGCATTGAAAAGCAAGGTCGTTACTTGGAGAACTAAAGTTTGTCTGACTCAAACCACGGTATTTTTTTTTTCTCAAACCACGGTATTTTGCTTTGCCTCATATGCATGTCGAAGTTGTTCATTGAATAAGGACAACTGAAGAATAATTGAAGCATTTGATTTGTGGTGCTGGTGATGAATATTGAGAATACCAAGTACTCCTAAAAAGACAAACAAATCTGTCTTGGAAGAAGTATAGCCAGCGTGTTCCTAGATGGTGAGATTTCATCTTGCATACTTAGGAAATATTGCCCGGAGCAACCTGTCCCTGGCAAAGGACATCGTTCTTAGTAAAAAAAGGTGGGGAAATGACAAACAGGAAGGCTCCCCACAGGGTGGATTGACAAATTGGCTGTAAGAAGGCACTCAAATATAAGAAAAATCGTGAGGAGGATGCAGGACTGGGCCAGGTTTCATTCTGCTGAATGGGGTCAAATTGTGTTTGAAATGACTTGATAGCGCCTAATAATAACAATTGACTCATAGATGCCCTATATACAACAGAACAAAACACTGCTCAGTCCTGCTCCATGCTCACAATTGTTGTTATGTTTGCGCCTGTTGTAGAAGCCAATGAGTCCATCCATCTTGGTAAGTTTCTGCCATTCTCCATGGACTCTCTACCAAGCATGATGTCCTATCCTAGGGGCTAATCTCTCCTGATCATATGTCCCAAGGACTTGAGACGAAGTCTTGCACATAAGGAACATTCGGACTGTCCTTCTCCCCAGACAGATGTGCTTGTGCTTCCAACAGTCCTTGCTGTTTTCACTGTTCTCCGCCAGCTTCACAATCCAGATGCGCCGATCCTTCTTTGGTCTTCTTTACTTCGTGTCCAACTTCCACAGGCATATGAGACAACTGGAAATATCATGACTTTGGTCAGGCACACCTTAGTCTTCAAAGTGAAACCCTTGTCTTTCAACACTTTATTTTATTCTTTTCTTTTTTTCCAACGGCTATTGGCAAATGCTTTACATATCATACAATTCAATAGTTCAATAGTTCAACACTTTAAAGGGGGCTTGTGCAGTAGACTTGCTCAATGCAATATGTTGTGTTTTTCTTGACTGCTGCTTTCATGACCTCTGGTTAAGGAGTCCAAGGAAGATTAAATCCTTGATGATGTATTTATTTTTTGCATTTATCATGATGTTGTCTCTTGATCTAGATATGACGATTTCTACATTAAGTTGTAATCCATCCATCTTCAGTCTTCAGCAGAAAGTTCAAGCATCAAATCCTCACGACTTTTAACAAGCAAGGTTGTATCATCTGCATGTTGCAGGTTGTTAATGGGTCTTCCTCCACTCCTGATGCTGAGTTTTTCTTCATATTATCCTGCTTCGTAGACTGTTTACTCAGTATACAGGTTGAATAAGTATGGTGATAAGAAACAACCTTGCTGAACACATTTATCGGTTTTAAACCATGAAATATTATCTCGTTCTAACGATTGCCTCTTGATCTATGCACAGGTTGCACATGAGCACAAGGAAGTGTTTGGGAATTTTCTTTCTGTGCAATGTAATACATGGTTTATTATGATCCACACAGTTGAATACCTTTGTATAGCCAATGAAATACAAAAGAATACATTTCTGGTATTCTCTAATTTCAGTTAAGGTCCCTCTGAAGTCAGCAACAAACTCCCTCATTTCATGTCCTCTTATGACTCCGGCTTAAATTACCGGGAGAAGCCTGTTGATGGACTGCTGCCACTGTTGTAGGATCTTTGCAAAGTTTACTTGCATGTGATTGTAACGATCATGTCATGATTGAAATGTTTGATACTTTCCCCATCCTGCTTGGTCATCTTTCTTTGGCATGGGCATACATTTGAATCTCTTCTAATCAGCTGAGCAGGTATTTATCCATCTTCTTCTTCTCCTTCTCTTTCTTCTTCTTTTCCACATAGACTACTGTGTGTCTCCATTGCTGTATCAGTTGTTAGAAATATGTCATTTGGCATTCCCTCAATTCTGGCACATTGCTCTTTACTAATGACATTCTATATGCAGATTTTGTACATCCCACATTCTGTTATTATGTGCGTTTTGTATATTTGCAGGCTCCATCAGTAAATGAAGGTCCCCAAACTTTGCTCCCTGTGCTCTATTTGGAACCCTGGTTGTAGCGTGGTTTCACATTGGACGGCTAACTACAAGATCTGACGTTTGAAGCCACTAGATGTTCTATGGGCGATGGATGAGGCTTTTTATTCACATAACGCGTTTCAGTCTAAGAAATCCACAGGGGTCATTCTACCCTAGCCTATAGGGTAGTTGTGAGTTGGCATTAACTCAATGGCAGTGATTTAATTCTATTTTGGTGGGGTCACTAAGGGGCCTTCATGGTGTGCTGTGTTAAGGGTTGAATTGCTAACCACATGGTCGGCGATTTGAAACCACCAGCCTCTCTGCAGTAAAAAGATGAGGCTTTCTACTCTTATGAATATTTATAAGCTAGGGACCCCATAGGGGCAGATCAGTTTTGTCCTACAAGATTGCTGAGAGTCAGAATCGACTCGAGGACAGTGAGTTTCTGTTTTCTGGAGTTTCTGAACCCGCACGTTATGCTGATACCCTCCCCTCTGCCGGAACTGCCTTTATCCAACTCCGTTTGGTTTGTTTCTACTCATCTTCCCACAAGTCAGCTGAAATATCCCTTCCTCTGACAGCCTTTCTTCACCATAAATAAAGTTGAGTATCTTTCCTCTGCAATTTTACTGTACTTTGTTTTCTTCATTCTAGCGTCTGCATTGTGCCTCCTGCTTTTGTGTTGACTTGGCTTTGATAAGCTCAGGAAGGTCAAAGACCATGTCTTATTTTCAGTACACAACACTTCTGCCTCGCTTTGCTAGATGCCGTGTATCAGCACCTATTCACAGGGACCTTTGGCAGACAGAACGAAACACTGGGAGGTCTAATGCCATCCTCACAATTGTTGTTATATTTAAGCCCATTGTTTCAACAGATGCATCAATCCATCTTGGCCAATGTCTTCATCTGTTTGGCTGTCCTTCTACTTTACCAAGCCTGAGGTCATTTTTCAGGAACTAGTAGCTCCTGATAACAATCCCAAAGTACATTAGACGAATCCTCACCACCTTAATTTATAAGGAGTATTCAGGAGGAAGATCCTCTAAGACAGATGTTTCTTTCTTTCTTTCTGGAAGTCCATGGTATGTTCAATATCCTTAGCCAACACAATAATTCAAATACACAAACTCTTCTGTAGTCGTCATTAATCATTGTTTAGCTTTCACACATGCATATGAGGTAATTGAAAGTACCATGGCATGGGTCAGGTTCATTTTAGTCCTCAAAGTGAGTTTTGGTTCTGTCTCATAATCGTTGTCAAATTATAATTTGAACTTCAGTTTTGTGGTTAATTGATTGCTGTCTATCTCCCTATTGAAATGTTAGGATCATAATGGAGATGACGATGTTATTTTTCTCTCCACTGTATTCCTTGTGTTTAATACAGTATCTAGGATCCCTGGTAGTACTATGAGTTAGGCCAAGGTCAGTAGTTCACACCGACTAGCCACTCTTTCAGAAAACATTGACACGTTGGTAATCCTATGGAGCAGTTCTGCTCTGTCCTAAATGTTTCCTAGCGTCATAATCCACTCACTGACAAAATGCACATACAATATCTGGTAGAGAGTACATGTAACTAAAGCTTCACTAGAATGACATCTGTTTGCCAAGAAGAGGGCTATGAACCTGAAACTTAAAGGAAGAAATTAATGGATCCTTGGTCCTTGCTTTGTGGGAACTTATAATACTGTGTCCTGAAACTAGAGATAAATGAAACTGTCGCAAATGTGTAAGTGGTAAAAATCACATGCCCAATACTATGATCAACACTCTTCATGATAGGGAGGTGAGAGGAAAATACAAAATTCAAGCAACTCATGTGTTATAAAACAAGAGATATTATAGGATTTGAGTTTTTGGATGGCACACATTAACACACCCTGATGATAAAAATATTTTAAAATAAAATGATGTGCCCACTTCACTTGACAGCCTGTTATAGCAAGCAGAGGAGGAAGAAAGTGGGTGGAAAGTCTTGTGGTTGCAGTGGCAGTGAAAGCATCTCAGTCCTGGTGTGGGTCTCCATGTGGCTCTTCCAGCTCCAGGGCTCTGGTTCCATCAGGGGTCTCCATGTGGGTTGTCAGCAGGAAGACAAGCAGGATGTCTGTGTGCATCTCGCCTCCAGTCAGCTATTTATCTCCCTCAGGGCAACAAACAAGGTCATCAAGCTGCTACCTGATTGACAGGCTAGACTCTACCTCTTCTCAGGTTGACAGTAGATCATGTAACTGTCCACAAGTGAGATCTGTAAGAGGAAATGCAATGACCTTTCAAATATGGCATATATTGGATATCTAAATTTGTTCAGCATTTCCACAAGCGTTCTAGCTTCTAAATAGTTTCCCTACATGCTAGATAGAGTGGCTTTATAAGTCTCTGATAATAATCTTTCAGAATTAGATGGAATGGGGTTAGGGTCCCCCCCTTAAATTCTCTACTCAGATTTCTGTGGTATGAGGACTCAAGTCGACCCTCTTCAAAACAATGTTCAGAGAGATGAAGTTCATTGTCCAGGATCACAAACGTACTAAGTAGCAGAGTTGTGATTGAGAGGATGTTAAGATTGTTGATATTGTTTGATAAATGCCTGACACACAGTAGGCACTCAGTCCATGCTAGCTATTGCCCTAATTTTTCCTGCCTGGAGATAAAATGCTGAACAATACAACCCTTTCAGGACTCTTGCAGTGCTTTGAAATGTGATCTTTTCTCAAATAACAAAAGGTATTATAAGGATCATGGTTTATCTCTCTAAATAGAGCCTATTAAAAAGTATGAGCCATCCATGTGTTGAAGCTCTTTTTCTAAATTTTAGTGGAATACATTTACCATGACATAATGAGTCTGTGTGTCTGCATAATTTTTACTTTTCTTTATGATTCAATTAGCCCCAGCCTTTTTCTTGTTTTTTGTTTTGTTTTGGTGGGTAACCTCTCAATTTCTAGATTAAAAAAATTATAAACACTTCATAATAGACACCATATATTCATATGAATGCCAACTTTTGTCCCAGGATATTAAAACTTGTTATCATTGTTGTTGTTCTGTTTTTTATTACAGACTAAACAATAGACAATAATTTTGTAAACATTGTCCTGAGTTTGGTGTTTGAGGTTTATATACGAGTAAAACTGTAAATGTGTCAGATTTTTTCATTGCCAAATAATAAGGACCATTGCTATCAATGATTTTTATTGCTGTCATTTTTATTACTATACCACTGCCTTTGAGAGTCCAAGTATTGGCACGCTATAGACTATGGGCTCAATCTGAACAACCACCTATTTGTTTTTGGTTTTGTTTTCTGCTTTTTAATGTGAATTGGGTGAAAGTTTACAGAGTAAATCAGTTTTCCATTCAACAATTTATACACATTGATTTCATACCATTAAATGCAACTCTCACAATATAACATCACTTATCCCACATCTTCTCTGTGCTGCCGGTTTCCATTCCTCCTTTCCTAACCCTTCTAGGTTTTGGCCTTCTCCTGCTCCTTAACACTTCAAGTGAACAGTGCCCCAAACAATAGAGTTTGATGTTGGCAATCATCTCTTGATGCTGCTTCCCAGAAATGGTACTGGGGGAACTCTGATCCCTTCCTGAAGTGTCCTGCTACTGCACATGTTGCAACAACTGGTTTTCTTTCAATATGTTGCTGCATTTGCAAATCTGTGAAAGAAATGAAGTTTTCCTGACCTTCTTTGAATCACAGAGAACTGGACTTCACTACTACTCTGTACTTTGCTATGTCTGCTAGTCCTATTTTACTTTGAAATGTTGTACATATTTCAACAAAAAGATTCAGAAAGCAGTTGCAGATGAATTTAATGAGCCCATGAGGGAACATTTCAAACTTGTATTTAACGTAATAAATAAAGGCCAGACTAACTTTGCAAAAAAAAATCTCACATTTCTAGATTAATCAGAAGACTTTTAGAAAATGTAAAGAATGACTGAGCAATATTTGTTTTAATAAAAATTGGAGGTTATGAGCATTTTAACATGTCATATCAACTGAGATGTGCTTACATTCACATGCCCTATGCCCTCTGGCACTGCATCTTGCTTCCAGTCTAGGGTAATATTTCCTTTATACTGAGTCACACATGGGTATAAATATGCACAATATAAAATATCTATTGCCAGGGCAGGTATATAATTAAAGGATAATAGACCTGCATATTCTAGCTGGGATAATGAATCCCAAACCTATAAATCTGTTCTGCTGCTTTAAAGTCATTGACTATACACTAGCCAGTAACATGGAGACTCAGAATTCCATAGGGCTAAATGTTTCAATAACAACCAGAAAGATGTTTTATTTCATATAGTCTGTCTGGTCAAGAGTGAAAGCCTCTCAGAAGCCTGTCAGTGTAGCCATCACTCACTTGTTACCTCTTTTTAGGTGATAAGGAAGGCTCCCATGTAGCAGAATACTATTAAGTTTAAACTCTATTGCACACTCGGTGTGAGCATATCCAGCCTACCTGCTGTAGGTACTAATACATTTCCTCTTCATGAAGCATGACTTCCTGTCTCTACAAAAATTACACTGCTCTTTGGCACATCTACTGTGGCACCATTTAGACTAGCAAGCTTGTTTATCTGGACTTTAAATGCATCAATAACTGTTGATTCCTTTTTGGACTATTGCGAGCTTGAGAGCATAAAAAGGCTAACTCGAAGGACTTCAAAGTTATAGAAATCTTATGGTTTGGTTTTTAGCCCATCTAAAACTTATTCTGGTACCTTGTATGAGATAAATGTATAATATCGATTTAGATTTAGTATCTAGTCAATATCCAAATATCCTTTTAAAAAATAATGTATTCACGGTTGTTTGGTGAGGCATCTTTCCTTAGATCCTGAAGATTAAAAAGGTTTAGCATTCTGTACTATATCAAAGACATAAAAATTTCATAGAAAATATATACATTTTAAAAATAATCTGAAAACCTACATATCTATGGCCCCACTGAAGAAAGGGAACATTCAGTGCACATTTGAAGTTCCGGCATGCGGTTTTTCAGTGGGCTCCCTTTCTTTCTAAGCCAGAAGTAATCTTTGCTCTCAAGTGTGTTTTCAGCATCTCTTGCTTTCTTTATAATTTGACCCTATATATATCGCCCCACCCAAAAGATACACTGATTTTTTTATGTTTGATATATTTACTGTTATTTAAATGAAATAGAATTGTACGCTTATTCTGGAATTTACTTTTTCACTAAGGGAATTTTTTGTTTTAATTTTGTTTGTGTTTTAATTTTAACCATTTTATTGTGGGCTCTTATAGCTCTTATAACAATCCATACATCATTTGTAGCAAGCACATTTTTACATATGTTTCCATCATTATTTCCAAGACATTTTCTTTCTACTTGAGCTCTTGGCATCAGCTCCTCTTTTTTCCACTCCCTCCCTTCCCCTCCCCTCCGTTCCCCTTCCCACTCCTATCCTCATGAATCCTTGATAATTTATAAATTATTTTAATTTTCACATTTTACACCATCTGCTGTGTCCCTTCACCCACATTTTTGTTGTTCATCCTCCTTGTTGGGGGCGGGGGGGCTATACATAGATGATTGTGATTGGTTCCCTCTTTCTTCCCTTTCTCCCCTTATCTTCCCCCTATCCTCATGGTATCCCTACTCTCATTATTCCTTCCAAGGGTTTTATCTGTCGTAGATTCTGTGTGTCCCGAGCTCTTATCTGTACCAGTGTACATGCTCTGGTCTAACCAGATTTGTAAGATAGAACTGGGGTCAAGAGAGTGGGAGGAGGGTGAAGGTGAGGAAGACTTAAAGAACTAGAGGAATGTTGTGTGTTTCATGGGTGCTTATGCACCCTGGCTAGCTTGCCCTTCCTTGTGACCCTGCTGTGAGGGGATGTCCAACATGGGCTTTGGGTCTCTTTCCAACCCCCACGGTTCACATTGAAATGATTGTTTGTTTTGGGTCTTCTGATGCCTGATACCTGATACTAAGTGTTGTTTTTAAGATTCATGTTGATGTGTGTATTTGTATCTTCGCCACTGTATAATGTTCTAGTGTTTGAAAGTGCTATTTATTAATCTCTGGGTAACCATGTTATGCTTATTATATTGCTTACTGTCTTTCTCCCCTACTTTGATTTAACCTCTATTAGACAATATTTTCTTGTCTCATTCACTACTGTATCAATGAGATAAAAAAGTTCACTGTAGAAATTCAAAAATGTATGAGAATGAAAACCTCCTTCTGTAAATAAAAAGGTGCAAAAACAAATAGAAATTCCATAGATGTCAGTAAACAGTTTTTATTTGTAGTGTTCATCATCATTAGCCATGAAAAAATACCAGTGTAAAGCAAATAAGATGCCTTTGCACATCCATAAAACTGTAAAAAAATAAATAATGACAACAATGATCAACAAGAATTAGGAACACAGCAAAGTTGACCATTGGTTTGGCAAACATTTTGGCATTATCTAGTAAAAAAAATAAAATAAAAAGGAGATAAGGATAACCCATGACATCATTATTCCACTTCTGTATATTGCTTTTGTTAGGTAATCTGACCCATAATGATCCTCTGCACAACGGCACAACACTGCATGGTTCTGTGCCACCCTCACAATAGTTCCTACGCCTGAGCTCATTCATACAGACATTAGGCTATTCCAACTTGTTGATGACCTGCCTCCCTTTGATTGTCATTCCACTTTAGTAAACATGACAATACGTCCAAAGTATCCAAAATGTAATGTTGCCACCCTTGCCTCTAAGGAGCACTCTGGCCTTACTTCTTCCAAGACAGATTGGTTTGTTCTTTTAGAAATCCAGGGTACTTTCAATATTCTCCTCTAACACCTCAATTCAAATGCATCAGTTCATCTTAGGTCTTTCTTAGTCAATGTCCAACTTTCATAGGCATATAATGGGAGGGAGAATAGCATGGCTTGGATCCGGCACACCTTACTCCTCAAAGAAGTACCTTGCACTTCAATACTCTAAAGAGCTCTGGGGCAGCAGCTTTACCTAGTGCAATGCATCATTTGATCTCTTGCCTGCTGCTTCCATGAGCACTGCTAGTGGATCCAAGCAAGACAAAATCCTTGACAAGTTCAAACTTTTCCCATTTATACTACTTCTATGTATATGCCCTAAATAACACTAGTACCAAGAGATAAGTATGAGAATGCTCATATCAGATAGTTAGTAACATAGTTACGAATATGCAAACTTATTCATCAAAAGTTTTAGTACCTAATATAGTATATCCACTAAACATTTTACTATATTAGTTCTTTCAGTTCCTACAACAACCCAGTGAAGTAGGGATCTCTATAGCTATGCACATTTCAGAGGTGGGATGGCTGAGACCCTGATAAATTAAATAACTGACCCATATTCACAGCTAGGAAGTAGAGGAGCTGTCATTGTAACCCAGGAAGTCTAGCTTCAGAATCTAAGCTGCAAGATCATCTTCCTAAGAGTGATAATTCAAAAGTGAATTAGAGTATCCCAAAGATAACCAAGAGTGCCTAAACTCTCTTGACAATTAGCCAATAGAGTGAATGATTTCCAGAAAAGACTTTCACCTTCATATTGACATGTATGGATTAATCACAAATTACTTCAAGTGTCTTTTTGTGGTGACCCTGGACATCTTTTGGCTCTTCATTGCTTCATCATTTGAACGGATATGAACTTGAGAAGTGAGGTGATAGGCTGAGTTTCCTCTAGAGGGCCTTTCTAGCCTGAAGCCTTTAATGATCGAAGTTTTCTCAAGCAGATTGTTTACTGCATTGGAAATGAAGGAAATATATCTATTAATCCGTCAGTCAGTTGCAGGGTTTGTTTTTTTTTAAAAAAAGAAAACAAACAAAACAAAAAAAACCAGTAATGCACTGTGAATTCCAAAAGAATCTTCCTCGGTTTAAGTTTAGCAGCTGAAACATAGATGTGTCTCAGGTTACATCAAAAGTACCATATCCTGAAAGAGAAAATTAAAAAAAAATTCAGCTATTGACAATCACTTTTTCTTGCCTGTTCAGAAATGAATATGAAACATTGATGAAGACATCCCACTCATTATTATTATCAATCACTTCCTCCTATTTGCAGAGCCTTTGAAGTTTTTCGTAGTCTCAGGGTGGTGTAAACAGTTAAACCCTTGACTAGTAATGGGAAGGTTGAATCCATCCAGAGGTGCCTCGGAAGAAATACCTGGCAATCTACTTCCCAAAGGCCACAGTCTTCAAACCCCAATGAGGTGCAGCTCTACCCTGCAGCACATGGGGCCTCCATAAGTCAGAATCAGCTTGCCCACAAATTATAAGGATGTTTTCAAGTGAATTTCAACTGTTAGCTCCTGTGCACCTCACACTGCTCTTGCTAGCTTGTCAAGGCAAAGATCATACATGTTTCTGTTTTCCAAATTGGTACATGGAGGTTCCTTCCTCTTCATTAACTTCAAGACCAGTTTCATTATGATTTAATATGTATTCAATTGCACACATCACGTTGAGGACCTTTCCTAGATAAAGGATATATAGATATATATATCCCCCATTGGGCTGCCAATCTGAGATCAGGTAATTAAAATATAAATCATCAGGCGATGATGGGTGGCTGGGACTGAGGTGATATATCTGGTAACTGCTGTCACTTGAATTGCTGTGTCCTGCAGAGCCCAGGATCTTTATTCAGAAGCTAGAAAAATTGATGGTCAGGGAGAACTCCATTTAAAATTGTGCTTGGTGGAGGGATTTGCACTTCAGTGATAAAGCAAGCAGCCAGAAAAGGATACTGAGCACTAGGGAGGGGGAGGGGGGCCTATTTAGAAAAAGGCAAGAGAAGAGTGAAGAAGATCCTTAACATGGTAAAGAGAGGATTCATTTGCTTGAAGATATATTTTTGTAGGGAAAACAATGATAATAACCTCATTGATTTCTAGGTTGTTAATCAAACTGAAAGGTGCCCCAGTGGCACAATGGTTAAAGAAAGGATGGCTGCGAAGCAAAAAGAGAAATGACTCTGCTCCCATGAGGGTTTGCTCCCCATGGGGGCATCCTACCTTGTCATCAGAAGTCACTCTGAATCAGAATTGTCATGAAGGTACACAACAGCAGGAGCAAGCGGACAATGTAGTGAATTGTGGGGCGCTGTCCAGGATTAAGAGCCTGGCAGCTACGTGAAAAGCTGATGGTTCCATTCACTGCAGAGGGGCCTTGGCAGAAAAGCCTGCAATTAACTTCTCAACATTCAGTCCTTGAAAACCCTTTGGCTGACTCTAAGGAAAACCCTGACCTGTTTTTAGTGCCTGATGGACGGGCCCTGCACTCAGGCTGCTCTAAGCAGCCACATCTGTCTGGAGGTGTCGTCGAGGGTGGAGCTGTTTCCATTCTCTTGGGGGCCTGGTGTCACATCACTCAGAGGCCAGTGGGAGTTGGAGAGGCCATGGGAACTCACTCCCTTCTAAGTGGGACAAGAGCGACCCAAGAAAACCACAGCCACAGTGCCCACACGAGGCCTCTGAGCCCATAGATTTAGCCATGGCTTTGGGAGTTCGAGGGCACCCAGGGCAGCTGGAATAGGAGGGGGTCTCAGCACTGAGAAGATGTGAATTTGGGCCCTTAAGGTGCCATTGATCCTGTGCTAGAGGAGTCTGCCCTGGACAGGGCCTTTCACTTAGAGAACCCTGGAGGAGGGAGAAATCAACCAATGTGGCTGACAGGCAGGAGAGGGCTGACCTAAGGAGAGGGCAAAGCAGTCTTGAAGACAGTTGAACAACTGGTGGGGCTAGCTAGCTACCTCCCTACTTCCAGAAGTTCACCTCAGCTCATTTCTTTCATTTTCGAATGTGAGGCAGAAAGTAGGCAAGCTGGCTCAGTGGTGGTTCCCCCACCACTTTCCCATAGCCTATGAGGAAACTGAGTGGGCTGTGACCTTCCCCTCTGGTTTGGCTTGTCCTTGGACCTATAGCCTGGATGGGGGCAGGGCCTGGTGCCTTGGGGGCCTCCTAGTGGTGGGAGTTAGTGGCTCTTGGGAAGAAGGAGCTCTGGTGGCAGTTGAAACACAACCATCAGCTCCTTGGGACAAAGATGGGGCTGTCTGTTCCTGTGGAGATTTATAGTCTCAGAAACCCACAGTGGCGGTTCTTCTATGAGTTGGAATCGACTTGATGGCCTGGAGTTTGGTGTGTTTTCAGTTTGTGGGTTTTCTTTTTTGGGTCTGAGAGGAGGGGAGTTGAAATACGTACTCAGATGTGTGTACTCATGAATATGTGCGAGCTAGATGCGGGTGCAGAGCCCAGGTCTGACCCCTGTCTCATCCATTGTTCTAAGCCCTCCTTGCAGGCTTGTCCCCACGTGTACACAGGGGAACCGGTGTGGGGTGGGGGTGAGGGGCTGACCCAGGCAGAGAGTAAGGCCTACAGGGAATTTCTCCTGGTAGGAAGACCTCTTCTTAAAACTCCTCCCTAGAGGGGAAAGGGGGGGACCCACTGGGGTGTTGCACCCCACCCACCCCGGCCTGCCTGTTCTGCGCAGTAGACCTGCCCAGGCTGCCTCTTCCAGAGCCTCTGGGCCAGAGACAGTACTCCCAGCCGGTGGGGTTAGCCTCAGCTAGCAACAGCTAGCAAAGGTGGACACCCAAGGGAAGGTCATAAGGAAGAGCAAGCCCAATGCCATTTCTGTTCCGCTGCCTTAGTTTAACGTGTTCAGAAAGGGGCCTGAAAAGAGTGGAGCAGGGTCCGTCCCAAAGCAGCGGGGGGGCCCACAACCAGGACGCCCACCCGGTCCTCTTGCTCAATGACAAAATCATTCCCCTTATCCTGAGATGGGGGTCCATGGGAGGAGGCGCCGCTGAAGGGCCACCACTCGTCCTGTCTGTGGCACCAGCAGCAGCAGGGCCCTTCGATCTGTCACCGGGTTCTAGGAGGGGGTGTGTGGGAGGATGTGCAGGGCAGCTTCGCCCCCGGGGGCCCTTCATGCTCTCTCTGTTGAAGAAACACAGACCCTGCCTCGTGATCCATGTACTGTATGATGGAGAGAGAGAAAAAACAAACGAATGTGCCCCCAAACAGACAGTATGTCTTGTACTTTGTAAAGTGTTAATTAAAAAAGAAAAAGGAAACAATGGTAGAAACAGAATCTTATGGCTCATCATGTGTCAGAATCGACTGTTTTTGTTTTTAATTTTGTATCATTAATTAGGTGAAAGGTTGTTTGTCTTTTTATTTCTTTGTTTTTATTCAAATTGGTCAAATGTTATTACATCTACGATTTAATTTATTGCTCAGGGGAAAAAAAAACGCTGTAGACAGGAAAGGCTTTATGGTAGGATTACTAATGAAGTTACAGACCTTAAAAGGGGTGATGGATATATGGAAAGTGACTAGCACTCCTGTTTTCAGACCATTTTTTTCTAGGCATTAATTAGCCTACTTCTTTCTTCTGTTTCTCTTCCTTTGCTCAAGGTTTTACCTCTGTAAAAATAGGTAATATAATGACCAACTTCATGGAGTTATTAGTAGACTACAATAAATAGATCTATAATTCACTTACAAAATGTATGGAATATATTTCTTGTTATTAAATTCACAAATTTTGTTAACTACCTACTGAAGTTCTCAGTAGTATTGTAAGCACTAAATAATATCAGGCACTTGTTATGTGGCCGTTAAATTCTAATGGGGAAGGGAAATTAAAAATAAATTTAAAATTAAATCATTTTTAGTGCTAGAGAATAATATAATAGGGTGCAGTAGATATAGAGAATGCTAGTGTGGTGAACTGATGGTGCAATGGTTAAGCACTCAACTATTAGCTAAAAGGTTGCCAATGCAAACACACCTAGCAACTTTGTGGGCAAAACATCTGGTAACCTGCTTCGAGGAGGATTACAGTTTAGAAAACCACACAAATACGTTTTACTCTGTAAAATGGGGAAGCTCTGTGTCCAACATCAGCTCACTGTATTCACCACCACCCCCAGCAATAGAGTGGGGAGGGGGAATGCTGTTTTTGATGTACTTGTCATAGAGTTAATTGAGTAGCGATCTTAATATGATTTTAGTCAAGACAAAGAGCATATGCCAAAGACCTTGAACAAAGAACATGCGTGCAGTGTTGGAACATGTTGACTAGGTCTCTGTGGTGAAGCTCTGGCATCAAGGGGAAAAGGAGTGGGAGATGAAGTCAGGGAAGAAGATTGGAATAAGGAGCTAGTAGACCAGGAAGGGGCTGGTCCTCTACAGGAAGGACTGTGGGGCGCCAATGGAGAGTTTGGAGAAAAACAGCGGCAAAATCTAACTCAAGTTTCAAAATGATCATTCAGTTTGCACTTGGAGAAAAGACTATAGAGAGACAAAGGTGAAAGTGATCAGGAAGCCAGGATGAGATGAGAGATGATGGTGGTTTGGACCAGCTGGTTTCAGTGGATATAAGGACTTGACTACTCAATGTATTCAGAAGCAAATACTGGTGTGAGATGTGAAAACAAACCAAAAAAAAATGTGGTTGTAATAACCACGAAGATGGGTAGGTTAGGAAAAGGTATATGTGTTGTTGGTGATGGCTAGGATAAGAGTTCAGTCTGATACAAGTTAAATTTGAGATGCCCATTTCTCATTTATTTACTCACTGTTATATATATATACATAATGATATGAAGTTCTACTTCCTCATACATCTGATAGTTTATATTGATGGTCAATTTGAACCTTATTTGGGCTATGGCAAGGGCCCCTGCACATGGACTCTTTATCTGGCTTGGGCTCTGTCATAATATGGTGGCCTGGTTTGATGAACATGCATAACAAAAAAAAATAGGGAAAGTTATGTGTTGCTTCTTATAATCTACCCTTAGAAGTCTACAATTGTCATCAAACCACATTCATGGTAGAAGGAATAATCAGCACCCATTCAAATCCAAGAAGAGTATAAATAGATACCACCTCTGAATGGGGAGTTAGGGCAGAGGAGAGACGTGGTGGGAAAGTTCTAGAAGAATATGTGGGTTTGAAAACATTGCTGTTTCTATTTTTGAATACTATAATTAATCAAAACCTTCAAGTAGAGCTATTGAGTAAATAAATGGTTGAATTCATGAGCCTAGATTCAGAATAAAGGTGTAGCAAGAAGTATAAAATAGATACCATTCAACTGATAGACATTTAAAAAATCAGTACTCATTAAAATACTCAAGAACATTAATATGCATAAGAAGAGCAAGTCTGGTTCTCCAACACATAGAATCGATGAGATCAGCAGAAAGCAGCAAGAATTAAGTATCTATGAGTGCAATCAAAGGAAATGTAATGGGAAACCAAGAAAAGAAACTATTTGGAGCAGGAATGGCTAACCATATAAAATACAGCTACAGCTAATGAGTCCAACCAGATAAGAATGGAGCAATGAGCATTGGCAGCAGAAAGAAGGGAATTATTTCTTACCTTCACAAGAGCTGGTTTGGTGGAGTGGTAAGGGCCTAAAGTTTGACTGGAGTGAGTCAAGTAACAATTTGGAAATGGAGAGTGAAGACAAATATTTTGAGTAGACACATCTTAGGATTCCATTTCTGTTTTGCATTATTGAAGGAACTCCAGCAGCACTGTTGGGTAAGTGTTGTTCTGCTGACTACAAAGTTGAAAGTTCAAATCCATCAGCAAATCCCAGGGACAAAGATCAGGCTATCTGCTCATGTGAAGATTTTCAGCCTTGGAAATGCTGTAAAGATAGCTAAGTCAGATTCAGCTCAATTGGCAGTGTGATTATTGAAAGACTTACATTGTTTTGTTTTGTTTTTCTGTAATCTACCTCTGGCTGCCAGAAAGAACAAAAACCCCTCAAATGTGGTCATTTTAAAGCACATTGATTTATTATCTGACAATTCTAGAGACTGGAAATCTGAGATCAAGGTTTTGATTGGGCCACTCATCCTTAGCTGTGCCTTGGCTGGAGAGAGTACCAAATCGATCTCCGACTCCGTATGCATATGGTATTCTCCCATAAGTCTCTGTGTCTAGCTCAAATCCCCTCCTGCCTTTCTCTTGAATATACCAGTCTATCGAATGAGAGTCCAGTAGAAATCCAGTATGATCTCATTTCCAGATACTTAATTTAGGGATGCTACATTGACAGGGAACTGCCAGAAGTTCAGGCTGGATTCAGAAGTGGATGTGGAACAAGGATATCATTACTGAAGTCAGATGGATCTTGACACAAAGCAGAGAATGCCAGAAAGAGGTTACTTACTTGTGTTTTACATGTGGGCCATAATAAACTATGGATGTCCCTTTGAACAGTGGTTCTCAAACTCCCTAATGCTGCAACCCGCTAATACTGTTGTGGTGACTCCCCCAACCATAAAATTATATTTGTTGCTACTTCATCACTGTCATTTTGCTACTGTTATGAGTCGGGCGACCCCTGTGAAAGGGTCGTTTGACCCCCAAAGGGCTTGCGACCCACAGATTGAGAACCGCTGCCTTAGAAAAATGGGAATTGTGGAACCCTTCATTGTGCTCATTGAGAACTTGTACAGGGATCAAGAGGCAGTTGTGCAGATAGAAAGGGAAGACTGCAAGGCTCAAAATCAGGAAAGTTGTGCATTAGGGTTGTAGCCTCTCACCATACTTGTTCAATCTGTATGCTAAGCAAGTCATTAGAGAAACTGAATTATGTGAAGAAGAGTGTGCGCATCAAGATTGGAGGAAGGCTTATTAACAACCTGCAGTATGCAAATGACACAACCTTGCTTGGTGACAGTAAGGAAGCATTGAAGCACTTGCTTGTGAAGATGAAGAATTGTAACCTTCAGTGTGGATTACAACTCAGTGCAAGAAAGAGAGAAACCTTACAACAGAACCAGTAGGTGACATCATATTAAATGGAGAAAAGGTTGAAGTTGTCAAAGATTTTTATCTTGCTTGGATCCACAGCTAATGCTCATGGGAGAAGCAGTCAAGAGAGAAAAAGATGTATTGCATTAGGCAAATCTGCTGCATAAGGCCTCTTTAGAGTATTGAAAGTGAGGATGTTACTTTGAGGACTAAGGTGTGCCTCATCCAAGCCATGGGATTCTCTAGTGCATCATATACATGAGAACATTGGACACGGACTAAGAAAGACGTTGGAAGAATAGATGCATTTGAATTGTGGCTCAGGAGAATAATATTGATATTACCATGGACTGCTAAAAAGACAAACTGATCTATATTACAAGAAGTAAGGCCAGAATGCTCCTTAGAGGCAAGGATGGTAAGACTTTGTCTTACAAACTTTGGGCATATTGTCAGGAGAGACCATTCCATGGAGAAGGACATCGTGTTCGATAGAGTGGAGGGGCGGCGAGAGAGGAAGGCTCTCAAAGAGCTGGATTGACCCAGTAGCTGCATCAGTGGGCTCAGGCCAAAGAACAAATATGAGGGTGGTGCAGGACTGTGCAGCTTCAACCCTGTGTGAAATGAACTCCAAATTTGCATTCGGTGGGTCAGACCAAATCGCTGTAGAAAAAAACAAAACAAAGCAAAGAAACAGAGTCGATTCTAGGCTTACAAGATTCAAACCATAAACGTTGTTGTTAGTTTAATAAATAACCCACTGTGCAACCAGGGCTCCTCTTTGTAAAGCGAAGGATCAGCTAACATGATTATGACCTGAAGGAGTTGGATTTACACAGAGGCTGCAAATGCTGTCAGGACAGTCTTGGACAATGGGGTGTTTTGTTCTGTTGTACATCAGGACCAAATTTGACTCTCTTTATCATATTACTTTATTTTATTGCTAGCTTACCTATGACTATGTTCTAAAAATGCTCCCTTTTTCTAGTTATTTTTCTCCTGAAAGAAGTATAAATCACAACTGTGTCATTAATTTTTCCATATTATGAGAAAAAAGTCATAGTTCCAACATGTTTAGAAGACAAGCACATAGTGACTTGTGTTTGGAAACTTGTATGTGCTCATCTACATGGGGAAAGAGAGAGGAGGAAGCTCAGGGTATGCCAGGTGCAAAGACAGTAGCAACACATGTTTTGTTTGACTCAAACATGACTGCTCTGCAGGTGACAGCAGGTGTGAACACTGGGAAGGAGTGCTTTCCTGAGATGAGCTGGAGGTCAATATTAATAGCAGCAAGATCAAAGGCCACTGCTGCCATCTTTCAGAAGCTGTGTAGGCAACTTAATTTATTAGGATACATTTTAGAGGTCAATGAGGATAGTGGCATGGTTTGAAGGACTGCATTGAATTCTGCCTCCTATAAGATGTGAAAATTATATGGCAAGGTAAGGATGAGCTCCTACTATGATAAGTACAGCAAACTTTACTTTTAGTGATATGTAACGCTATTTTATGGGGACCTGGTGGCACCATGATTCAGTGCTTGATAGCTAGCCGAAAGGCCAGCATTTTGCAATCACTAACTCACTATGGGAAAAAAGACGTGATATGCTCTTATAAAGCTCATAAAAAAACCTCACTGCTATTGAGCCAATTCAGACTCATAGTGACCCTACAGGACAGGGTAGAACTGCTCGTGTGGGTTTCCAGGTGTATAACTCTTTACAGGAGTAGAAAACCCCGACATTCTCCCTAGGTGTTCCTGGTAGTTTCAAACTTCTGACCTTGTGGTTAGCAACACAACACATAACTTCTATGCTAGCCTGGCTCCTGGAATATACCCAAACTAAATTACATGCAATCTAGGAAACCTTATTGGTCAGTTCTACATTGTGTCACATAGAGTTACTCTGTGTTAGAATGCCACACAACCTCAAAGCTATTTCAGCCCAGAATGTGAAGGATAAATGGGAAACTGACACCCCACCCCAAATGTAACATAATACACTGTGTATATATATAATAGACTAATGTGAATGAAGATGTCACAGGACTGGGCTATGTTTCATTCTGTTATATTCTGAGAAGATGGAGGCATAAACAAACCACTATTCTGAGTCTCTCCCACAAATATAAGGAAAAGGTGCTCAGCTTGGAGGTACCCTCAATCAGGAAACTGAGGAAAGCAGTGCAGAACTGCCGACACGTAAAAAATATCAAATCAATTTCTTATGGTCACCAAGTTGCTTCTCCTCCTGTGTCTGTCCCTTCCCCAGGCATGTAGATCACTACTGTGAATTGAGGCCTAGCAGTCCCCATAAAAAGAATCTTCCCCTAATCGCCATCATCCCTACCTGTACAAAGAGACAGGATCCCATGTGTGACCATTTAAATTTTGTGTCAAATTGACGGGACCAGGATTCTCAGTGGTTTGACAGTTCATACCTCTTAATCCCCTAAGACTTGACGTAACACAATGTAATCATGGAAAATCAAACTTCCATAATGGTATATAATTACAGTGGAAGGCAACACACTTACTCTTACCCAGGTCACAGCCCTGATGCAATTATTTTCTCAAGTGTGTAACTGCTTCCAATCTAAGTTGACACTGTGGAAGTGTTTTTTTAAGGATTTCTGGTTGCATAGTGGTTACACACTGGGCTGTGATCCAAACGGTCAGCAGTTCAAAACCATCAGCTGTTCCTCAGGAGAAAGACAGAGCTTTCTACTCTTGTAAAGAGTTAGTCTTGGAAACTCACAGGGCAGTTCCATTCATCTATAAAGTCCTCTTCAGACTCATGAAACACATACAATGACACTAAATGTAGAAGATCAGAGGCCAGTGGGTAGAAAGTCTTTGGTTGTAGAAATATCTCAGCATTGGCAGGGGTCTCCAAGTGGCCATTCCAGTTCCCAAGTTGCATCAGGGTACGGCCATGTGGCATCTCCTCAGGGATGCCTCACAGGAAATTAGCCTTAGCAGTAGAGTGTCTCCAAGGGAATGGCAGAGAGAGAGGGCTTCTACCTCCAAGGAGGAAGTACTAGATTTCCCAGAATTCTCAGGAGAAGATCATGCCCACAGAGTCTCATTGGCTATCTCCAGATTGACAGTTTAGACTCCATCCCTACACTCTTAATCCTTAAATTGTCACCAGATTAGGTGACTACCACAGAGGCCTTCAGTTCTTTGGACTTGAGCTACTGCCCTACCATACTGCCTGCCAATACTGGGAGTCTTCAGTGGCCTGCCACCTGACCTGCTGACCTTTCATTTATTTCCTTCAAAAGCCACACCTTAGCTTGTCGACCTTGGATTCATTTGCCTCTGCAGTCACCAGCATTCTCCTTCCTGCCACTCTTAGGTTAGTCAACACCTATGAAGAGAAATCAAGAGAAGCCTCCAGCTTAGCATCTGACTAATGGATTTATCACCTCCTCATTCTTGGACTTGCACACATTAACAACTGCATGAGCCATATTCTTGATATAACTTTTTTTGTATACATACATAGGTTGGGTTCACTAGAGAAGTAAAACTAGTGAAGCTTATCTAAGACAACAAGCTTCTGCCCTTAAAGCAAAAAAGGCTCATGCTCAGGTCCTCTAAGTTTCAAGCCTACACAGATTGCCATAGGAGGCCTGTGCAGTGCATCAAAGCTGTGTAAAACCCCATAGCTCAGGCCTCTCAAAACGGGAAAGACCTACTGGGTGGTCAGTTCGGTTCTGCCTCTTCTATTTTTCAGAGGTGTTGGAAACTGCTAAGGCAGCTGTGCGCTCAGAGGCAGGCATCCTTAGTGGAGGTATCTAGGGAGGGCTCTAATAACAATAAGGCAGACCTCCCTGGAGGGCCATTTGGGTCATTTACAGTCCTTCCTGGATCTTGACACTATCCCCTGTGAACCTGTTTCAAACCTGCGGAAGGGTCCTGCACTCTTTCTGCATTCCTGTGCACCTTATAGGTCTGGCCTTTGAAAACAACAGAGCAAACTTCTCTATGGGCCAGTTAGGTTGTCTTCCCCACTTTAAGTTGATGGTGAGGATTGCTGACTGAGCCTACTTTCCATTTGGAAGCAAGACTGCTGAGTAGAGACTGCATTCTCAGCCAACGATCTACTAGGCGGACCATGAGAGCAACAAATAAGACCTCCATGTGCATCTGAACACATGGTAACACTCCCTCCCATACCCGGGAATTGTTCACTGGCTTACTTACACTTTTATTCAACTATCATCACCACGCTGTTGTAAACAGCCACAGAAGTCTTCCACAGCAAAGTAATCTCCCACAGGCAGCACTCCCCCTGCCTCCCTGTGCACTCCACAGCTCAGGTCTGTGCTATCAACAAGACAGACTTATCCAGGGATTAATTGGGGTCCCTAGGTTCCCGCTTACAGGAGCCCTGGTGGTGTAGTGATTATGCGTTGCCCTGTTATCTGCATGGTCAGCAATTCGAAACCACCTGTCACTCTGGGGGAGAAAGACTGGGCTTTCTACTCCAGGAAACAGTTCCAGTCTTGGAAACTCCTAAGGACATTGCTATGAGTCAGCATTGACTCAGTGGCAGTGAGTTTGGTGTTTTTGAGAGCAGTCTCTTAAAATTGACATTGAGTGGATTACATCCACGGCCAATACAGTATGGGGTAAGCTCTGAGATCAATGAGGAAAGCCTCTCTGGAGGGTCTTGGAGTAATATTGCCACTCCCACAACTGGAAACTGTTGGCTATTGGATTGATAGGCTCTCCTACAGCATGTTCCCTACAGGGGAGTCAGGAGGTGGGTCACCTAAGTGGACAATGCTTACCCAACACCACATGACCACTAAGGCTATAAAATCAACAAGGCATATTTTATTTGTGGACTGTTATGTCAATGAACCTTAGTATGTCCTGAGATCATAGTCAGTCCTGAGCCCCAGACCCATCAGTGCCTTCCCTCAAGGTATTGAGTTATGTTTAAGAAGCTTTCATAACTTTGTCCCTTGTATGTATGTTCCACCCATCCATGGATATATTTGCAACAAGGGTAAATAAAAACAACAAACTCACTGCCATTGAGTCAATGTGCCCTCACAGCGACCCTAGAGGACAGAGTAGAACTGTCCTCGTGTATTTCTGAGACTGGACTCTTGACAGTGAAAGCCCTATCTTTCTTAAAAGGAGTGACTGGTGGTTTCAAACTGCTTAACTTGTGGTTTGCAGCTCAATGTGTAACCATCATACCACCAGGGCACCTCACAAATGTACAAACCTATATGTATTCATCGGTGTACTGTCACTTCCCCTCTCGCATTTGTTGAGTCTGCAAGTCTATACCAGCATCTATTCATAGATCATCACTATTATAGGATTATGTTTACAATGGTACTTACCTTGGATGTCTTTAACACTTGTATTCCTCTACCCTGTTTCCCTGAAAATAAGACAGTGTCTTATATTATTTTTTTCTCCCAAAGATGGGCTAGGTCTTATTTTCAGGGGATATCTTATTTTTCCATGAAGAAGAATATGGTACACATTTATTGTTTTATTAAATAAAACCTTGCACTTCCTGTCTGCTCCAGCTGTGCTGCGCCAACAGTGAGCTGTGCGGCGGCGCCCGCCACTATGGTCCGGAGTCTAGAGTTACGGTAGCTTCGGGGGGCCTTATTTTCAGGGAGGTCTTCTTTTCAGGGGATGCCTTATATTTCAGCGAGAGGCAAAACTCTAAGTAGGTCTTATTTGGGGGGGATGTCTTACTTTCGGGGAAACACGGAAGGTGTCTCGTCCTATAACCATCATTTTTGCCAACCTCCCTCTTATTGGGTATGGCCTTCCCATTCACCAAGTTCCCAAGTCATTTCACCCCAGTTAGTAATTAACCATGGTTTACCCTTCTACCTCTGAAAGCTATCAAAGAATGATTCTTTTCATGTGAAAACCTCTTCTTGGCATTTAACAATAGTGATCTCATTCCATATCTGTCCTTTTGTAATTAACCAATTTCATTCAGTGTAATACTGTCCTCCAGTTTCATCTATATTATTGTGGTAAACTGAAGGACTGGATGGAAATGTAATGCAGCTAAATCATCTGTGCTCATAATTATGCGTCTGGAAAGTTGACTCTGGTGGGGGAAGACTCGCATGGTTATGAGATATAAATAAGTCTTAATGTATGTCCTCATGACTGAACACAGCCTATCCAATAACCACCCCATAAAAGAACTGTCAGAGAGGAACTACCATATAAGATGAATCCTTTCTGTGTCCTGTACCTTCACAATATCTAAAGGTTATCTGTAGATAAAAGCTATCGGGTTTTATACCCAACCACCACAAATGTAGCAGCCCCCTGGGAAAGGGTCAAAGGGGATTGAGGTTAACTAGCACTAGGTCAAGAGGCTGACTTACCTCATTGCTTGTTTATTATGTTACTCGCTTATGATGTAAACTATTAATGATGTAATATGTTAACTGTATGACATGCATGCCTTATGAATGATCTGTAAGCCCCGTTATATATACCCATGGGAAAATACTTCTTTCAGACCTGACAAGGGACCAGGAACCTCTGTGCCCCTCTGTCTGTCTTTAATATTTTCCATAATCGCAATTCGAGTGTTGGGGACTGCCTCACCCCGACATCTTATGATATATGTCACATATTCCTTGTTATTCTCTGAGGTTGAGTAGTTTTCCATTGTATTTAAGTGCAGTAGTTTATCTAGCCATTCTCTGATTGTCCACAAAAACAATCTGTGTTCCTGTGGTGTTAAGGGAGCATTCAGATGACTTACATTCTGACTCCACTGTAAGGAACCTGCTGTAGCAATTTATATTAGTCCAGCAGCTAGCAGTTACATTATGTTTTAATTCCATTTTCAAAAATAAAATTTAGAAGTACCCGATTATATGGATAAAAGACGAATTATTCAAGAAGATTTACCATTAACATAGATGTATCCGACAATAGGGCAGCTAAATATTTAAACTAAACACTGATAAAATATCAGGGAGAAAATAGATAGCATGAGAGTAATAGTTACAGGTATCATTTTCAAAGTTGGACAGAACGCTTAGAAAGAAAATCATCAAGGAAACAGAAAACCTGATTGACACTAGAAACCAACTAGATTTACAAGACTTATATAGAAAATTCCAGTCCCAAACAGCAAAATAAATATTCTACTCCTGTGCACAGGGATCATTCCCTGGAAATCCACATATTTGGTCACAAAGCCAGACCTGATAAATTTAGAAAGACTGAAATAATAAAATCACAAGAGTGAAGCTAGAACTCAACAATAGATTAAAAAAATCTGGAAACTACACAGACAAAATTAAATTAAAGCATATATTACTAAAAACGCACATGATTAAACTAATGGGTCAAAAAAGAAATCAAAATATAAACCTCAGATTTCATAGTCAAATTAAAAATAAAAGACAACATACTTAAATATATGGTATATAAAGGCAATACTCAGAGGGAAATTTATCACAATAAATGCCTTCATAAAAAAAGGGACTATATGATGTCACAGTCTAACCTAATAACGTCAGGCTAAACTAAGCCTAAATATAACAAAGAAAGAAAATATACACGGATTTGAGAATAAATAAACAAAATTGAAAACCAAAAGGCAATAAACAGAATCAATAAAACCACGAGTACTCAGAAAAGATATTAAAAAATGGCTATACTTTAGTTATACTGGCAAAGAAAGAAGAGAAAAGATGCAAGAAACCAAAATAGAAAATGAAAGAGGGAACATTACAACTGACCTGGTAGAAATAGAATAATGACAGAGTATTATTAAGAGTATGACAACAAACTAAATAACCTAGATAAAAAAGTACAAATGCTTAGGTTCAAATAAACTATCAAAACTGACTCAAGAGAAATTAGAAGGTTTCAATAAACCCATAACAAATGAAACAGTCAAATCAGGCATCAAATCTTCCCAACAACAATAAAGCCTTGGATTAGATAGTTTCACTGGGGAATTCAAATAGATATTTAGAGAAGCATTGACACCAATATTTTTAAACCCTCTGAAAAGATATAGAAGGAAGGGATATTCCCTAATATAACATAGTCCTGGTACCAAACCACAAAAAAACAATAAAAACTGTAGGCCGATGTATCTTATGAATATAAATATGAAATTCCTCAGCAAAATACTGGCAAAGAGAATCCAACATTGATTAAATGGAATTTTCCCCTGAGGAATTCAGGGATGGTTCAATATTAGAACATCAATCACCATAACACCATCATCGATAGAAAAAAAGAAAAAAAGGTATATGATCATTTGTGTGGATGCAGAAAATGTACTTGATAAAAATCCAAGACCTGTCCTTGATGAACACCCTAAAAATGATTGCAATAGTTGGATAGTTAATCATTATAAATTTGCCAGGAGTCGGAGCTTAATGAAAATATTGAGGGGGGGTGTATTTAATGCATACTGGAAAATGTCCTCAGCATTTTACCTATTCCAACTAATTTAATCTTATGATACGAGGATTATTTTTATATTCACTTGACATAAAGATGAAGTAACTCGTGTAAGGTCACACAACTACTAATTGTTGATGCTAAAATTTTAACCAAGGGAATCTGAATTCATAATCTGTATATATATCCAGTATATTATACAGATTCTTTTCTTAATGATACATTTACTTGTTTTCTTTGGTTAATTTGAATTTAGATTGATTTGTGTAAATTTGCAATAAAAGTAAAATTCAGTAGTCAATTATTTAATTTGGTGATTGCATCACAATTAGAACTAAGCCTACCATGGGTGTACAAAAAATATTACTCGATTTACAGTACACCATAGGCAAATGGATATTAGCTAATAACTACAATATTTATATATGCAGTTAGTGTTTTCTATTCACATTTACTTTATGTTATCCTCATACCCCCCTGTGAAAAATTCAGGATCCTCATTTTTAAAATGAGAAACTAAAGTTCAAAAAATTTCTGAGATCTTTCACAGTAATACCAAAATTAGCCATCTTATTAACTCGAGTGAAATTTTCTTATGTCTTTTCTGGAGCAGTCTTATTCTTCTCTTTGGCATTGTAATGGAAACTGTAGCCCCAAAATGTGTGTGTGTGTGTGTGTGTGTGTGTGTGTGTGTGTGTGTGTGTGTTCAGGGAGGTGTCACTGGTAAATTATTGTTAACTATAAAGTTCTAAACATGGAGTACGATAATCTTTTCTCTGGGGATATGACCTGCTTGAACACGTTAATAGATCATTTGAACTAAGTTTTTTTGTTTTTTTCCCCAGAATCTCAGTTAATCTTGGGGCTTACTGTGGGGAAAATATCATATTAGCCTAAAATTTGTCAAAGGTATTTATAACAGATACATAGCACAAACTATGAAGCTTAAATATTTATATTAAATAGATAATACATAACAGGTGCTGTAAGAATGATCAAACCCCAAATGAGTTAGAATCATAAATGTCGTTTCCCTTCACTTTAAGCCAAGGCTGAATTTAATGGACAGCTCGTCCCCATGCGAAACTCATGGCTCAGCCATGTAGGAGTCATCTGTTTACAGTCACAAAACAGGTGGTGTGGTAGAACCTGGATGTTTGGGCAGAGGATTTTAGAAACCAGTAATGGAAGTGTTGTGCATCTGACCACATACATTTTCGTTCCTTTTTTTTTTTTAACATTTTATTAGGGGCTCATACAACTGTTATCACAATCCATACACACATCAATTGTGTAAAGCGCATTTGTACATTCATTGCCCTCATCATTCTCAAAACATTTTCTCTCCACTTAAACCCCCGACATTAGGTCCTCATTTTTCCCCTCCCTCCCCGCTCCCCCCTCCCTCATGAGCCCTTGATAGTTTATAAATTGGTATTTTGTCATATCTTGCCCTGTCTGACGTCTCCCTTCACCCACTTTTCGGTTGTCTGTCCCCCAGGGAGGAGGTCACATATAGTTCCTTGTAATCGGTTCCCTCTTTCCTACCCATTCTCCCTTTACCCTCCCTGTTTCGCCACGCACACCACTGGTCCTGTAGGGCTCATCCGCCCTGGATTCCCTGTATTTTCATGTACACTGGTACAGATAGGAACTGAAAATACAGGGAAACGACATACATTTTCATTGCTCTGAATTCTATCATATAGTCTAGTCTCAACAAAGGATGGGAAAGAGAATTATGGGTAGTATTGTTGCCCTGTGTCCTGCTGTAGTTAGGTGTAGTCAAGCTGGGCTCAACTCGTAGTGACCCTGTGTCCAATGGAATGAAACTGCCCGGCCCTGTGCCCTCCTCGTGATTGTGTTTGAATCCAATGGTGTAGTCACTGTGTGTATTCATTTCATTGAGGCGCTTCCTCTTTGGCACTGACCCTCTACTTTTCTGGAAGCCTAAGTAGGGGGGAGACTCTGAGATCAAAATTTGACAAATATCTAACACTCTAAGTTATGAGAAGAATACATCAAGGGTTCCTTCCTATATGCCCTTTCCAGATTATGACAGATTGTATCCATTAATGAAATGATCTCAGCAAGCTGTGCCATCACGTTAACTTACTGGAGAAAACTCAGCTGTACGACATCGCTACCATTTCTTTGATTTCGCTAAATCATTGTGATTGCTGTGGTCCTCCTCAATCACCTTCATCAGTGGCAGCATTGATATAGTTGGTTACAATCGACAAAGGCCTTCACAGATTTGCTCTCATTTGAGTCTCACAATAATCTTAAAATCCAGGACTGTCAGGAAGCAGTTGTATTGCAGTTGAACTCCGGTAATCAACAGCATCAGTTCTTGACATAGTCGGATTTTGATGCGAACAGTCAAGAAAAATTTGCATGGGAGGCAAAAAAAAAAAAATCAGAATCTGACTCGACGCACGTGATTTTTGTAAACAAAAGCAGTTCGCGTTTCGGTCACTCGGCGTTAGTTGTCGTTGTTAGTATGCGTTGTTTAAACCTTTTGAGGCTGTGTTCCAAGCGTTTTGCTCTAATTTCTTTAGTTTTGTGGCTTTTTGTATTGGTTTTATAAAAAGCATGGGTCCTAAAAGAGTTTTTTGAAAACAATCATCACGATAAGGAACTGGTTAACCGTGTGACTGATATTGTTGATGATAATTTAGTAAATCCTTTCAGAAAACAGTTAAGGAAATGCCAACAGTAGACCACAGTGGACATATTTTTTTCTTTGAGAAAGCCAGGACCTCATGAAAAAAAGGCAAAGAAGGGGAAAAAAAAACTCCTGAAAAGCAGCTACCGGTATCAAACAACGACTCTCCACACCTCCTCTCCACATCGGTGTCCGCAGATCCAGATCCTCATCGATCTCAAGGTATGGGCCATACTGTAGTTGTTAAAAACTTTTTTAATGTTGTGTGTCTTATTTAAATTATATTATTTGACTCTGAACCTATTTACTTTGAAATTTCTGTGTCTTGTTTTGTATAAAAACTTGGTGGTTGAGAACGGATTAATCCGTTTTCAGTTATTTCTTATGGGAAAAATTGATTCGAAAATCGACTGCATCTCATCTTGACACTCCTAGAATGTATTTGCGTCGAGGTCCGGGATTCTAATGTATTTTACAAGATACTGAAATGTTTGGAAGTGAAGAAAGGCCCTCTAATTTGACTCTGCTAGCAGGTAGCCAAAGCCTGGGTGGCACAAACCGTCCATAATTGACTACCACCTGAAAGGTTGATGATAAGGTTTGAACCCATTCAGTGGCACAACATAAGAAAGACCTAGAACCCAGAGCAAAACATTATATCATAGTGAATGAGGGGGAGCGTGGAATGGAGACCCAAAGGCCATCTGCAGGCAATTGGACATCCCCTTACAGAAGGGTCAAAAGGAAGAGACGAGCCAGCCAGGGTGCAGTATAGCACCAAAGAAGCATAAAACTTTCCTCTAGTTCTTTAATGCTCCCCCCCACCATTATCATGACCCCAATTTTACCTTATAAATTCGGATGGACCAAAGCATGTACACTAGTACAGATAAGAGCTGGAAACGCAGGGTTCCAGCACTGCTAACCCCCGTGGACCAATAAGGAGAGTAGAGATACCAGGAGGGGAAGTGGAAGGTGGGGGGAGAAAGGGGGACCCGATCACAATGACCGACATGTAATCCTCTCCAAGGGGATGTACAACATAAAAGTAGGTGAAGGGAGACATTAGTCAGTTTAAGACATGAAAAAAATATATAAATTATCAAGGGTTCGTGGGGGAGGGAGGTAACTGAGCTGATACCTCAGGCTCAAGTAGAAATAAAATGTTTTGAAAATGATGATGGCAATGTATGTACAAAGGTGCTTGACACAATAGATGGACGGAATGTACAGCCCAGACAATCCTGTGGAATAGACTGATTCTGTCACACGTGGATGCCCTAAGTTGGAATGGACCCGTCAGCACTGAGTGTTTTGTTTTCTGTAGGAGCTAGTCAAACTACAATTAGAATGTCCATGCCAAATGCCAAATTCCTAGTACCGTGCTATTTTCATTATGCTGACTCACCTCTCAGAAGTACAGCATCTGTAGAGAGTTTCCTACATTCTCTTAGTGCCATCCATTCGGTTTCTGGTCATAGAGACCCTATAGGACAGGGGAGAAGAGTCCCTGTGAGTTTCTGAGACTGCAAACCTTTAAGAGGAGCCGAAATCCTCATCAATGGAGCAGCTCATCATTTGAAACTACTGATGCGTGGTTAACAATCCTATTTGAACCCACCATACCATCAGGGGCCCAAGTTTCCTATATTAGATTTAACCCCAAAGAAAATCTATGTATTGAAATAGTTTTTAAATTGTTTTTATATAGGCCATCAGTCACGCACTCAAAAACCCTATCAGTCAATAAGTCTTTATTGAGTGCCCACAAGCAGGAATAACCCTGTTATTCAATGTCTTTGAAAAGAATTTATACTTTGTGACGTGTTTGAAAATTGACTTTGAAGGGGGATAAAACTTTTGCCTTACATTTGAGCAACTTATCGATCTGAGACCAAAAATCTTTTGGATAATTTCAATATAGCAAGATTTACATGGTCTTTAAGCCAGGCTCACTTTTCCCCTGGCCTTCAAATATGAGATGGGACAGTAAAATAAAAATCAATTACTGTGGGAGGAAACAGAATGGAGGGGGGCATGTCTGACCTTCTGTGGCTTCAGTTTCAGTAGGGAGAAGAGAATCCAACCGTACCAGCCTAAGCCTAATTGCCCCAAGAATGCGGCCTTCATGCCTCCACCCTCTCTCCTGCTTCACCCTAGGCCGACACATACCATTCCTCTCTGGCATACTTCTCTTCTGCTGTGTTTGACCATCCACTGCAGGGGCCACACAAAACTCACCATCCTCACAATTGTGAATGTCTATTAGGGAAGTTAATAGGTTGCCATGAGGAAGGATCCAAAAACCATAAGGAGACAGTCTTTTCTCTGTAGCTGCACTTCTCCTCAGCCTGCATATGGCCCCTTAGAATCTGCCTTGCCTTAAGGGGAAGGAAACCCACCACTCTACCTCAGGGTATCAGCACTGTTGCTTCTGTGCCTGTACCACTTCAGACAGGGATCACCCATGTCCTCCATTGGTGACTTTTCTCTCTTTCTTTTCTATTAAAATATTTATTTAATGCTTCAAATTTTAATGACTCACACATAATTTATAAAGCAGGCCAACCAATAACAATAAATAGGTTTTGGTAGAAAAGTACACCTTTTAAAAATATATAATGAAATCATTTTATTGGGGGCGTGTACAACTCTTATCACAATCCATACATCCATCCATTGTGTCAAGCACTTTTTTTTTTTTCCTTTTGATGCTTCTTGCATTATTCAACATT
>NW_022103917.1:2653215-2655643 GCF_000313985.2 Echinops telfairi | reverse complement strand
TTTTTTGTTTGTTTGTTTCCTTTCCCCACCTCCTCCCCATGTGCATCCCTGCATTTGATCTGGTCCCTTCCATATTACCTGGTCCTTACCTCAAGAATGTTTGTATATAGTAGCTTTTTCCCTATACCCCTTTGTGTCAAGCACTTTTGTACATTTGTTTCCCTCATCATTCTCAAAACATTTGCTTTCTACTTGAGCCCCTGGTATTAGCTTCTCATTTTCCCCCTCCCTCCATGTCCCCTCCTCCCCAATGAACCCTTGATAATTTATAAATTATTATTATTTTGTCTTATCTTACACCATCCAACATCTCCCTTCATCCATGTCTCCGTTGTCCATCCCCCAGGGAGGAGGTTACATGTAGATCCTTCTGATCAGTTCCCTCTTTCTCTTTCACCTTCCCTTCAGCCTCCCAGTATCGCCACTCTTACCACTGGTCCTGAGGGATTCATCTGTCCTGGATTTCCTGTGTTTCCATTTCCTATCTGCACCAGTGTACATCCTCTGATCTAGCCAGGTTTGTAAAGTAGAATTGGGATCATGATAGTGTGTGTGTGGGGAGGGGGTGAAGGAAGCATTTAAGAACTAGAGGAAAGTTGTATGTTTCATTGGTGCTATCCTGCACCCTGACTGCCTAGTCTCCTCCCTGAGACCCTTCTGTAAGGGGGTGACCAGTTGCCTACAGATGGGATTTGGGTCTCCACTCTGCACTCCCCCTCATTTACAATGATATGATTTTTCGTTCTTTGATCCCTTCGACACCTTGTGGTCACACAGGCTGGTGTGCTTCCTTCATGTGGGCTTTGTTGCTTCTGAGCTAGATGGCTGTTTGTTCAAGCCTTTAAGACCCCAGATGTTATATCTTTTGATAGCCAGGCACCATCAGCTTTCTTCACCACATTTGCATATGCACACATTTGTCTTCATTGACTGTGTCTGGAAGGTGTGCATCATGGAATGTCAGTTTAATAGAACAACGTGTTCTTGCATTGATTATGTACTTTAGTGGACGTCCAATGTCCATATGCTGCCTTAATGCTAATCCTATAAATATATGTACATTTTTTATATTTGCAGAATTCCTCCCTTCCTGCTTCTGAGATTGCTCAAATTTATACTCAGAGGAATGGTGAAACTGACCCATCCCTGAGTTAGAGTAGATTACACCATATTTGTATGTGGTCACTAGTCACTGGATGGGAGTAACATAGACTGTGGCTGGAAGAGTCATACCAAACAATTTAATTCCATCCCCGTGTGTTGGGGAGTGGGGGTGGGGGGTTTTCACTGTTCACACCAAGAACCAGTTCCCTCCCAGTTGGGTAAGGTAAACATTTATCTGCTGGGAACAGACAGGACAAAAGGGTGAAAGGCAGCAGGATCTCCTTAGTGTGATGTTTCGGGATTGTGGATAGTGCCATTGGAATGGACACCTCATTGTAAACATAACTCCAGTACACAGATGTGGTAGCACTTCAGTGCCTCCACATCTGGAATTTGGGTATAAGACAACCCTGTGTGAAATGAATTCTAAATTTGCATTTGATGGGTAAGACCAAATCGCTACAGAAAAAAAACACACAAAGAAACGGAATCGATTCTAGGCTTACAAGATTTCACTGTACATCAGCAGGAAGTGACATCAGCCATAAAATGAAATAAGAACATTTGCCAGATGTATGCTAGACACACTATCTTCATTAATTTAATCAGTCTTCCTATGACAGCTAGTGGAACCTGTACCCCAGTAATCAAGAGAGAAGAGCTTAGATATCCGCTCCCATTATCCTCTCCCTCCTCCCCAGAACCCTTATTTTTGTTATTTTTTATATATGGATAGATAGATACAGATATGTCATATATACACTATATAATATTTCTGTTGTTCGCTTCCCTCGAGTGGGGTTAGAGTCATAATGCTATCAGCTCCCCTTTGCCCCCTTTCCTCCCTTCTCTTCATGCACAAGAAGAAGAATGTTTTGAAACAGATTGTGGTAACAAACATACAATACTCCTTGATGTGACTGAACTATGGAATGTTACAATAACTGTAAGAGCTCCCAATGAAATGATTTTTAAAAACCCAAAGAATGAAGATCATGTTCTAAAACTGAATGTGATGATGATTGTACAGCACTTCATTTTTTTTAATTGGCATTCTTTTTTTAATTAAAAAAATAATTTTATTAGGGGCTCATACAACTCTTATAGCAATCCATACATACATCAATTTTGTAAAGCGCATTTGTACATTCATTGCCCTCATCATTCTCAAAACATTTCATCTCCTCTTAAGCCCCTGGCATTAGGTCCTCATTTTTCCCTTCCCCCCCGCTCCCCACTCCCTTATGAGCCCTTGATAATTTATAAATTATTTTGTCATATCTTGCCCTGTCCGACGTCTCCCTTCACCCACTTTTCTGTTGTC
>NW_022103917.1:2649537-2651968 GCF_000313985.2 Echinops telfairi | reverse complement strand
AGAAAAGCTTGTAGTTAGTTCAAGGATCGCTGGCCTTTAAGACTGTTTTCCAGTCCAGCCTGTTGGGGCACCACACCCTGTCCCCAAAGTCCACCCTCATCATTCCCTGGGGATCTTGCTGCTCCCCTCCCCTGCTATTCAGGTGAACTCCGCCAGTGCTTTGCCTCAGTGTGGCGGGATCAGATCGGGTGCAGTTCCCACACTGTGTCTCTGGTGTGTACAACACTTCTTATATGATGTGTGAATTATATGATAATATAGTTGAAAATAAAGAAAATAATTTTCTTAGAGAGAAGGAGAGAGAGAGAGAGAGAGAGAGAGAGAGAGAGAGAGAGAGAGAGAGAGCGCGCGCCCTGGAATAGTGCACTTTCTTTGGAGCCATTAATCTCTGTGCATTTGAGGCCAGAAAGTCTGACACCAGTGAAGCAGAAGGGAAGTAGCAGTGGAACAGCAGCAGAAACAGGAGGTGTAGAACATGAGACTCAGCTTTTAGCCCAGGGGCCCTCAAACTTTTTAAACAGGGGGCCAGTTCACTGTCCCTCAGACCCTTTGGAGAACCGGACTATAGTTTAAAAGAAAACTATGAACAAATTCCTATGCACACTGCACATATCTTATTTTGAAGTAAAAAAAAATGTGGCAAATACACCCAGCTGTCCAGATAAATGTCCTCAGCAGGCCCCATGTGGCCTGCGGGCCATAGTTTGAGGATGCCTGTTCTAACCTGTAGAGTGATTAGGGCTGTATGCCTTAGGAGAGGATGCTTACTTGTGGAGTGGGCTGTCCCGTGGAACTTATTGGAGGAGGTAGGTTTGTTGCCCAAGAGAGCTAGAACTGAGCCCCTGCAGACTGAGGCTTATGGGCACTTATCAACAGTTCTAAAAAATCTGTATAACATTGCCCAAGCAGGCCAAGCCCTAGAGAGGGCTGCGTGTGGTGTGTGGCAAATAAAGAGGCTGTCCTAACTGAAACATTGTGTCCTGGAAATCTCTGCCCCAAAATTGAAACACATTTACTTCCCTATTAAGACTTGAGGGGTCGGCGGTTACTTTTAGATGCTTGCTAATAAGGCAACTGAGATTTCTAGAGACAAGGTGATACTCCCAATATCACACAGCAACTGAACTGTAGAGTTAGAGCTAGGATCCAGATAAATGTGGATCCAATTTCAGAAGTTAGAGCTAGAATCTAGATAAATGTAGATCCAATTTCAGAACTGAATGGGAACTCAAGTACTTTATCACTTTTTTGGTTATCAGAAACATTTATGGGTCTTAAAAATACAAATGCCTAGTTCCTGCCTCACAAGCATTTGATCTAAAGTATAAGGATGCAATTTGGATTTGTACTTAAAGAACAAAACAAAACAGCCACCAAAAAACCCACTTCCAGATGGGTTACTAAATGCACTAAACAACAACAATTTTTAAGGAGAATTCCTATGGTTGGTAGAATTCTCAACTGGTCTCCAATCTTCCAGACCCCTCATTAACATATTCTGTTGTATCCTCTCTACTTAAGTGTGGGTAGGTCCTGTTAAGATGATGGATTAATTGATCTCTATAAGTTATATTATTTGGCAAAGATGATGGGGTAGTTGATCCCTTGATGATGTTCTATATCAGGACCCAGGAAGTAATTGGCATTTTTCTGTAGTCCTCTCTCATTGCCTTTGGTTAGTGTGCATGTTCCTTAAAGAGTGATCATTTTGTGTGCTCACAAGCCAGGTTTCTGGTGTAGGCTCTCCTAGAAGCAGCCATGCACCTCTGTTTTCTTAATGAATAAAGATGTATCAAATGCCTACTACATACAGACTTAATGTACTTTAGTTATGCTCCTGGCTAAAAATATTGAAAATACCATGGACTGCCTAAAGAAAAAACATAGATCTGTCTTAGAAGCAATACAGCCAGAATGTTCCTTAGAGTCAAGGAATGTGAGTCTTGGTCTCATGTACTTTGGACATGCTGTCAGGAGGGCCCAGTGCCTGGAAAAGGCCATCATGCCTGGTAGAAAGTTAGTGGGGAAAAGTGAAGATTCTAAACAAGGTGAATTGATACAGCGGGCTCAAACCTAAGAAAATTGAGCGGATGGTGCAGGACTGGGAGACGTTTCATTCTGTTGTACGTAGGGTTTCCAGAAGTGAGAACCACTGTGACGCCACCTAGCAACGATAACACATAGGGACCCTGTTAGGGTGTTGCAGGCGCTTTCTTGAAACTCTACATTAACAAGCTCCTCGTTTGATGTAAGCTAGCTAAGTAACTCAACCTAAACAACAACAACAACAAAATCAGAGTGGTGTGGTATGTGGCGATAGAGAGATAGACCCAAAGTGTCTTACATAAAAATCAGGATAGTCTATGGCTCAGAATGTCCAGCATCTGTGTCCTTTCTTTTTTTTTAAACATTTTATTAGGGGCTCATACAA
>NW_022103917.1:2637235-2648148 GCF_000313985.2 Echinops telfairi | reverse complement strand
CAACCACGAGGTGTCGAAGGGATCAGGTGTAAGGCATCATCAGAACAAAAATCTGTGTCCTTTCTTTTATGGCAGGAAGCTTTGCAGTCCAGCACTCACGAGTTTGACAGGCACTGTGTTTTATTTGGGATTTCCTGGCTGGGAAACTGATCTCAGTGAGCAGAATGTGCTGGGATTCCACTGCCATTTATTTTAATAGCTCGTGTAATGGAGGGATGCTGGGGCAGATGTCCTCCATTTGTCCTCTACTGCAATCTCACTTGGCGAGCTGCAGGAAGCAGCACAATAGCTAATTTCTAGATAAGTATATCTTAGAACACCATCCCGAAATCAGCTGCAGGTTTGGACTGCCAGATTGAATTTTCTAAACATAATAGCTTCGTTGTAGCAGAAACACAGTAGATATTTCTTCTCTGCTGCTTCCTATCCACTGATGCTATAGATGGGCAGTTAAAGGGATGGCACCTGTTATTATCATTGCTCTACAAGCCCAGATTTACCCCAGATTCACACCTCTCCCTGGGCTCGGTTACAGGAAGTTTAAGAAATACCTCAGAGGGAAAGGATTGGGCTTGCGTAAGGATAAATGGGACCTCTATTCTTTCTCAATTAGTGGTTGGTATCTAGTTCTAGAAATTGAAATTGAGGTTTGTGCCTTTTGCTAAGAAAATTCAGTTCTACTGAACACTTCTAGCTGAACTCACATGGTTAGGGAACACATGACCCGGATGAGCTCTGTGCTAGCTTATGGATAAGCAGTGTTGAACTCAAGTAGATATACTTTCTGTTCTAATGCCAGCTAGAATCTTGTTGAAATGTCAAAGAAATGCAAACCAACTACCAAAATGGTGGTAGACCCTGGCACATGTTCAGTCATAGGGAGAGTAGAAAATTAGCAACACCTGACATTTTGGAAGCATGTGTTCCAGGTTGATTTTAGTTAACAACTCATGAGAAAGATGTGATTAATGTCCATTGTGCTCATTAAGAAATTGAGGTGCAGTACATGGATATGTACTGGCCTGTTGCAGTGTACTTGGTATTATGTTCATTGAAATCCCATCTTCAACTTCAAGTCCAAGGCCTCCCATCAATGCTCAAAGCAGACACTGGATCTGAAGAAACTAAGTTCTCTGGTGGACATGGTCTCATGTGAGCAGGGAGAAATGAACAACCAAAAGGAAGATCAAAGCAAACGCTCATACTTAGAAGCATTCTAGAGAGGAAATGAAGGAACCTCCATTGTACTTTGGGTGAGGCATTGGACTAATCTAACATGGTCATTGGTTCAATGTCACCATCCATCCTGTGGAAGAACGGGGAAACGGTCTGCTCTGGTGAAGATGTTCAGTCTCAGAACCCCTATATATGGTCAGTCAAAGTCAGTATGCATTTGATGGCAGAGGCCAGGTACAGTCGAAAGGAGTCCCTGCATGATGTAAGTGTTTACCACTTTCTACTGTCAACTGAGACTGGCCATTGGAGTCTACACAGAGGCACCTTGTAAGGAAAGACTGGTTATTCACTTCCAAAGATTTCGCCATTGAAAACTCAGCTGAGCGCAATTCCTCTGTGAAACACTTGGGGTTACCATGAGTCAGACTAGACCACATCTGATGTATTTTTTGGTTTTTGTTTTAATGCCTGCAGTGGACACTGAAAGGATGAGAGGATAAAGAAAGCCCAGAAATGCTGCCCACCTATCTGCCTGGCTAGTAACATGGAGGCCCTGATACAAAGTTCCCCACATCCTCCTACCTCCCTTGTATATACCCATATACAACTAACTAAAATGACTCCTCTAGTCCTCAGGGTAGGAACTAGGCATATGACTACTAGAGATAAGCTTCATGGGGTCTGCGGAGTGCTGAGTGTTCCCATTCTGCTCCCTTCGCAAAGGTGGAGTTAACAAAATAAAAAGTGTTGTCACACTGATTTCTCCACCAAGAGTGGTGCCACATGGATTACTGGAGATGCCAAACGCAGTCATGGAACTGAGTTTGTGCCACTTCTGTTAAGCCTACTTAGTGACTCCTCTGTGCAGAAGGGTCAAGTGTTGTGGGGGAAAGGCCAGCGTCCCACAACTAACTGCGGGTTTGATAGGCACACTTGTATGGTATATATATCATACAATTGTGCATATATATTATATATAATTATATTATATAATTAAAATTATAATATATATATATTATAAAGTCATAGAGAGCATGAGAGATAGAGGAGAGATTGAAACAATGGAGTCAGACACATTTCGTGGTAGCATGCTCACCTCAGCCTCACTTGGTGGTCCCCCTGGAGATGGAAGACCGGAGGTCAAGAGTGAGGGCAAGGGGAAGGAAGACAAGGGGAAAGTGAACAGGGGAGTGAGGACCAGGGGAGAGGAAGGGAAGAGCCGAGGCCAGAGAGAATCTTTATTGCTAACCCAGGCTTATATACCTTTGGGGGGCGTGCAAGCCCACGAATTACAGGTAAAGTCATACGTCACAGGAAGGGGTTGCACTATAGATTATACAGCAATGTGAGGGGGACAATCTAGGGATATACAGGCAATAGGAAGGGGATGGATTGGGGCAAACATGTGACAAGAAGGGCGGATCCTAGATTCAGGATGGCAGCCTAACTTTGGATGTCACTGGGCAGGTTTGACCTGTTCTCTGGCTCTCTATAGACACCATTATCAGTAGGGTGTAAACCCCACCTACAGGGACCAAGTCTTTAGGGAGAAGTAGCCCATTGTCCTTATCAGCAGTTAAGGACTGTGGTGGGCCCAGACTGTGGTGTGGCAACTGTCTACCTGCAGGGAGGATGTCTTTAACCATCTGACCTCCCACCACATTCTGGCAAATAGCCTCTAATGTTTGGCATGTCTTTGGGGGAGACAAAGATGGGGGAAAATCTCTTTATAATCCCACAGAGTGTCAAGGAACAAGGGTGGAGCATCTGTTTCTATATTTTACCTCTCTTCTAGTATCCATCTGGTGGGGGTGGAAAAATATCATGGATATTGCCCTAGAAGGCACCCTTCAGCTATCTGAGTAAGAGCTGGGGCTGATCCCACTTTTTCCTTTTCACACAAAGTTCAACAGCAAAAACATGCAGTTGGAACGTCCATCCAATGTATCTGCTGGACCAGAGATAATGCAAAAGAAAAGACTGAACTAACTTTGTAAGAGGGGCCTTCCAAAGAGTCCATGGAAATAAGGATAATAGGTAAGGGAATTGCCCCACAAAATTTTGAACCCCCTTCCTGCCTTTGGAAAGGGCTAGAGAAACCCCAAAACTATCTCTTCACAAGCACTTAGAAAAGAACTGCAGCAAGTTTATGTTGGCCAGTAGCTGCTCACAATGGCCATTGGTCTGTGGTCTCCTTATGGTTCATTATATCACATGAATTATATTTTCTACATTAGATTAGCCTTTACAGTAAGAGACAAGGAGAAAGACACATCTGACCTCCCCTGGATTTCCTATTGCCATGAAGTAGACATCTGACAATCCTCCGTGGCCCTTCCTTCTTTACCTATTATGACATCAACTGTTCCTCCTACACAATGCTATATCTGTGATGGCTTCAATAATTTGTTGCTATGGCCACACAGAACTCACAGACAATACTCACATTTAAGGAGGTTTATTAGGGAACTTAATAGGTTACTACAAATCAGGATCAGCAATCAGTAAATTGGTTTTCTCAGCCAGCAGCCAAATTTCTCCAGTTCTCAGCCCTTTTGCCACAAGGTAACCAAGGATCTCTTTGGTTATCAGCCTCTCAGACCCAGACATGTGATCATGTAGTCACTCTCTGGTCTTAGTCTCTCACCCATGTGGTTTCTTGGTATTTGCCTCCATGGGCTAGGAAGCCAGCCCGCCTGTCACTCTGCCCCACATTTCCATAGTCTTAGGCCAGATGAGGTGAAGGTATCCCATAGTCTTTGAGCTGCTCCTCAGAATCACCACACCACAGTCTGTGATGCATCTGGCCTTGGCTACCTCTGTCAATTCAGACCAAAATCTTGAACCTATGCTCCCGAAGTCTTCTTTTTCTATTGCTTCAAAGATGTTCCTCATTATAACCATGGGGATGGTTATATACACCCTATTGGTAAAGTCCCACCCAGTCATTTAGTGGGATTTACAGAGACTTGGATAGAACAGCAACATTAAGAAATTTACTCCACCACTCCCTATTCCTTCAAGAAAAACAACAGGAGTTGCTCAGAAAAGGTAAAATAAGTCCATTTTCTTTAATAGTGACTTTGTAGATTTTGCTACAGGCAGAAAAGTGAAGCATGGTAGGAATATATATTAGATAAATTTCCAATAGAAAAGAGATGATTTATTTTTATCGGAGTAATTTTAGTTATCCTAAAGGGACACCGTATCTAAATGTGGTTTTATGTAAACTGAGGGTTAACATACAGTCTTATAGAATTGCCTTGAGATTTATAGTGAACTTTGGTTTTGGATATAGATGATGCAAGTAACTCTTTCTAGAAAGGAGGTTAAGGCTATTGAATGTGCTAGCTAACTTTCAGCCTTTGATTCAGGTTTCCTGTGGGGAGCTCCAGTGGCCTAATCCATCAGGAAGGCAGAACATCTGGGCACCGATTGATGTTTTCCATGCATGGCAGCCTTCTGGGGCAGAGAAAGACAGACTGACTTTAGAGAAGCAAACAGGAGGATATCCTGACTCTAATGCAAGCATTCCTATAAACAGAGAGAAAGTGACAGATTCTTTAAGTCAAGGAGACTAAAATCCTGTCAGTTAGCTACTTTTAAGAATCCTTTAGCTTGCTTTCAATGATTATCCTATATAAGTAGGCAAACCCACAATAACAGAGACCAAACAAAAAGAAAACAAAAGATTTGGGGGGGGGAAGTAAAAAACAAACATACATAAATTCCAGGTCTGTCCACAGACCTTTATGACTATCTCCTCACTGGTTCTGGGGGGTTCCGGCAACTGCCCCTCCTAGCCTTAAGTCTATTTTGGGCGCTCTTCAGGGGCTTTGTGGCTTGGCTTTGTTCTCATTGCTGAGCTGTTATGCTCTCTTCTTGGTTTGCCCTGCTATGGGAGGTTCAAACTAGGCTAACTCCCCTCCACGTGTCCCCAGTATTGTCCTCTGTTGCGCTATGCTCCAGTGAGGGGACAGCATGCCTTGAGCTTGTAAAGGTGAAACTGAGGTACAGGGAGACAAACAGACATAACTGACAGGACAAGGGAGAGCAGAAACAGAAATAGCTTTACTAAGGGGAGCTCCTGGATGAGGTTCCATGACCTAGGCCAACAGGTCAGGGAAGTCTTGCTCAGCAGCTGGGGATGGGGTTTTTTAAAGGGGTGGTGAGGAATTTATGGAAATTATGGTGATTAGCATACAGGTTCTGTTTGCCCACTCCTTGTGGCTTTCTTTGAACCCAGAACATCTGGTTTCACTGGTTATCTTATCTGGCTTCATCTGCTGCTGACCTTTGGGATGTGCAGGGAAGCACATGCAGGGCCCTGACCTGCTTCAGCTTAGTCCAAACAGGGCTGCCTAGTAAGGAACCAGTCCAAACAGAGCTGTTGTTGGCTTTACAGTCCTCTCTGTGCCTTAGCAGCTTCCTGCAGGGACATCCTCCCCTGGGGGGTCTACACTGTCCCTTTCTGACTTTCTTTCTTGGTTTGCTTCCAGGCCAGCCCCTCTTTCCAGCCTATAGGTTTAGTATTGTCCTCTGTGGCATATACTTCTAGGGAGGAGATCAATTTGGAGAAAGAAGTGGGACCATTCTCAATTCTGGAGGGACTTAGGAGGAGGAGGAGGCAGGGGAAGGGAATGGTGATCAAATAACACCATAGAAAGGGGAACAACTAGGGAATTAAAATCAGCAACAAGGAGATCATAGAGATCCCTGGGGTGTTGGAGCAACAGCAATCTAGCAGAGAAGAATTACAAAGAGACAGAAGTAAGGTGAGCCTGGTGGTGGGGCAGGAGGAAGGTAAAAGGAAACAGATGTGAATAGAGGTATAAGCACAGGTATGTACATATGTAAATATATTAATTCATTAAAAACAGAGGTATTGGCCTAGGTACATCTATTTATATGGCAATACATTGAGGTAGTGGACTGACTTTGGGCCTCTGCTCCTACCCACCATCCCAATGCAAGAACACTTTGTTCTACCAAACTGGCATTCTGTGATGCTCACCCTCCCAACACAATTGCTGAAGACAAAATGGGTGCATAAGCAAATGTGGTGAAGAAAGCAGGTGGTGTCTGACTATCAAAAGATATAGCATCTAAGGTCTTAAAGCTTTGAAGTTAAACAAACAGCCATCTAGCAGAGAAGCAACAAGCCCACATGGAAGAAGCACACTAGCCTGTGTGATCATGAGTTATCCTCAGGACTAGGTAACAGGCATCAGAAGACCACAAACAAACAAACAAACAACAAAAAAAACACATATTGATGAGAACGAGGGGTGTTGGAGTAGAGACCCAAAGCCCATCTGTAGAAAATGGGACATCCCCTCACAGAGGAGTCACAGGGAAGGGATGAGTCAGCCAGCGGACAGCATAGCACTGATGAAACACACAATATACCTCTGGTTCCTTGAAACTTCCTCACTTCCCACTCTCATGACCCCTGTACTGCCTTTCACTTCAGGTTAGACTGGGATATGTGCACAGTTACAGATAAGACATAAAAGAATCACACAGAATCCAGGAATAGTAATTGGAGTAGCGAAAGGGGTAGGGTGAAGGTGGGAGGAGGAGGGAAAGAAGGGGGAACCTATTACAATGATCAACACATAACCACCACCCCTCACCAGGGGGGTGAACAACAGAAGCCTTAGGAGAAAGGAGATAGTGGTTGGTGTAAGATATGAAAATAATAATAATAATTTATAATTTATTAAGGGTTCACAAAGCTGGGGCATGAGGAAAAAAAGAGAACATGATACCAAGGGCTAAATAGAAAGTAAATGTCTAGAAAGTAATGATGGCAGCACATACAAATGTGCTTGATATAATTGAGGTATTGATGGTCCTAAGAGCTGTGAGAGCCTCCAATAAAATGATCTTTAAATACTAATTTTAAAAATGCCTTCAGAATGCATTCACCTCTGTACATCTAAGCCTCCTACTCAATTAAGATGAAGGTCAAATAATTCTAACCTTCATAGTGACCATATAGGACAAAGTAGAACTGCTCCTTAGGATTTCTGAGATGGTAAATGTTTATTAAAGCATTGAGCCTTATCTTTCTCTCAAGGAGTGACTGGTGGATTTGAATCTCCAGCCTTGTGATTAATGCCATCTGGATCTTATAGGGTTTCTATGAGTTAGAATCAACTCATTAGCAGTAAGGTTTGGAACCCTAAACTTCATCCTGACGTTGACAATTTATGATAATCACTCATCCAAATGGGATTCTTTCATTCTTTTGCCTCCTCTAACTTCATTTCTTTTATTATAGTAATTTTGATCATGTCTCCTCCCTCATGAGTCTGTGAGCCTCTGAGACAAGAATCTGCAGTAGATATATCTCTGTGTATCCTCTATCACTTGCTCTAAAAAGAGTTTGATGCTAGTGAGTATGCAGTGTCACCAGTCTTCCTTAGTAGATGAGGCCATACAGTCAGGTATCCCACAGACATAGGTGTCGTTGTGTCACACAATGTTTAACTTATTCTGCCACTTACTAGCTCTGTGACCTGGAGCAACTTGCTTAACTTACCTGAATCAGAGTTTCTTCATCTTTATGAATCAACAAAACAGTACTAATGTATTTCTCAAAGAGTTGCATGAAACACTAATTTCAAGGCTTACATCTAGTAAATGTACCATATTTTGTAACTATTACATTTATTATAAAACAAGTAGTCATCTAAGTGTGGCATGAACAGGAATAAGCACACCAGCCCATATGAGCCAAAGATTATGAAAAATAAATTCTAAAACTGGAGGAAGAAATGGTATCAGAGTTTAAATTCTGAACACCTGGTTTGCAGAAGGCTATGGATGACAGTGGAAGCTCAGAATACATTTGCAGGATCTCTATGTGGATTAAGACTCCGATGAATACACTCTGAAAATAGCACATTGATAAGAACACCTTCTAACCAGAGAGGATTGTAAAGTTGATTATGGAAGATACTGTTAGGTTAAAATGTATCACTTGACATGGAATCCAGGAATAGGAGGGAGAATAGCAATACCAAAAGGGTAGGGGGAAATGGTGGGGAGAAAGGGGGAAACAATCACAATGATCAACACATAACCATACACTCCTCTCCAGGGCAACAAACAACAGAAAACATGGGAGAAGGGAGAGACGGCAGTTGGTGTGAGATATGAAAATAATAATAGTTTACAATCTATCAAGGGACCATGAGGGTAGGGAGGGATAAAAAGAGGAGCTGATACCAAGGACTCAATATAAAGTAAATATCTAGCAACTTTCTACTAGTTCTTAAATGCATCCTCACCCCTACTATCAGGATCCCAATTCTACTTTACAAATCTGGCTAGACTAGAGGATGCACACTGGTACAGTTGGAACTGGAAACACGGGGAATCCAGGACAGATGAACCCTTCAGGACCAGTGGTAAGAGTGGTGATACCAGGAGGATGGAGGGAAGGTGGGGTAGAAAGGGGGAACCAATTACAAGAATCTACATATAACCCCCTTCCTGGAGAATGGTCAACAGAAAAGTGGGTGAGGGGAGACATTAGCCAGTGTGATACATGGAAAAATAATGATTTATAGATTATCAGGGGGCAGGGTGCGAAGGTGGGGAAGGGAGGTGAAAAAATGAGGAACTGATACCAGGGGCTCAAGTCTAAAGCAAATGTTTTGAGAATGATGAGGGCAACAAATGTACAATTGTGCTTGACACATTGGATGTATGTATGGATTGTGATAAGAGTTGTATGAGCGCCCTGTCAAATGATTTTACAAAAATAGTACTATAAAAAAAAAGAGAGAGAGAGACAATAGGAAGGAACTGATACCAAGAGCTTAGCTAGAACGTAATTGTTTAGAAAATGATGATGGAAACATATGTACGAATATGCTCAATTCAATTGAAGTGTGGAATGTTTAAGAGATGTAAGAGCCCCAAATAAAATGATTAAAAAATAAAGTAAATGTCTAGAAAAGAATGAAAACAACATAAGTACAAACATGCCTGATACAATCGAAGTATGCATTGTAACAAGAGTTGTAAGAGTCCCCAATAAAATGATCTTTTAATAAAAAAATCATCATTTGATCTACTTTTGACCTATTTTAAATTTGCTCCAGTTTTTAATATTTTCTGCTTTCTTTTCAGTTGTGAATTTTCTCTGTTCTATTTTGTCATTTTTGTTGGTTTTGTTTTGTTTTTTGTATGATTTTATGTATATTAAATCCAGAATAGGTTAATCTATAAAAGAGTAAATGGGTCAATAATTACCTAGGGGCAAGGCAGGAGAGTCTGGGGGGAAATGGGATGCTAACCACAATGAGTATGACAAAGAAGAAAATGCTCTAAAATGGATTTATCGTGGTCATGATTGTACATCTCTTCTTAATATGAGTTAACTATTGAATTGCATGATATGTGAATTATATACCGACAAACTATTTGTAAGATTTAAAAGAATGAATGGATAAACAAATGAGTGAAAATTAAGGGGAGAAAAACTGAAAGGAAAGAAAAAGAGTATTAACCTTCTTTAAAGTCTTCCTATCAGAAATATTTTAATTATTTCCCCCCAAATAATCTGGCTTGTGTTAGGGGGTTTCTAAGAATAAATAAATACATCTGGATTCTGCTTGAATAAGGCTAATCTGTTGATATAATGGGGGTATTTGAGAGCATTGAAGCTTTACACATACAAGTTTAGGAGGAGTTGCAGAGGGTTGAAGTTTAGGAATCACTTTCTTTTTAATGTGGACACACTAATAGTCTTAGTTCTTTCACTATGGTGTTTTGAACAAAATGGACTAAATGCCCAAACAGCAAAAACCTGGACCCTTCATATTAGCCTGTAGAGTGTCTCTAAATGTTTCTTAGAATTTCTAATGATGAAAAGAGATTCTGGGTTGGATGGCTGCTTCATCCAACGTTGCCCTGCAGAGATTGCCAATTAGGCCCAAACCCCACACCAGAGGTGCAGCATCCTGCCTGTAATCATTTATCTATCCCTAATGATGACTGACTCACATCAAGGAGCAATTTCTCTGTATAGTGTAGCATGATTAATTGAAATCAAACTCTAATTTGAATGTGATTATGCCAATGGATCACATACTTTCTTTGCGATGTAAATCACAGTAATGTTAAAACTCTTGTTCTTGGCACAGCCTTAATTTGCAATTCCTGATTCCCTGGACATGAGTAAAGAATGCCCTGCTAGTGAGGATCCATGACCTACTTTATTTTTGAGACTCAAAAGGAACATTCTGCCTTCACTGTTCTCCTACTCTCCCAGCTACCCATTGGCCGAATTACCATAGAAGAACATGATGAGTTTAAACTCTTCTAAAAGTGCCCTATTGGTGCTGCAATGACAACCACAAGATCAACAATTTAAGCCCATAAGTTACTCTGTAAGAGAATGTTTAGGCTATTTTCCCTGGTAAGATATACAGACTCAGAAACCTTACATCGGATCTCTAAGTCAAACTCTACTTGATGGCTGTGGTTTGTTACTGTTTTAGACTGTGTTGTTACTAAAGTCAACCTAGTCCCTCCAAATTGTTCATGCTGCCCAGGGGTAGGGAAAGGCCTCTGAATCACCAAGATCAAGTTAAAAACCTGGAGGCCCTACCTGGAAGGATCTAAGCTCCTTGTTGAAGTACAGTGAACCCTCGCCACTTCGCGCTTCGACTTCCGCGGCTTCACTCTATCGCGGTTTTTGCGTAACAGCGCATGCTCTG
>NW_022103917.1:2614695-2636154 GCF_000313985.2 Echinops telfairi | reverse complement strand
AAAATATTTGATTTACAAATAAGGAATCCTACTTCGCGGAATTTCATTTATCACAGTAGGGTCTAGAACCGATTAACCGCGATAAACGAGGGTTCACTGTATACAGGAATCCCTTCACTCTCGATCACGTTTACGTAGCACAAAATCTTGAGAAATGACCAATTTTCTAGTAGAAGCCAGTCTGCTCTAACTTTATGTTCATAACTTGACCTCTCTAGAAAACCAGTCCTTTTATGAAAATGTTATCTGGTCCAATGTAGCCTGATAAAAAGTCACTAGGATGTTATCACCAATATCTTATTTGACCCCCAGTTTTGACTAGATTAAGAATGATTCATAACAGCCTAGCCTCTGCTTGATTCTTTCTAACCTTAGAATAATTTGTGGTCGTAGTTATGTTCTAAATTCCTATTTCCACATCTGTACTCCAGATGGACAGGGCAAGGATTTTACAGTCATGGTGGCATAGGTTACATGATCGGCTGAAATCCACAAGGTCAACAGTTTAAAATCACCAGCCAACATCAAGAAAGATGATTATATATCATTTTTATTAAATACTTTTATTGGGGGCTCTTACATCTCTTATTACAATCCATATACTCATCCAGTGTGTCAAGCACATTTGTATATAAGTTGTCATCATCATTTTCAAAACATTTCTTTTCTACTTGAGCCCTTGATATCAATTCCTCATTTCCCCCCTCCCTCCCCCACCTGCCCTCCTTCATGAACCCTTGATAAATTATAGATTGTTATTATTTTCTTATCTTACATCATCCTCTGTCACGCTTTAACCTCTTTTCTGTTGTTCATCCCCCTGGGAGGGGGTTCTGTGTTGATCCTTTTGGTCAATTCCCCCTTTCTCCCCCCACCTTCCCCTAATCCTCCTGGTATCTCTATTCTCACTGTTGCCCCGGAAGGGTTTATCTATGGTTGATTCCCTGTGTTGCAGATACTTATCTGTAGCAGTGTGCATGTTCTGGTCTACTCCAGTTTGTAAGGTAGAATTGATGTCATGATAGTAGGGGTTAGGAAGCATTAAAGAACTAGAGGAAAGTTATATGTTCCATCCATGCTATACAGCACCCTGACTGGGTCATCTCTTCCTTGTGACCCTTCTGTGAGGGCATGTCTAATTGTCCACAGATGGGCTTTGGGTTTCCACTCCTCATCATGCCCCCCTCCCTCATTCACATTGGTATGATTTTGTTCTGGGTCTTAGATGCCTTATCCCATTGACACCTCATGATCAAACAGGCTAGTGTGCTTTTTCCATGTGGGCTTTGTTGCTTCTCAGCTAGATGACCCTCATTTATCTTCAAGCCTTTAAAACCCCAGACGCTATATCTTTTGATAGGTGAGCACCATCAGCTTTCTTCACATTTGCTTATGCACCCATTTTGTCTTCAGCGATCATGTCAGGAAGGTGAGCATCACAGAATTCTGGATTATTGGAAAAAAGTGTTCTTGTGTTGAGGGAGTACTTGAGTCGAGGCCCAATGTACATATGCTACCTTAATTCTCAACATGATGTTTGTTTTTTATTGAGTTTGTTTTTCAGGTTTGGTCCAGTCAATTCTGATTCATGGAAGCTTTATGGAGCTGAGTAGAAATGCCCCCCAGAGGTTTTATGGGACTCTAAATCTTAAAGGAGCAGGCTGCTTCTTCTTTCTCCTTAGGAGTGGCTAGTGGGTTTGAATGACCTAGTTTTCAGTTAGAGGACCAGCAACCCACAGCGCCACCTTAAGTAATGTCTTACTGCCATCAAGTTACTTCTGACCCATATAACAGATTAGAACTGCCCCTGTGTTTCTGAGGCTGTACATCAGTAGGGGAACTGAAGAGCTGACTTTGAGCTTAGCAGCCCAACTGGTAACCCACTAGCTACCAGGGTTCCTATGAAGTCATTTACCAAATTTAAATGGAAATGGATCATTTACCTAAATATAGGAAGTAAAACTACAAAACAGCTAAGACGGATATAGAATACATTTTTATGGAACATTAAAAAAAAGATACATTTGCATTTATTCCATTTAAAAACAGTTTGTTTTAAAAAGAATGTTTAAAAAATGAAGATGCAAATCACAGCCTGGAAACAACCCGAATGTTCTTCAAGTTTTGAACAGATAAAGTCGTTGTGTGTTTCACAAAATGAAATACAGCTCAGTGAAGAAAAGGAATGAATTACCGCTCCATAGGCATCCATAAGAATCAATCTCAAAAGGAATATAAATGAAACACAACAGACACAAAAATTTACCTACTGTAAAATTACATTTATACAACACTGTAAAAAAGGCAGAACTATAATCGTTGAAATCAGATGAATATATATTTGTCAAACTAATCAACCTATACAATTAAAGTTGGTGAATTATGTTTATGCATATCATATCTTAATAAAAATGATTATTTGATGAACTCATATATACTGTATTTTTATGCAAATATCATGCTCCTTCTACGTCGTTGACACCACACTTCTTTCTCTGCCCCCAAGTATTTTGCTAAATACTATCACATCAATTTTAGCTACTTGGTACTGTTTTAAAATATGGCATAGTGCCTGTACAAAATGACCTTGCAGGCAGAAGGAACAATTGGAAGGAAGAAGCATAGAAGGCTCTTGTTATTTTCATGAAATATAGTGTATAAATATGCACATGTAGATGTATTTGTGTACACCCATGCTACAGTAATCCAAAAGGTACTGCTGCAAAATCAGACACATTTATTAAACAAAAATATCAAAATGTGAAGCTATTTTTTCACAACATAACCTCCATCTGTGTCTATACTCTTCGGAAAGCAGGGTTTCCATCTGTCTAACCCTTCCCTTTCAGATTCTGTGCTCTTCATTAACACCACATCAAAACAGCAGTCTCATCACCCTCCAGGGACGCAAATTGCGTTCCTTTGAAAAGCTCCTTGAGATTTGGAAACAACAACAAAAATCTGAAGAAGCAATAGGAGAGCTTTAGGGTGGATGTTGTAAGCTTTCCCAATGATAGTCTCCTAGGAGAGATCGTGCTAACCTCGAAAACTGAGCAGGTGCACTGTCGTGATAGAAAAATCGTTTCTCAGCTCAACTTGATTTATAATTTTTCTCCAATGTAGTTTCCAATTTTCTTAAAACTTCTTCTTAATAAGCCCCAATAATCTTCCTGTGTTCTTTTAGAAAATCTATCAAGATTATACCTTTGGGGTTCCCCTGAAAACAGTCTCTGGGAATTTCTGAGCTGATATATCTCCCTTAAATTCAACTGGCCTAGAATATCCCCTTCAAAACTTGATTGGCAACTTTTCCAGAACTTTAACAAGACTAAGATAAGTGCATTGATAGGAGAACTTGTCAGCAGCTATCTACTGTTCTCAGAGACATGTTAAATACGTTTTATTTGGAATGTATCCTATATACTCGTGTATAAGCTGAGTTTTTCAACACATTTTTAAAATCATTTTATTGGGGGCTCATACAACTCTTAACAATCCATAAATACATACGCTGTCTCAAGCACATTTGTACATATGTTGCCATCATCGGTTTCAAAGCATTTTCTTTCTACTTGAGCCCTTGGTATCAGCTCCTCATTTTCCCCCTCCCACTCCCCACCTCATGAATCCTTGATAATTTACAAATTATTATTTTTTCATGTCTTGCACTGTCTGATGTCTCTTCATACCCCCTTGTTTATTGTCCATCCCCCTGGGAGGGGGATATAAGCAGGTCATTTCAAAAGGTTCCCCCTTTCTCCACACTCCCGCCACCTTCCCCGTACCCTCCCAGTATGGCCACTCTCATAATTTGTCCCGAGGAGTTTATCTGTCCAATATTCCCTGTATTTCTACCTCTTATATGTACCCATGTACATGCTCGGATCTAGCCAGATTTGAATGGTAGAATTAGGGTTCTTTATAATGGGGGGCGGGGCAGGAAGCATTACAGAACCAGAAGAAAGTTGTATGTTTAATCGGTGCTACACTGCATCCTTACTAGCCCATCTTCTCCCCATGACCTTTCTGCCAGTTTTTGTGGTAAAATTAGGTGCCTCGGCTGATATTCCGGTTGGCTTATACTCAAGTATATACGGTAACTCTGCATGCATGAACTGGAACCTTAGTAGCAATATTTTTAACTTACCTGTATGTGGCATTCAAATAAAGATAAATATAAGCTCTGGAGCTGACTGGTTACCATGACTATGAATAATTAAACTATACAATTAAAAATGAATAGTATTGGAAATGGTGAATGAAGCTAATAGTAATTATCATCATATTTGATTCCATAAGAAGTGTATATTTACAAAGGAGCACGGGGTCTGCATGAGTGCATTTGTTGACTGACTGTGGACCTGGGTGATTATCTTGAGAAATTGCTGCAGTTACCCAAAGGCTATGTCACATATACGCATTCCATGTTTGCAAACCAAGCAATTGAAATATCAATGAACACAACTCATATTCTGCCTGAAATAATCTGAGATGAGCAGCGGGAACAGAAATGCAAAGGAAAATTGCCAGCGCTTGGGCTATAGAGAGAGCTGAAGAATTCAAAAGCATAGAAGACACTTGAAGCAAATGGGATCAGATGTGAAAGATGATAAAGAGGATCCGGGATAAAAGCTTTGAAAGGAACAGCCACATGTGTGCAAACAGTATTTTGCTTCATTTGTGCTATTACTGATTAACCAATTATCTGAACGATCATCACCGAATAAATATCTCAGCATTACATACCTATTGCATAATGAAGAATGTTTATTTTCAGCCACAAAGGAGGTCAGCAGACCATGAATACTCTGCCATACTCTGGCATATGGGACACTGTGAAGTTAGCTGCTGCATGGACTCTACGGAGTACGTTAGGCTATATGTAGAGAGAGCCTATTATTATATATTCAAAAATTATTTTACCTTCTATAGTATAAATGAATGTATAGCTACCAGAAGAGAGGTGTGAGATAAGTTCAAAAATTTCATGAAAAATAGAATTAAAATCCAAATATGAGGAAAGGAAAGGAAAGGTCTTAGAGTGTAAATTGTGAACATTCAAATGTGTAGACATCTAGAGAGGACCATGGGAGTCCCGGGTCCATATGCAGAGTAACTGTTCAGATTAGGATTCAGCCTCTGGCCACTCAGAGCTCAAGAGTAACCTTGACATTGGAAAGACGTTATTGAAAACTTGATGATGATGGCTGGAACTGTAGTAAAATATGATGCTTGGTTAGTCAACCTCTCTCTTGAATCATTCTGAATTTGCTCTAGGTTTTTCTATTTCTTGCTTGTTCCTGGACAGTAATTTCCTCTCTGACTTACTTTAATATTGCCAGTGGTCTTTTCTTTCTTCCTTTTGCTCTGTTCTGTTTTGTTTCTATTAATGTGTCTTTTATATTTCCCAGTTTATGAAACACAGAAAGAGTGGGTGTAAACAGGCAATAATTGATGTAACAGCTTTTACGGTAGATTTACTCAATGTAATACACCGTTTACACTTTTGACTGCTGCTTCCATGGACATTGCTTTTTGAACCAAAGAAATGGATTCTAGGACAATTTCGATCTTTTGATCTGCTTGTGAGTATTTCTGTTTTCTTTATGTTGATATGCAATCCATACTATTGGCTGTAGTCTGATTTCAGCCATAAGTGCTTCAACTCACTGTCATGGAGTCAATCCTGGCTCACTCTGACCCCCTGTGGGCTTCGGAGACTGTAACTATTGACAGGCAGTGGAAGCCCAGTCTTTCTCTCGTAGAGCTGCTGCTGGTTTCCAGTTGCCAACCATGTGGATCACTGGCCAAAGCTAAGTCCTCTTCAATTGCAGCAATAACCATGGTGTCATATTCAGGAGTTTTAATGAGTCTCCTCTGATCCTAATGTAATTTTCTCCTTCATATAATCCCAATTCTCAGAATTTTTGTTCAGTAAAGATATTCAATAAGTGGTGAAAAGGTACAACCTTTCCTTATTGTAAGCCATGCAGCATCCCCTCAGATACTGCCTCTTGGTCAGTCTGCAGGTTACCCAAGAGTACATTAAGTGTTCTGGAATTCCCATTCTTCACAATGCTACCCATAGTTTATTTTGTTCCACATAGTCAAATGCCTTCACACAATAAAATATACATAATTTTTGCATTATCATCTTTCATTTAAGATCCTTCCAACATCAACAATGATATCATTCATTACCCACCCCCTTCTGAATTCAACAATGATATCATTCATTACCCACCCCCTTCTGAATTCAGCTTCCTATTTTTGGTAGGCTCCTGGTTATGTAGTACTACAACCATTTTAAAATTCTCCTCAGCATAAATTTACTTGGATATATTAATGATGCTGTTCAATTATTTCCACCTTCTGTGAGAATGGGCATGGATATGGATCTCTTCCAGTTGATTGACCAGTTAGCTGTCTTTCACATTTCTTAGCATCAATGACTGAGACTCTCCAACACCACATCCATTCCTTGAAACATCTCAATTGCTCTTCCATCCATCCCTGGAACCTTGTTGTTGTTGTTGTTGTTAATACCGCAATCAAAACTTGGACTACTTTCTTCAGTATTGGTAGTTCTTGAACATATGCTACACCTAGAAATGATTGAGCATTAACCATCATTTTGGCACAATCATTTAGTATATGTGCTGCCGAAGCGAGCACTTTGGTACAATCATTTAAAATATTACTTCTATCTTCTATTGATGGTTCCCAGATTGTTCAATAAAGAGCTAAGGTGGCATATACATTTATACCCTGTGGGTACAGGGGCAATCCTGTTCTATCCTATAGGGTCACAATCATTTGAGTTTATACTGTTCAGTTCGTTTCCCCATAGTATCCTTTAATACTGTTACTTAAGACTTGGTTTTCCCCCCTTTATTTCTTTAAGGTCAAGCAATGAGCTTGTTCTTCTCCTCTGTTTATTTAACTCGAAGTCTTTTCAAATTTCATTCTAATCTACTTTATCTTCTCAAACCTAGCTTTGAAATCTTCAGTTCAGCTTTTTTATTTCACCAGTTCTTCCATTTGCTTTATCTTCTCAATGTTCAAGAGAAAATTTGGGGCTTTCCTTGGACATCCACTTTGATTTTTTTACTTAGCGCTTACCCTTTTAATACACTTTTTGCTATCTTCCTACATGATACCCTTGATGTCATCCCACAGTTCTGTCATTCATGGTCCACGGTCTTCCACAGGCATCGTCAATTTGATTACACTTTGCTTCATTAGATGAGTCTACATATATAAAAGCCATTTATATTGACCAAAATATATATTTTCAGTGAATAAGTTCTTGGTCTTGCAAAACTCTATCATGCTGTCATTTCTATCACTAAAGCCATATCTTCCAAATCCCAGTGCTTCTGTATTGTCAGCGTTCACATTCCAGTCACCAATAATTTTCAATGCATCTTGAGTTCATATTTTATGCTTCTCAAGCTGCAGAATGTGGTAAAAATGTTTAATTTCCTTATCTTTGACATTAGTTGTTGTTGTAATATAGACTTGAATCACTATATACATTTGTCTCTGTTGTAAGCATGTGCTTATTATCTTATCACTGACAAGATTGTGTTTCAGGATAGATCTTGAAACATTCTTTTTGATGATGAATATGATGGCATTCCTCTTCAATTTGTCATTCTCAGCGTAGAATCCATATGATTTCCTAATTCAAAATGACCAAAAGCAGTTCATTTCAGCTCATTAATGCCTTGGATTTCTGTCTTTATATATTCCATTTTATTTGTGATGACTTCCCACTTTCCTATATTCATGCATCATCTATTCCATTCTATTATTAAATAATATTTAAGCTGTTTCCTCTCATTTTGTACCACTAAGCAAATGAAGCTCTGGAAGCCTTTACTCCATCCATGTCATTAAGGTGGATTCTATTTTGAGGCAGGTGCTCCCCCATGTCATGTTTTAAACACTCTGAAACTTGAGGTGCTCATTGTCTAGCACTATAGCAGACAATGTCATAAGCTTTTCATTGGAATTTTTTAAAAGGCAAATCTTTATCATCTGGCCTAGTCTGGAAGCTCTGTTAACACATGTCCATCATGGGTGACTCTGCTGATATTTGAATCACCGGTGGCATAGCTTCCATCATCATAGTGACCTCCACATGCAAGTCACAATAGGGAAACAAATTGATCGAGAAGTGGTGGCTTTAACGGACACTCATTACAACATTGTGGATGCAGCTTCGAGGGACTACAAGGAGTGTCCAATATCCCGAGGTTAGTTGCAGTGGCCATTATCACCTCTAGACCTGAATGAGTATTCATGAGGGATACAGAAAGACACCTGCTTCCCTGCAGAGAGTGCCAGCATTAAGAGAATCAGTGATCTTTGCTCAAGACGTACAGTCAAGCTGAGAGGCCTCAAAGTGAGAGAGCCAGGGAAACACATATCCAGACCTAATTATTCTCCTTCCTCCCTATCTCTTGCTGTGGATCTCCACTGGAAAACCCTGCTGGAAGCCAGAGCTCCAGGGAGCCCTTTGATATAATACATCAAGCAAGGCCAGGCTTCTACATCAGGGAGTGGGTAGAGAAGGCTAGCGAAAGAGTGTAAGAGAATGGGTGAATGGTAGCCAGAATCAGGGTAACTTTATCTTCTTGGTACTTTCTAACACTGTGTTCAACAGATAAACCAGTTAAACTAGTTACTGGCAGGTTGATTAATACTCATAATGACCCCTTGTATGTTAATACAGAACTACATTCCATCAAGTTTCCATGTCTGTGACTTTCTGGAAGCGGTTTTCTGCCAAAAGACATCCTCTGAAATCTTCAATCTGTCTCTGGTAAATCTGTCTGTACTTTAGTTGTTTCTGTTGGATAGAATCTATGGTAAATATGAGCATGGCCTCCAGGTTGACAAGAAACTCTTGGATCCTCTCAATAAACTGCAGAAGTATATGGAATTGTGTTTCTTTTGGTTCAATCATCAGTGGATAACCAACCTATCTAGTGTTGCAGTGGGTGAAATGCTTTGCTGCTAACATAAAGGTCAAAGAGCAAACTCACTGCCATGGAGTCAAGGCTGACTTATCGCACCCCACTGTGGGTTTCTGAGACTGTAACCGTATACGGGAAAAGAAAGCCCAGTATTTCTCTGCAGAGCTGTTGGTGGTTTCAAACTGCCCACTATGTGGATTGCAGCCTAACTCTTAACCACTATACCACCAGGGCTCCTCAAAGGTCAGCAGCTAAAAAGGTCAAAAATAGGAGAATCGAGACCTTTTCTCAAGGCACACAGCCAAGCTGAGATGATTCAAAGGGTGAGACCAAGGAAACACATCTGCACATAATTACTCTCTTTCCAGCCTTTTTCAAATATCAGCAGCTAACATAAAGACTCCAGCCACTCGGCTGGAGAAAGCTGTGTTGGTCTGCTTCTGTAAATATTTACAGCTATGGAAACTCTATAGGACAGTTCTACTCTGTCCTATAGGATCATTATGAGTCAGAATTGACTCAATAGCAACAACCTTGAGTTTAGTGATGTTTTGTGTATATGTGTATGTGTTGGGCAGTGGTGGTAACCAACTTGTATCACATACTTTCGAGTTTTTACTGTGGATAACAATTGGTCTAAACTGTAAGGGACAAAAGAAGAAAACAAAATAAATCTGTGTGATCCTATTAAAGAGCCTTCACTTAGTTTTGAGGCGAGGGGGCTGATCTCCCTCACCTCTGTTATGTTTGAAAATCAAAGAAAACTCCAGACACACACTTTCAAAGCATAGTATATTCTGCTGAAAGAAAAGCTACTTATTTATTTCTATGAAACAAAATTAATGAAACAGAGTCAAATCACATGGTGTTAGGGACATCTTCATGACAAGGGCACCCAGTGGTCACAGTACTATGATTTATCCAACATGGGTGATGACCACATCCATCGCTGCAATTGAGGGTCCATAGGATTGGCAGCCCTACAAAGACCACATGGGTTGAGAGAACTGAGTCTCAAAGGAACCAGACAAACTATGCTGCATGATAAAACTAGAGGTATTATAACACCAATATTATAAACCCAGCTTCTTAGAAATATACTTCAGAAAATTAAAAGGGCAGGATATATTTCTAAACAGAATTCCAAACAAATGATACCAAATGTGCAAAGCTGTTCAATGTGAGAGGCTTCAAGGGTGTTTGCTATACAGAACTGAAATGCATTGTCAAGGACAAGTTCACTGCAGATCAAGAACTACAATAGATGATTTACAGCAGCTCCTGGAAATAGGTGCTGCTTTAACATCTTAATCATTGAACCCCTATGGTTCCCGCAATTGAACTTTACAGTAGATTTTGGCACTTGTGAAATTGACTCATGAGTCTGTCTGAAACATCTTATTCATTTTCTCCTAGATCAATGTGTTTTTTAAATTTTTAGTTCTTATAACCAGCCTAAAGGGACACATTGCAAAAATTCAGAATATCTTCTGAAACTGTCGAGGTGATCACTGTGGATCCACATGTTAAATAAGCAAAACGTGATTTCAAAAGATAGCCTATGAACTAACAAAACAAAACCCAAAATGAGCAGGTCATATTATTAATTAGGTGTTCTTTGAATAAAAGGCACAATTCTATCTTTTTTACTTATCTCTACTTCATTTACTGACTTTTCTTTCTTTATAGCACAATACAGGCATCTCCTGAACAGCAATTTTTACCTAAAGACATTCAGGATTTTTTGGAAGACTAGTAAGAGAAAACTCGTTTATAAGCAGTTGACCGGTGGGTATGAGCTCAATCTTGATAACACTGTGCTTGTTAGAATATTTTCTACTTCTCAAATAAACTATAAAACAAAGTTTTGGAAGAGATGTAGCCAAAGATTATTCTGTTTTCGATTACTGCTTTGGTTAAGAGCAGTCCAGTTGATTGAATCATGGTGACCTTATGTCAAACAGAAGGAAGCAGTCTGGTCTGGGTCATCCGCACCATTTCGCTTATGTCTGAGTTTGTGGCAGCCTCGGGGTCAGTTCATCTCTTTGCTTCTCTTCCTCCTTTGTTGACCCTCCACTTTACCAAGTTTGCTGCCCTTCTTTAGGGACTTGGGGTGCCTCAGAATTTTCCCCAAAATATGTCATAGCAAAATCTCACCATCCGCATTTCACAGGAACATTCTGACTGTACTTTCTATCCAGATAGATTTGTTTGTTATTTTGGTAGGTCACTGTATATTCAATATTCTTTGACAATGTAATTCAAACGCCTCAATTCTTTCCCCATTTTTGTTATTCATTCTACACTTTTCATATACTTATAAAGAGATAGAAAATACCATGTTTTGGACCAGCACATCTTAGTCCTCAAAGTAGGCATCCTTGCTCTTTAACATTTGGCAGCAAATTTGCCCAATGCAGTATGTCATTTGATTTCTTGACTGCTGCTTCCGTGGGCATTGATTATGGATCAAAGCAAGATGAAGTCCTTGACTACGTAAATCTTTTCTCCATTTATCATGATGTTTCTTGCTTTTGATTCCAATTGTGAGGATTTTTGTTTTCTTTCCATTAAGATGTAATCAATGCTTAACACAGTAGTCTTTGATCTTCATCAGTTGTTTGCCTTTTAATAATCCTAGCTGCAATTTCTGCTTCATATAGTCCAGCTTCTCACATTATTTTCTCAGAACACAGATGAAATAAATATGACGAAAGACTACAACCCTAATGCACACATTTTCTTATTTTAAAAAAGGTGTTATTCCCTTGTTTTGCTGTAAATAGTGCTGACAGAATCCTAAGTATACTCTGGGGTCTCAATAAATGTGGAAATAAGTGGTTGAAAGAGAATTGTTTTCCCACTGAATTATCTTCAGAATTTTGTTGACATCTCTTGACTCTAAACTTATTTGTATACTTCTTTAATTTTAAAACCTACTTTATGGACCAAAATGCCTTAATTTTATTCTGGTGCTACTATTACTTGAATATTGTAGCTTTCAATACATTTTGAAATTAAGAAGAATGAGTTGTCTAGAAGAACCATTATTCTTTAGATATTATTTTAAGTATCTAGAAATTCATATCCCATATGAATTTTAAGATCATCTTATTAATTCTGCCCTAATGGGATCTTGACTGGTATTGCATTGAATGTGCAGATCAATATGGAGAGCATTTTCATATTAACGATATTTACTTCTGATCTATGGACATGGGATGTGTTTTTGTTTATTTAGGTATTATTTAATTTATGTAAATTATGTTTTATTTATAGAATCTAATTTTTTGTTTTACTTACTAAGTTTATTTCTACTTCTATTTAATCCTTTTGATGCTATTTTAAATGAAATTTACTCTTAAGTTCGTTATTGGACCCTTCATTTCTAGGGTGTAGAAATAGCATTATCTTTTGTATATTGATATTGTATTTTTAGAAAAAGCATTGCCTTTTGTATATTGTACTTGCATTTTTATTAATTTTAGTAACTTTCATATATGCCTTATGATTTTCTACATACAAAGTCATGTCATATTCAAATAGAGATGGTATAACTTCTTCCATTTCAATACACAGATGCCCTTTATTAGGTTTTCTTGCTTATTTTCCCCCACCAGAACTGCCAATACAATGTTGTTTGCAAATTGTAAGAGCAGGTGTTCTAATATTACAGAACGGTGGGGCCTTTTACCTACTGTTCATTGTTCCCAAGGTCTTTGTCTTACTGGTATCTTCCTATCAGATTGCCTAAACAGAGAGGACGTCCCATTCTAAAATAGTTCTGTATCCTTGTACAAACTCCAGTCACTGTCGACACCACTATATACTCCAAGTGTCAAAGTATTTATTGATCTTTGTATTTATTGTGTCTATTTTATCAGACTCCTCTGTACTCCATTGCTAGAATGTTAGGACAAAAATGAAAGCCTGGTATTAGTCATACCCTTTAGTATCCGCAAGGCTTACACCATGTCCCTGGGCCTAGAACAAGGTAGGCACTCAGTCAATATCTGCTTAATGAATGGATGAATAAATCAACTTATTAATACATATTTTAATCAAAGCTTCCCAATCAGAGCTCTATAGGATCCCCACTGGTCTCAAAAGGGTTACAGCTCTATTTGAGATATCAATTCTCTCAACGATGGCACTCACTTCCACCCAGATGCCAACCTCATCCTTTTTCCCAAGTACATTATAGAAATGAAATCTATGCCTGCATGCTGTAATGTTAAGAAGGCTGAAAATCACTGCATAGAACTACACGCTCTTATTGTTCCTCCTTTATGTTGTCCGGCTTGAAAGACTAGAGGTCTTGACCCATCTAAGTGGGAGTCATGAGGAGGCTGAAGAGAAACTGCTGGAAAGGAGCCCAAACAGTAAATTGACTTCTATGCCTCTAACGACAATGAAGTACATGTGGGTGTGTGGAGGGCTGTCTGTGTGTGTGTGCATCCAAGGAGCTGATATTCAAAAGTATTTCTGCCTAAAGGCTGGTGGAATGATCTAAAATTCTGGAGTGGTGTCCTGATTGTCTGTGATGGTAACTCTTGTTTGTCAAACCACAGCCTGTGATAGGAAGCTCTGTCTGTGCCCCAGAGCATATTCTTTTCAGCAAACCATTGTTTCTGCAAATCCTGAATGACAGTTTGTGCCAAAGAATAGCCTTTTCCTTGCAGACATGCAACTACCTGAAGAAGTAACCACCTACCACAGAGAGGGCTCTGCTTCAGTCAAGCCATCCCAGGGTGGGAGAAGGAATTCAGGGTCAAGGGAAACAATGGGCCGAGAGGTCACCAGGAAGAAACAGGGACATTTCACAAGAGAGTAAAATCTAAAGCTTACCATCAAAGGAAGCCTATAGAATTGTGTCAGTATAAATAATAATAAAGACAGATGACAAAAAGATCTGGATCTTTTTTCTATAAAATGCATTATTTGTACAACTGACAGAATTTGAATGGGGCCTGAGAACTGGATGGCAGCAATGACTCAATGTTACTTTCCTGATTTAGATGGTGATTTTGCTGCCAATTAAAGAATGTCTTTATTGGCAGGAAATGCACATCATAACAGTCAGTGGTGATAAAACATCAAGGTGATGACTTATTGTCAGAGTTCAGAAAAAAATGAACCTTTTTTTTATAACCGAACTATGACTTCTTTGCAAGGTTGAGATGGTTTCAAATCACACAAAAATTAAGTGTCAATATATAAAGCAAATACATTAAGTGTAGTTACATTTTGATCTTGTTATACAGATCCACATCTAAAAAAGGAGAAACACTTATATGAAATCAACATTTAGGAAATGTAGATAGCTTCTAGTGACAGCATTTTAGATAATTCATAAGAGTCACATCTGAAATCTTTGAAAGAGTTAATATCATATGTCCTAGAATATGTAATTGATAGCTCTGCAATTGTTCACCCATGATGAAAAATGAGTGTGAAGAGCTTCCATACAATTGCTTCATCAAGATGGATACATGGGAATAAATCCAGTATTTCCAAGTCAATGCCTTCTGGTATAAGTGCAATTTTAAAATGCGATACAGCAGAACCTGTGAGAGGCAGAACTCAAAAAGGTGATCTTGCTTTTCTGGGTCTTGCAAGTCTTCTAACTGTGCGGAGGGTAGTCGTAACACTTTTCCAGCACTCGGTGGAAGATATTTGAATTTTCCTTCTCAGGCAGGTTTCTACCTCGCACAGGTTTCGCTGTATACATGGATATGTGTGCTATTCTTGCATTCAATATTGTCCATCCATCATAAAGGCCTGGGTTATGAGTTTGGCTGCTAACTGAAAGGTCAGCAACGGGAAACCACCATCCACTCCTCAAGAGAAGGCCGCAGCCTTCTACCCCTGTAAAGAGTTCCAGTTTTGGAAGCCCACATGGGCAATTCTACCTGTCCTATAGAGTAGCTATGAGTCAAAATCAACATGATAACAGTGGTATTTTTTACACCAGTCTTTAAATTCATCTATATCTATAAACATGTATGTTTAGAAATTCCTTTAAATTCCTTTCTCCTTTTGAATATTCCATTATACACCATGATGGGCAACGCTATTTGGGATTGTTCCATTTTCAGGCTTTTTTTATTCTACATGAGACAGAGTTTATATGCCCACTGTTCTATAGTGAAATTTATTTACTCAAATAACAATTGTTTTAAAGGTGTAGCTCAAGTTTTAAAAATGAGGACACAGACAAACTATGAACTCACACCTACACAAACACAATATGTAAGCACACGATTCAATTAAAGAAAGAGTCTGAGATTTACTACTGATCTGGGCAATATAATTCCAGACAATGCAATATCCACACCGTTTCCCCCCAGCTTTCATACTCCTTTAAGACAGGATCATTGCCCTATGCTGGCAGGCTGTGGAGGGAAGGGCATTCTCTCACAGACCGTGGGTGGGAGTGCGTGTTGCTGCAACTGCCTTGCAGACTCATGTGGCACAATAACAAAGCAAACGTGACCTTCAGTTTTGAGCCAGCCATTCCATTTCTAGAATGATATCCTATGAAAACACATATAAAAGTATGCATGGCTATATGTGTGTATACAAAAGGATGATCATAGAATCATAGTATGCAAGGGTAGAAACCAGAAATAAAAATCAGGTTCAAACAGAGAACACAGTTGCAGAAAGGAAACACAAACTATGAGCTGAATCAGGAATCTCACATCACAATTTACTACCTATGCTTCTCTGACTTCAGTAAAGAAGTATCATACTTTGTATAGAATGTGGGTTGGGCATTTACACCAATTTTATTAAAATGCCAAAGGAGAGTGATCACAGTTCACAGCTGGTCATACATTTCTATATGGGGACTTTAAAAAGCTCATAGACAATATCCATTATCTTTGCATTCAACTTTTCCACAAACTGTGGAAGCCCCCTCATATACGTTAAACAAAAGTGCTATCAGTTACATATCAAACTATTTAACAAGCTTAATAACTACTTAGTGAAAATGAAGTTTTGTGAAAGGACAGTTTCACCCGCAAGGTCAGCAGTTTGAAACCACCAAACATCGATGGGGATAGATGAGGCTTTCTATTTCTATAAAGAAACCCACAGGAGCAGTTCTATACTGTCCTATAGGTAGAGGTGAGTCAGAATTAACTTGATAGCAGTGAGTTGAGTGTATATGAGTGTTAGATATATTCAAGAGTATTTTTATGTGATTCAATATTTGGTCAACTTTTTGTCAATATCTCCTTGAAATCATCTTTCCTTCAAATCTCCGTCCTTTACCCCAGCCCAGCCCCATCTTTTGTCATGGTCATGCCCTCTTGCACTCTCAGCAGATGTCTTTTCTTCTCTTTCAAAGTCATTAGAATCCAGTCAGTACAGGGACCACTCCGTATTTCTCCTCACAGACCTAAACCTCTGTTTTGATACGCATTCATTCCCTGTGCCCCTTTCTTACAATATTACAATAAAGCATCTGGGCCTCCTTATGTTGCGTTGGACCTGCTTTTGCCTGATGTATGTAGGAGTGGCCTCATTCACCATGCCCTCTCTTCCTTTAATTTCCATTCCCCCTTACCAACTGGATTCTTCCAATTGTCATTTAAACACGTTCCACTCCCCAGTTGCAAGAAAGGAAGGAAGGAGAGAAGGCCTTGTTTCATTTCATTTCTTTCATGGATCTGGGCACTTGCAAAAACGTCATTGCCACTGTTGTAAGTGACCACTGATATGGACGCCTAACTGGTCTTGTGTGATTTCATATGACCCTGCTCACCTTCTGGTCAATTCTCTCTAGGACATCCAGAGAATTTTTTTTATTAAAGCCATCAATCTTTCCATACCTTTCCCCTGCTTAGAACCCTAAAATGGCTCCCCTGTGCCTTAGAAATGAAACTCAAATGCCTTCATAGGGCTTAGAGGGCCCCCCATGGTCTTCCTCTTGCCAACCTCTTCTGTTTCATTTCTCACCACTTCACACTGCTTGCATTCTGCATTCCGGACAAATTGAATTTCTTTCAGCTGCTTGACTGTACCTATCTTTCTATCTCCTCTTAAGGCCCTTGAACATGCTGTTCTATCTGTTTGGAACCTGCTGAAAACCCTCCACAATGCATTTCACCAGACTAACTCCTATTCATCTCTTGGATCTTGGTTTAACCATTAGCTCCCCTGGGCAACATTTCCTCACTTCACGGGCTTCATTTGGTTTCCTTAGCTATCTGCTCTCATATCACTTGGTCCTTCTCCATAGGACTTATCACAGTTGGCAGTAACTATTTATTGGCTGTTTAGTTAATGCGTCTCTTACCCACTTGTCTCTAAGCCACATGAGCTCTGGGAATGTGTCTACCTTCATAGGCATATGCCCTGGTGCCTCATCTAGCATCTGCCCCAGAAGAGATAGTCAATGAATACATAATAAATATCATAATTAAGTGCTCAGAATTGGCTTGCTCCTTTAAGTTCTTTAAGCAGCTAACAAAACGTAATACTTGGTGAGAAGAGATATTTGTCACATAGCAATGGGACAAAAAAATATCCACATTAAAAGGACGGGAAGAGGAAAGCAGGACAGGCATAGAAATCCAGACAATGCACTTTAGCATAGTTTTTTTTAAGAGGCTACCTGAAATGAAATTCAGAAATATAGTCCAACTTCCATGTGGTCTTTGTTTCTGGACACTTTACCTTTCCACAATGCTTAAATTTTGTGTACATAGTTATATAATAGTTTTTTTTTTCATTTGGGTTTAGGAATCCAAGGAATCATCAACCTAAAATTATTCTACCACAGAGGCTTTAAGAAGCTCCATTCTGATGTTGACAAGGAACCAAAAATATCCTTAGAAAGAAAATATACCCATATATATTCCAGTTTACATGAGCTCTACTTTCTCTTCTCTCAAACTGATGATTAAGAAAGCAGATCATTAATATTATAGTCAGGCTTATCTTGATTTTTGTCCTCAGAGTATTTGAATATCACTGGCACACTCTTGGTGGTACATTGGTTAAGCACTCAGCTACTTACTGAAAGGCAAGTGGCTCAAATCCACCCAGACGTAACTGGGAATAAAGACCTGGTGATCTCTTCCTAAAAAAATCACATCCACTGAAAACCCTGTTGAGTTCAGCTCTCCTCTGAAATCCATGGGGTCACCCATGAGTTGGAATCAACTCAATCGTCACTGGTAATGCTATCTGAGAAGTACCTGGGTAGCATACTTAAGGTTTCACCTCCTAATCAAAAGGTCTCACTCTCACCACCATCAAGTCAATATAAGTGATACTATGGGACAGGGTAGAGCTGTTCCTATGGATTTCCAAGATCTAACTCATTATGAGAATTTATAGCTTCATCTTTCTCCCACTGGTGGTTTCAAACTGTTGACCTTGTAGTTAGCAGCCTAACCCATTACCTCAGAAAAGAGGGTTGGTAATGTGTGAAGACATTCATTGATTGAAAACTCTACGGGACATAGTTCCACTCAGAGATCTGTGGGGAGGTCAGGAGTTGAAATTGACTCAAGGGTACCTGGTTTGGTATTTGGGGTATTATTACCTATACTCCTTTAACAGCACATCACCAAGTAATACTCTTATTCATTTCTAAGTACAAAGTGGAGGAATGATAATAGTTTTCTCCCTTCAGAAGTCAGAGTGTTTCTATGAATTATGATTAGACATGAGGTATATCTGACCAACTGGAGAATATTTTCATAAAGAAGCACCAGTAGAAGCTTTCCCTGATGCAAGATCGCTTGCACTCCTAGGCAAACGGTTATCCTATGTAAATGAGGCATGTGCAATATAATGAATAGCTACTAAGAAAAACTATGTGTGTTGCCAATATCAAATCAAATCCCAGAACAAAGTGCATTTACATGTTGCAGTTCCTTGGATCTACATGTTATTGCTTGGATCCATAAGCAATGCTCATGGAAGCAGTAGTCAAGACATCAAATGATGCACTGCTTTGGGTAAATCTGCTGCCTAATATTTCTTTAAAGTGTTGAGAAGCAAGGGTTTTACTTTGAGGACCAAAGTGGGCCTGATGCAAGCCCTGGTATTTCTAATTGCCACAGATGCATGTTAGAGATGAACATTGAATAAGGAATACCAATGAAGGATTGATGCAATTGAATTAAGGTGCTGGTGAAAAATATAGACATTACTATGGACTGCCAAAAGAATAAACAAATCTTTCTTGGAAGAAGTACAGCCAGAATGCTCCTTGGAGGAGAATATATCATCTCACGTATTTTGGATATGTTGTCAGGAGAGACCATTGCCCGGGGGACATCATGCTTAGTCAAGTAGAGAGGCACTGAAAAAGAGGAAGACCCTCAACAAGATTGTTTGATCCAGTGCAATAATGAGGTCAAACACAACAACAATGGCAAGGATCGCGCAGGACCAGGCAATGTTGTACATCAGGTCACTGTGAGTCAGAATCAACTCGATGGCACATAACAACAAGGAGCCTTGGTGGCCCTGTGTGTCACTAGTAGGACTTATAACAGAATGATAGTTGGTCCAAACCCACCAGCTGCTCTTTGAGAGAAAGCAGAGACTATTTTCTCCCATAAAGATTTACAGTTTGGAATCAGAGTTGATGCCATGGAAGTGGTGTAAACTGTTGAGCATCCAACTACTAGCCAAAGGGTCACAGACTAAAAATCCTTTGGCGCTCTTCGACTCTACATACATGGCGTCCCAAGGGTCACAACGCTGGAAACCATCTAGGGCAGATCTACTCTGTATATATGGGGTTGCTGTGAGTCATAATTTACTTCATGGAAAATAGTAACAGCATTCTTAGAGGGCGGAACCTTTTTCTAATTCAGTTCTTCCTTCATATAAAATCCAAACCAAACCACTACCACCGAATTGAATCGAACACACAGTGACCCTCTAGAGCAGTGGTTCTCAACCTGTGGTTCACGACCCCCTTTGGGGGTCGAACACCCCTTTCCCAGGGGCCACCTGATTCGCAACAGTAGCAAAATTACAGTTATGAAGTAGCAACGTAATGAATTTTATGGTTGGGGGTCACCACAACATGAGGAACTGTATGAAATTGTTGTGGCATTAGGAAGGTTGAGAACCACTGCTCTAAAGTGTTTCAACACTTTGTAAATCTTTATGGAAATAGTCAACTTTATCTTTCTCCTGAAGAGTGGCTGGTGGTTTTGAACCACTAACCCTGTGGTTAGCAGCCCCATGCCTAGCCCATAGAGCAGTAATCTCTGGGACAACCGTTTTGTTTGCATTCTCTCAGTTATACAAGTTAGATTTGTTCACACTGGGAACAAAACCTTGACATCCTTGGCCTTCTACCTCTTTATCCTCATGGGTTAGAGGCCTGTTGACCCAGAATAACAGTCGACTTTCCTAGAAGTCCTCTGCTGCCTTAAGAGGGATCAAAGATGAAACCACACAGTTCCAAACCAAGGCTTTTCCTCACCTTATCGGGGTATATTGTAAGCCTTGCACAACAAAATGGCCTTGCCTCCACCTGGAGAGATCCAGAGTACCCCTGATCCCCTTGACAGCCTACACTTTGATATGCATGGACTAATCACTCTTATCTGCCTGAGTTCGTGTTCTCTCTTTCCATCCTTTTCTCACATGGACATCACACACTCCAAGAAACTCCATGCTCTCAAATCTCCCCTAATCTTCTCCACTCTTATTTTAACTCTGACTTTATACATCCCGTGTTGTCTTTATTGGCAACTCTTCCTTAATTACATCTACAGCTTGTAACTCGTTGTCTTTCAGCAATAAAACGCCCTATGTTCTCAGTACCTTCTTTGACTTTTAAGCCGAAAAACAAGCAAGCAAAACATAACCCATATCTGGTTTCTACAGGCAATTTTATTATATTACCCAGAATTCCTTGGACCCCTGGTGCTGTAGTGAGTTACTTGAATGGATAACTTCAAGGTTAGCAGTTGGAAACCACCAGCCACTTCTGGAGAAATACAGGAGTTTTTCTACTCCCATAAAGAGTTACAGTCTAGGAAAACCACAGGGTTAGTTCTACCCTGCCTCCTACAAGGTTGCTAGAGGGTTGGCATTGGCTTGCAGCAGTGCATTGTTTTTTGTTTGTTTGTTTGTTTTCATTTTTGTTTCTACCCATAATTTCCTTAGTGTTATTTACATCTACTCTCCTCAGGTCACATGTCTTGGATTTCAGTTCACTGGCACTCTCTAGCACAGTGGTTCTCAACTTCCTAATGCCTCGACCCTTTAATACAGTTCCTTATGTTGTGGTGACCCCCCCAACCATCAAATTATTTTCTTTGCTACTTCATCACTGTCATTTTGCTACTGTTAAGAATCACGTTCGCACAGGCTCGTGTGCTTCTTCTCTGTGGACTTTGTTGTTTCCGAGCTAGATGGCCGCTTGTTGAAGGGAACAGGCAGCAGACACCAAAGAACAAAAACCATCATTGTGTGACCACCTTCC
>NW_022103917.1:2604160-2613924 GCF_000313985.2 Echinops telfairi | reverse complement strand
TGAGGGCAACAAATATATAGATGTGCTTTACACAATTGATCTATGTATTGTGATGAATTGTATGAGCCCCAATAAATTGATTTAAAAAAAAAAAAGAATCGTGACCCCCAGGTGGAGAATGGCTGCTCTAGCACTACTCCTGTGTCAGTTCTTCACAACTTGGGTACATCGATGGTGCTCCCACACTCTTTATCCATTAAAATGGACCACTGATTTTACTTCCAAACTTGCTCTTGGGATCTTATTTGAGACCTGTGCTGTCCAGAGCAATAGGGCTAGTGACAATTCAGAGTGATGGTAGGCCAAGGTAGTCCAGGTTTCTAAATTTTAGTATGGAAAAATGTAGACTTTCTCATAAATGTTTTATATTGATGATGGTTTAAATGATAAATATTTTATACAGATTGAATACTTTCATTTAAAAATCTCACCTGTTTCTTTTTGCTTTCTTAATGTGGATATTAATTTTTGAATTATATATGTGGCTCACATTATATTGCTAACAGGGCTTCTCTGTTGTACACATTCTTATAGACAATCACTGAAAACTTCATAGTTTCAATTTTTCTTATACATTCCAGTCTTTCTACCTCACTCCGTGGTATATACTACTAGAACCTCTGGTCCAATTATCTTTTTGTGATCATTTCTTTTAAAAGAATAAATACTAGACCAGGAGCCCTGGAGACACAGTGGTTACACATTGGGCTGTTACCTGCAAAGTCAGAAGTTCAAAACCACCAGCTGCTCCAGGGGAAAAGTCGGGGCTTTAACAATTAGAGTCCCATGAACAATTACAGTCCTGGAAACTCACTGGGTCAGTTTCTACCCTGTCCCATATGGTATTGAATCAATGGCAGTGAGTTTGGTTTTTTGAGCCCCCAAAGGGTCCACCACTTTCAAAATGCTTTTCTAGGTCATCCCACCCCCACTTCTCCACCCCCACCCACCCCGGCACTCCTCCCTTGAGTCTATTTCCTCATGTCCCTGGGTTCTGTAATTCACTGCCACATCTCACAGAAGTTCACAAAATGTTAAGGTAATGTCTCTTGTGGTGGTGGGTACTCCTTCAGTCCCCAACGTGAAGGTAAGGCCAAGGTAAGCCAAATGCAGGGCCTGGAGCCCCAAGCAAAAAAATTCCCCAAAGTCATAGCAGGTCTTCTTGCTTCTACCAAAGCTCAGTCAGGACATAGAGATATGGCTATCCAGGTGATGTTGGCTATACAGAGGCTCTAGCATGTATACCCTATCCGAAGAAAGCAAATGATTGTATCTTAAGTCACACCCTCTAGTAAAGTTGTCTTAAAGATGCCCCCAAGGAAACAAAGGGTGTGACTTGGTTCAACCCCTTCTACTAAAACCAAACTCAATGCCCCCACCCCGCCCCTCCCCCTAGTCATCAAGTAAATACTAATAGCAATGTTAAGGACAGGGAAAAGCCAACCCTTTGAGGTTCTGAGATTGTAACTGCTTGTGGCAGTAGAAAGCCCTGTCTTCTTCCACAGAGTGACTGGTGGTTACAAGCAGCTGACCTTGTGGATCTCAGGCCAATGTATAACCACCACATCGCCAGGGCTCCTACCTTTTAACTTTATGTCGCTATGCCACCTTAAATCTGTCCATTTGTATAGTAGACAATGCCCTCCAAAATGGGATTTTAGTCACAGGTATAAACTCATGGATTAGAATAGATCACATGAGGAATTTGGGGTTGACAGGCTACATTAATTGATGACAATTCAGATCTTCTTACTCTTCTTCATGCCAATAGAAAGGCAGAATAGTTCTTGGTTTTTTTTATAACTTTTGCAACAGCATAAAGTTGCTCTGTAATGTGTGTGTGATGAGGGATGTGGGGGGAGAGGGTGTGCATTTAAAGGAAACAGGGTCCCTGTGAATCTGTAGTGACTCAATGACAGTGAGTTTGGGTATTTTATGGTAAGGCTTTTTTTTTTTTTAATTGGGGCTCATACAATTCATCACAATACATAGATCAATTGTGTAAAGCACATCTATATAAAAGAAATAAAGGGGCACATGTGTGGGAATTCTCCCAGAATAACTTCAAAATGAAACTACATATTGGATGTCATCCAAAGTGGAAAAACAATGGCATCTTTGTTCTATGGTCAAATAATCGAGTAGGGACTCCCGTGCTTACAAACAGAAAGGTTCTTTGGGACAGGAATAACTTCCTCCAGGTCACTTCAATCATCCCACCAATGCGTGAGACCCACTTAAGAGAAACTTTCAGTTATGGCCACTCACTGTCATCAAGTCCCTTCCAATTCATAAGGAGCCTCGATTTCCTTTCAATCCAGCCTACCCCCAGCCCCAGGACCCATTCTCACACTCTTCATGGAGCACCCTTTTAAAGAGGCTCATGCACCATGACTTTCAAAATATACCGGACGTTTCCAAACTATAGCTCGTTTCCAGACTATAGCTTTGATACTGCAAAATGATTCCTCGACACTCAAACCGAGTTTGACGTATTTGGGGTGCAAGATTTAGAGTAGAAAAAATATGACATTGTGAGTTTTTCTTTTACTATGCAATGTTCATTACGTTCTTAATCAAATAAAAAAATGAATCTTAACCTAGCATTTTAGGCTATTTTGTGAATTAAAAAATTAAGGAAGTCAGGACTAGTAGCTGCTGGTGTCACTTCCAGATATAAGCTATAGGAATAAGAGCAGATATAGGAATAATTGCATTTCATTTTCTAGCGTGGTCCTGAAAGAACCCTGGTGGCACAAAGGTTAAGCACTCAGATGGAATCCAAGGAGTTAAAACCTATGTAGAAACACAGTAGGAGAAAGACCAGGGGGCACAATTCCATGCTATCACAGTGGGTCACTGTGATTAAAATTCAACTTGATGGCTGGCACCTGAGGATAACAACAAAATCAGTTTTGACTGCCATATCCAAGGAACTGTGCTAAATGCCTTTGTCTTCTTAGAACCTGTAATCCTATACAACACCTCTATGAGGGGTCCTATGAGTACTGATGTGCTATGGGTGAAGAAACAAAGACTCAAAGACATCAAGGTTGCACACTACAGGTGGTGAGCTTATGACTTAAATCAAAGTCTAGCTTGAATACTTTTTCTCCATCATACTGTTTGGACTATACAATTCCATAGGATTTTATAATTCTAGAACCTTTCTATTGGCCTGCTTTGTACATAGATGTAACAACACTTGATAGTCTTTTTCCCCCCAGCTTTTCAAAATAAGTCCCCACTAAACACCTGGCCACCTACCTTAATCTTTGAGGCCAACTTAAAGTGACCCTAGATGGCAGGGTAGGACAGTCTCTGAGGTTCCAAGACTATAACTCTTTACTGGCATCGAAAGGCCCATCTTGCCCCTGTGGTGCTCTCCCACTGATAGACACATGGTTGTCTGTGTTTTATGTTATGGCCCAGTAAATTGACCAACGGAACAAGAATGCATTAAATGAAAACCAAAATAAAACAAAAAGACCTCACTGTCCCTGGGTCAATTCAGATGCATAAGAACCATATTGGACACAGTAGAATTGTCCCTGTTCATTTTTAGCCTGTAAATCTTTTTTTAATTAATCATTTTAATGGGGACTCTGACAGATCTTATAACAGTCCATCATTCAATTGTATTAAGCACACTTGCACACATGTTGCTATCATCACTTGCAAAACATTTTCTTTCTACTTGAGTTCTTGATATCAGCTCTTCTTTTTCCCCCTCCTGCTTCCACCCTCCCACCCTTGTGAGCACTTGATCAATTATATATTATTATTGTCATTTCATATCTCACACATTTCTATTCTTCATCCCTTATGGGTGTGTTATATATCCAACCTTGCGATTAGTTCCCTGTTTTTCCCTCTTGCCCCCACCCTCCCCCTATTCTCATGGTATTGCCACTCCCACTACTCTTCCTGAGGTGCTTATTGGTCCTGAATTCCATGTGTCCAGAGTTCTAACCTGTACCAATGTGCTTATTCTAGTCTAGCCAGATTTTTAAGGTAGAACTGAGGTCTTGGGGCGGGGGAGGCAGGAAGCCTTCAAGAACTAGAGGAATGGTGTGTGTTTCTCAGGTGCTTTCATGCACACTGGCTGAATTCTGCCTTCCTTGTGTCTCTTCTGTGAGGGGATGTCCAATTGTCTGCAGAAGGGCTTTGGGTAGACACTCTGACCCCCCTCTTTCACATTGATATATTTGTTGTTTTGGAAATTTTGAGACTTGATCCCATTGACACAGCTCATGATCACACTGGCTGTTGTGCTTCTTCCATGTGGGCTCAGTTGCTTCCCTGCTAACTTGCCACTTGTTTAACATCAAGCCTTTAAGACTCCAGATACTGTATCTTTTGATAGTGGGGCAACATCACCTTTCTTCACCACATTTGCTTATGCACCCATTTTGTCTTGGGCAATCATGTCAGGAAGGTGAGTATCACAGAGTTAGGCTGTAAATCTCTATAGGAGCAGAAAGTCTCTTCTTTTCCCCATGCAGTACCTGGTGAGTTTGAACTGTTGACCTTGTGACTAGTAGCCCAACACTACACCACCACTTGCTCACTCACTCACTCATTCACACATGGTTTTGACCTGCTGACCTTGCAGTTAGCTGCCCACCTTGTAACCACTAGACCACCAGGGCTCCTAATCTTTGGAAATTCTACCTGATATATATTTCTCTTATTGCCCTGTGGCCTTTTATCATTGAAATTAGACTTTGAGATTGAGGCTGATTGTTCTATGGGAGAGAGCACAAAAAAGAACCCTGCATTTTGACGTATTTTGCCATTATTCAAACCCACAAGGATGAAAGATCTTTTGTTTCAGTAACCATAAATCATGTAGTACATGGATGAATTCCCAGGGCTTCCTTGCTAGTGATGTCTTAAAAAATACTAGTTGTATCAGCAGAAGTTCTAGTATCAAATTTTCAACATAACTTGCTCCACGAGTGAGGGAATAAACCATTTAAGATGGTTTCTGGGAAAGGGAAAGAAATAGCTATGGTTGTGTATACTGCAGGATGAATATTGTATTAAAAATAGAATCTGAACTAAGTACTAGCAACTAAGGATTATGTGCAATCCCACATCAGCTATTATAATGCTTGGAGTTACAGTGTACTTAATTTATTGATATGATTAGCAAGAAAGATTATCATTATATTGTGCTTAAATATGGTTCAATGGTCTAGGTAATTTTCTAATGTAATGTTATGGTTCTGGGAACTGGTATCTTTAAAGTCCATCTGCAATTCTGAAACAGGACATCAAGGAAGCCATACTCTTTCCAATTTTTAACTGTTACTATTGGATGCTGTAAAATCTGGTCAGAGGAATATCCGTGGTTTGTATTGGCTTATACATTATTATTCATGTCATTTCAACACACTATTCCCATTCCTTTAATCCTTATACTGGTAGAGCACAAATGTACGAAACTAAAACAAAACTGAAACTCCTTCAATGATGCATTGCCATGTTAGGTTGCATGTTGTTAAATTTGGGAGCACGTCCTAAGAATTGTCACCAATGAATGCCTTTTCCCAGAAAGAATATTCAGTTAGTTGCCTATTCAGCTAAAATAACATCTTCCTGTGAACAAAGTTTACAAAGGCACACACACAAACAGTCCTTCACTTAAATTAGTTTTGCTTATGCTTTCCTAGTTGTGTTCCAATTTCCATGCACGAATATTGGGATAGAAATTTATGAGACAGCAGCCTTACTGTCATTTGCATTGTGAGTTCCAGCTCACTTTACAAATCATGTCCACAAACATTTTTCAAATGAATACAACAGAACAAGACCTAAAATAATTCACGTTTGGAAATATCTTCTATCATTAATTCCCTCTCTCTAGAGCTCTTGCTTGCCTTTTAATGCCTGTAGCAGAGTGGTTGACAAGTTGGGCTGCTAACCATGGGTTCAGCAATTCAGATCCACAGAGAGAGAGAGAGGCTTTCTAGTTCTGTGAAGTTTCTGCCTCACAAACCCACAGGGGCAGTTCTCCCTTGTCCTATGGGATCACTATAAATTGAAATCAAACCAATGGCAGTGAATTTATGTTTACTTTTGTTGTTTGTTTTTGCTTTACATTATGAATGAGTGCACTGAGACGATCTATAAAGTACTTGATAAATTCAACCATCCTTTCTAAGAATCCTATGTAAATTAAATATAGCATGCATTAAAGATTTTTAAAGAGCGCTGGTAGTGAAGTGGTAAAAGCACTTGTCTGCCAACTGAAACTGCAGAGGTTCAAACCCTCCAGCTGTACAACGGGAAAGATGTGGCATTCTTCTTCTGGAAACATTAAAAACAAAACAAACAAAAAAAGACCATCACAAACAAAAAAAGAGCATCAGTGACATTGAGTTGATGCTGACTCATAGTGACCATACAGAACAGGGTACAAATGCCCTGTTAGTTCCTGAGACTGTAACTCTTTATGAGAATAGAAAGCCTAGTTTTTCTCCCATGGAGTGGCTGGTGGTTTCAAAGATTTGACCTTGCAGTGAGCAGCACAATCATTAAACCACGAGTATTACACAAGATTTATGTCCTTGGTCCTGAAAAGCCTAAGGGGCGATTATATTCTGTCCTATGGGGTTGCTATGAATTGCCTTAATGACAAAGGGCATAGTTGGGAGGCAGGCAGGATGCAATTATGCTAGAAATTAGAAACGTTGTCTATATACAAGGGGTTCCCCCCCAAAACTGGAATTCTTTCAAAGCTATGCATTTAATTCATTTTTTAATGAAACAACCTTATGACCTTCAAAGTATTTTTCCATTACACTTAATACATTTGTCAAATCTGGGATTCCTTTCTTGGAGACATTTTTCAAACTCATCTATTTGGATGGCTGACAGAACTTCTCTCATTTTTTTCTTCACCTCTTCTATGTTGTCAAATCACTGTCCTTTCATGTCCCTCTGCATTTGCAGAAACCAAAAGAAGATGCATAGAGAGAGGTCAGGTGAGTAAGGTGTTCCATTCATTTTGTATTAAAAAGAAATATTGCCCAGCCCTGTATCATCCTCACAATTGTTGCAATACACGCATCCATTGCTGCAACCACATGTCAATAAATCTCAATGATAGTCTTTCTCCTTCTTGCTGGCCCCATACTTTGGAAAACTTGATGTTCTTTTAAATTGGTCCCTCCTGAAAACATGTTCAAAATAACTTTTTAATGTCAACTTAATCAGAGATTGAAAGAACTTTCTTCTCTTCATGAATTATTGACTCTTGGTTAATATCACAAGGTATACACAGCCAAAATATTATCCTATAACCACTCTACTATACAGAATATTTTTGGAGGCAATAAAAATAGGATATATCAATAATGTAAACACAAAAATCATGTAAAACACAGGCTTGAGATATTCAAGTCAGGAAGCAAAAGCAAAAGCAAAAGATTTATTTAAAAAGAGCATGATAGTTAGGTTTATTGTGCCAACCTGGCCAATAGGAACATGTGGGATTAATCAAGTCGCAGTTTGATTGGAGGGCAAAGAGATAAATCGCTCTGCAAGGTCCGCCCCCCTCTCTCTTGCTCTCTGGTGATCAGATTGTGCTACTGCTTTAGCTAATTCTCTGTCTCAACCTGTGGGCCAGGCCAACCCATGGAACCTGTTGCTAAAGCTTAAGACTCCTTCAAGACCTGCCTTACCATGTTGCTGGTGCGTACATCACTGGTGATGCATACATCGCTTGAGTTTGAGGCTGGCGGATCCTGTCACCTTGCATTGCTTGCGTTTGATATCCCATTCCAGCCTGCTTCAGTAAGCTCTCAAGCTACTGACTCTTGGTGACCCACCATGCTGCTTACTGCTTGTTTTGCCAGAGGAAGGAGTTTGCTGTCTCCTTCCTTGATCTTGGACCCAGCAGCCCATGTGAGTTGAAGGACTTCAGGTATATTAACTGTTCCATGGAAGTGAGTTGAACTGAACCCTCTGTACTGCTGTATAGACTAATTAGTAGTTATACTCCTTCTCACTGTATGTATGTATGTGTGTGTATGTATGTGTATATATGTGTGTATGTGTGTATACACACACACACACACACGTGTTCTGGTTGCACTTCTCTAGATAACCCTGTCTAACTAAGAGAGAACGTAATATACACATAGGGAAAAAGACATAAATCCATTATATTAGTTTCTATTTTACTGGAAAATGCAAATAAATTTTTAAAAAGACCAAGTATAATGTGAAAGAAGCAGAAAATAAAATAAGCACAATATAATTAGAAAATTTCTGAAGCTACAAAGAGGAAGAAATTCAATAACAAACTTCAAAGATTGAAATGTTTAATCAAGTTTCAGGTAAAATAATAATGAAAAAATCCACACTTAAATAAATGTTGGCACACAGTTGAAATTGAGATTTGTGAGGAAAAAATAAACAAAAAGATAGAAGTTACCCAATAATACGGCATAAATCATGCTAGCTCATCCTCTAACAACATTTAATGACAGAAGAAATGGGTGGAATTTCTACAATGCTGAGAAACATCTGTGACCTAAAAATTTAAAAACACAATAAATTTGTCTTCCTTGAATTAGAGAAAAATATGCTTTTTACGTATATGTTTTCCAAGAATCATGTTCCTTATTGTCTCTTTGGAGCCGTGTTTCCCAGAGTTGGCTGGAATAATGGGGTGGGTAGGGGGTGGTCTGTGAAAATAGATATTTACCCTTTACCTGAGATTATGGACACCAAATAAAAGAGAACAAACCTAAACGTACTGCCATTGAGTTGATGCCAAATCATAGTTGTAGGACAGGGTAGCCCTTGTGGGTCTCTGAGACTGTAACTCTTTACGAGAGTGGAGAGCCCTGTCTTTCTCCTGAGCAGCAGCTGGTGGTTTGATCTGCTGACCTAACAGAGAGTAGTCTAACTCACAACCACAAGGCCACCAGGGCTAGAGTACAAAATGTTTTTAATCGTCAGGGAGGGAATGAATATATATTTTAAACCACACATCTGGTTAATTCATGATTTGAAGATGAAATTGAAATAGTTATTGTACACTTAAAAAATACTACAAAGAGACCGTCATATAGCAAAACAAATATGCTCAAACCAAAATTAAAATACAATAAAATGTATATATATATATATATATTTGTCCAAATAAATGTGGTAACTTTATGCTCTGGAGAAAAATTAAAATAAAGAACAAATCATGAAGGTGTGCTATAATTGATAAAAAAGGTGAAACAAATCAAGTGCTAAAAGAAGAGAAAATAATGGTTTAAAATCAGCTTGCAGTCAGCTCTTAAGACTGGAAACATGGAGAAAAATATAAATTGGTGTAAATATTTTTTTGTTGTTGTTTACGAGATTAGATTCTTTTTTTAATTGTTTTATTGGGGGCTCATAGAGTTCTCATCACAATCCATCCATCCATCCATTGTGTCAAGCACATATGCATATTTGTTGCCCTCATCATTTTCAAAATATTTGCCTCCCACTCTAGCCCCTAATAACAGTTGCTCATTTTCCCCCTCCCTCCCCCCTCCCCCTTCCCTCATGAACCCTTCATAGTTCATAAATTATTATAGTTCCGTCATAAGTTACCCTGTCCAATGTTCGCCTCTGCCCTCTTCTCTGCTGTCCATCCCCCAGGGAGGAGGCAATACTTAGATTTTTGTAATTGGTTCCCCCTTTCTACCCCACATTCCCTTCACCCTCCAGGCCTCGCCCCTCTCACCAATGGTCCTGAAGGAGTCATCTAT
>NW_022103917.1:2543009-2603426 GCF_000313985.2 Echinops telfairi | reverse complement strand
CAGTAAAGCGGGCACCCACTGATATGATTTTCAGTACCTTGATGTCTGATAACTGATCCCTTCTACACCTCGTGGTCATATGGGTTGGTGTGCTTCTTCCATGTGGGCTTTGGTGCTTCTCAGCTAGATGGCCGCTTGTTTGCCTTTAAGCCTTTAAGACCCCAGACACTATATCTTTTGGTAGACGGGAACGATCAGCTTTCTTCACCGCCTTTGCTCATGTTCACATTTTTCTTCAGCAATCGTGTCGGGAAGGTGTGCATCCTGGAATGCCAATTTAATAGAACAATGTGTTCTTACAATGAGTAAGTGGAGGCCCAATGTCTATCTGCTGCCTTAATACTAAACCTATAAATATATGCACGTAGCTCTGTTTCCCCACACTCTTATATAAATATATTTACAAATGTACATTCCAGTCTTAAAACCTCTATACATACCCTTTGTGCCCTAGTTCTTTCCTCTATTTCCCTTTACTTTCCTCTTGTCCCACTATCATGCTCAGACTTCCTTTGGGTTTCAGTGATTTCTCTCGGTTACATTGCCCTTGCTTAGTCCCTACCAGGCCACTCACACCCTCCTTGCCACTGATTTTGGATCACTTGTTGCTCCCCTGTCCCAGGGTTGGTCAGCACCACCTCCTTACCCCTGCCTCCCCTTCTCCTGTGTCCCCCCGGAACCATTGGTCCTGTTGTTTTCTTCTCCAGACTATTCATCCAGTCTATCTTATCTAGATATATCTGTAGAGATAATAATATGCATCAAAAACCAAGCCATAGCTATATAAGGCGATCAGTGAGAACACATTGATGGCAACAAAAAAGGAAACTAATTACCCATAGAAGAATAAATTAATTAAAAGAACAAAAATAAGCAGAAAGAAAAACCTGTAAATAGATCAAGGTCTGATTTTTGATCTCTAGGCGTTTCCTTCAGTCAGGACCGATGGGGTGCCATGCTCTGACCCCAGAGTCTGTCCTTTGTACTCCCTTGGGGGCTCTCTGCTCTGCTCCCATGGTTGCTCTGCCGCACGCTTTTTGTGGTTTGCCTCGGTGCCTCAGGGTCAGTCTGGGCCAGTTTTGACACTGATTCTCCAGTGTTGTCCCCCTTAGAGCCCAGGGTCATCAAGGGACAGCGTGTCTCGTGGTGGGATCAGCCATATTGTCCACTCTGTCCATTGGCTGTTCAGAGCGGGGATGTCGTCCTCCAGGCCTCGAGCGCCAGGATGTGCTCCACTCTCTCTTCCTCCCCCTAAGTGCTCCCATTTGCTCTGACCAGTCATGCCTCTCTCCCCTAGCTGCAGCTTCAGTGCCTTCCTCTCAAGTAAATTCTTCTGGGGGGAGGGGCAGTTGTCCATGTAGCTGGCATGGGGGCTGAGCCCTCAGGCCTCTCCGCTGGCTCCCCACTCCTTTCCAACAAGCTGCATTCATCTGACACTGGCTTTAAATCTGGTCCCTCTTTCCCTGTGGAGACACAAACAATACCCTTCCCTTGGGTGGTCAGTAAATATATTTTTATAGTTATGGGGTTTATTGGGGAATTAATAAGCTTCAATTCAAGTGCCAGAATACTAAAGATAAAGTTATTTTATCAGTAGAAAAATTCAAATTGAATTAACTTTATTTTATAAAAAAGTTAAGTATGCATTTTAAACATAACTCCTGAAAATAATATTAAAATAAAGTAAATTAAACAGTAGAAAATACCACTGACACTGCCTTTGAATATCTCCATAAATTATAAAATGAATATGTATAAATATCAGAAGCAGATCACAATGGACTAAATGAGACAAAGCTAATAATCAATAAACATTCAAATTGTAATAATGCAGTTACCTGAAAATTTTAAACCACACATCTGGTTAATTTCTGATTTGAAGATGAAATTGACACAGTTATTGTACACTCTTTTAAAAAAATACAACAGAGAGACCATCAAATAGCAAAACAAATATGCTCCAGCCAATATTAAAATACAATAAAAATGTATAACTCTTAATTTGTTATTACATAAGTAATTATATAAATGATAATAACAATAGTATCTATATAAATGTCAAGCACTATCTTAAATCGTATACAAATCTAACCATTACTCCATCTAGTATTCACAGTAACAGAGAGTGTATATATTATTATTGTCTACATTTTAAAGATGAGGTAACCAACATGTTGAAGTAAAGTGAATTGTGCACGATCACAGAGCCAGTACACCATGGTAATGAAAACATCTGTGAGAGGTAGTCAATTAATATGGCACGCTAGTCAGAATTTTGTATTTGGTGTATTATAACTTTGGACTCAGCCTGTGGACATGATCTCATTTTAGAGGGCATTATATATTGCAGGATTAAGATGGGGTGTACTTTTGTTGGTGTTAGGTGCTACTGAATTCTTTCTGACCTATAGTGATACTATGCACAACAGAATGCAGCACTGCCCAGTCCTGCTCCACCCTAACAATTGATCTCATTCTCAGTACATCGTTACAGCCACTGCTTCAATCTGCCTCATTGAAGACCTTCCTGCTTTTTGCTGTTTCTATTTTACCAATTTTGATGCTATCCTTGCCTCTAAAAAGCACTCTGGCTATACTTCTTCTAAGACAGGTTTGTTTGTCCTTGTAGCAGGTCGTGGTGCTTCCAATAGTCTTCTAGTACCACAGTTCAAGCACATCAATTCTTTAGACTCTACTTGAGGGTGTGACTTAATAGCCACCGTTGGTTTCCTTGGGCGTATGGTGTACTAAAAGACAAATACCACCACTCCAAGAAAGCCATTTCTCCGTGTATAAGAGCCAGCTTGGACAGAGAGAGAAAGCCCAGGACCATCTAATGGACACTTCTACATCTCTGTGTGAAAGGTCTGAGGCTGAGATAAGAAACTGTGGCCCAAGAGAGACTTTCCTACTGGCGGAGGAGAGATACTGATTTCTACCAGTGACTGTATCCTTACTGTCCGATGACCTTAACGAGTGGTAGCTTATTAAATACCCTAATAATCCCTTGACAATTGTGATTATTGTCTATTGGTTCTGTGTGGTCCTTAAAAGAAGTTATCGGACCCAACATAGAAGGTGAAGTACTGTGGAAGAAACCCTTTGTGTCAGAGTAAATTCAAAAGGATGGAGTGTGGAGGCATATTTGATCCTGGCCACCCGGCAATCGTGAAGCCAGAGGAAGTTAGATACGGCCCCACCCCATGCTGTTCCCTGAAACTTGAATTTTCAGAATTGGGCACAATGAATTTGCTCTGATCACTTCTGTTCAACATTCAAAAGAAACATGAAATAGTGCCCAAAGTCATGATAAAGAGATAAAAGTTATGACTGAAAATAATCAAGCTCACTGCCAGTGAGTCCGTGCCAATTCATAACGACCAGACCGGGCAGGGTGGTGCTGTCCTTGTGAATTTCCGAGACTAAGCAGACGATGAAGATAGTCTCGGCTCCCCACTTCGAAGGAAAGAGTCACTGAAAATGTTATACGTAGCTTTGAAACACTCAGATACTGAAGGCCCGAAGAATGCAAACAGAATATTGTTGGGGTTCAGATGGGCCCCTCAGGTCTGAGCACATTCAGATTGTGATGGTCGGACTGCACTGAGATTGTGAAAGAGGAGGCGGTTATGTCTCGAGTGGATTTCACAATGGGGATGTGACCAGCGTAAACCCTGTGGGAGGGGATCCTTCTGGATCTTCATTTGCTTGATGGGGCACAATCAAAGAAAGGAGACACAACAGCAACAATCTACCAATTTGCAATGTGCAAAGTATGGATCTAAAATTGGAAGTGGTCAAAAAGGAAGTGGAACACATGAAGATCAATATACTAGACATTAGTGAGCTGAAGTGGGCTGGTATTAGCTATTGTGAATCAGAAAAGCATATCATTTTCTATGCCGGAATGAATCAATCATGAAGTACACTGCTATCTGTGATAGGGTTATATCGATCTGCCTTCAAAAAATAGAATCAATACAAATAGCATGCAAATGTATACACCAACCACAAAAGCTAGTGGTGGAGAAATCAAACAATGCTACCAAGGACTTCAGTCAGAAATTGATCAAGCATGCAATAAAGATGCCAGGATAATTACTGACAACTGGAATGGAAAATTTGGAAGCAAAGAGGAAGGAATAGTAGTTAGAAATGATCATCTTAGTGATACAAATGATGTTGGAGATAACGACCGAATTTTGCAAAACCAAGGCCTTTTTTTTTTTTAAGCAAATACCCTTTTCTACAACTCAAAAGGCAACTATACTCATAGACTTCCTCAGATGAAATACTGGTACATAGAAATCAAATTGACTACATCTGTGGGAAGACACAAAGGAGAAGTTCAATATCAGCAGATAAATCAGGCTCGGGGCTAACTGGAATATACCATATGCTCATACATAATAAGTTCAGGATACATCTGATGAAAATTGAGACAAGTCCACAAGACTTTGGACAAAAATTGTCCAAAATACAATTTTGAGTCTATCCCACCTGAATTTTGAGAATGTCTCATGAAAAGATTTGATGCACTAGACACTAATGACAGAAGACCTGATGAGCTATGGGAGGACATCAAGTCCAGCAGACATGAAGAAAGCAAAAGAGCATTCAAATGGCAGGAAAGAAGAAAGGATCAAAGCTGATGTCAGAAGAGACTCTGAAACGTGTTCTGATTCATAAAGTAGCTAAAGCAAACAGAAGAATGGGTGTAGAGATTAATAAATGAGATGAATAAAACTGAACAAAATTTCAAATAACAGTTCAAGAAGATAAAGCTGAATATTATAATGAAATATGGAAAAACCTAGAAGTAGAAAACCAAAAGAACAATATATTCAGCATATCTTAAACTGAAAGAATTCAAGAAAATCATTCAAGCCTGCAGTTGCAATCTTGAAAGATTCCATGGGAAGAGTATTGAATGACTCAAGAAGCATTAAGAGAAGATGGAAAGAATACATGAGTCACTGTACCAAAAAGAACTACTCCACCGTCCACCACTTTAGGAGGAAGCATTTGAACAAGAACGAATGGTGCTGAAGGAAGAAGTTCAAGCTGCACTGAAAGCATTATCCCAAAACAAGGCTCCAAAAATTGATGAAATACCAATTGAAATGCGTCAACAAGTCGATGGACCTGGAAGCACTTAATTATCTATGCACGGAAATTTGGAAGATAGCTACTTGGCCAACCGACTGGAAGAGTTCTGTATTTGTACTCTTTTCGAATAAAAATGATCCAACAGAATTCTCAAATTAGATAACAATATCAGTTATAGCCCAAGCAAGTAAAATTTTGCCGATTATCCTCCAACAATGGTTGCAATTGTACATTGATAGGGAACTAACAGCCAGATAGATGTTCAGGCCAGATTCAGAAGACTACTTGGTACTAAAGATATCACTGTTGATTTCAGATAGATCTTGGCAGAAAGCAAAAAATTCTTGAAAGATGTTTACTTGTGTCTTACTGACTATGCCAAGGCAGTCAACTATTATACATAATGAACTATGTATCACATTGAGACGAATGGGAATTCCAGAATTCCTAATTACCCTCCTGCAGAATCTGTACATAGATCAAGGGAATACTGTATGTTCTAAAATCAGGAAAGGTGTGCATCAGGGTTGTATCCTCTTATCAAACTTGTTCAATCTGTGTGCTGAGCAAATCACTAGAGAAGCTGGTGTATATGAAGAAGAATGTGGCATCAGGACTGGAAGAAGCTTATTAACAGCCTGTGATATGTAGATGATACAGCCTTCCTTGCTGAAAGTGAGGAGAAATTGGAGCATTTGCTGATGAAGACTAAGGATTGAAGCCTTCAATATGGATTGCAACTCAATGTAAAGAAGGCCAAAATCTTCACAATTGAACCAACAGCTAGCATCATGATAAATGGAGAAACGTTGGAAGTTTTCAAGGATTTTTTTCTTGCTTGGATCCATATCAATGCTCTTAGAAATAGCAGTTCAAGACATCAGAAGACACCACGTTGCACTAGGTAATGCTGCTGCACAAAACCTTTTTAGAATATTGAAAAGCAAGGATGTTGCTTTGAGCTCTAAATTGTGTCTGCCCCAAGTCATGATAGTTTCCATTTCCATTGCCTCATATGCATGTGAAAGTTGGACATTGAATAAGATGAGGAATCAGTGCATTTTCATTGTGGTGCTGGAGAAGAATATCGAAAGGACCTTAGAATGCTAAGAAGACAAAAGATGTCTTGAAAGAGGTACATCCAGAGTTCTCCTCACAGGCATGGAAGGAGAAAAACCTCAATCAAAAAGAAATCAGAAAAATTTAAAAGTAAAACAAATTTAAAATGGGTCTAAAGGTAGATCAAATGACAAAATGTTAAACTTTATCATTATATGAGCATTTTAATTCCAACATTAAGTTCCACTTGAACTTTCTTATTTTCCCCACCATTCAGACTTATTTTGATGACAAAGATAATGTATGTTCACAGCCAATTCCATTCTCTCTGGCATAATGCCTGAAATTACGTGAAAGGGATGACATAAAATAATCAGTTAATTTCAATGAATAGCTCATTGAGACACTATAATAACTGCTTCAGAATAAATACTTCTCAGGAAATGTGGACTTTTTAAAATGTTCTCGAAAGTTATCATAACCCAAAGAGCTAGGTAATATTTGCAGGCAAGAAGCAGCACAGCATGCTATAATGGGTGGATAAAAGGCTGAAGGGAAATAGGATATAGCATTTGCATAGTCTCTATGTAATAAACTCACAGGATATTTACTCATTAAAAAGGTAAAAAACTAAAGGGTTCATGGTGTCGTCAGTTAAGCATTGGCCTGCTAAACATAAGGTCTGAAGATCAAACCCACCAGCTGCTCTGAAGGAAGCTGTTTGGTCCTGTAATGATTGACAATCTTGGGGAAATTACACAGGTCACTATGAGGTGGAATCAACTCAGTTGCACTGGGTAGTGGGGAAGTATAAAAACGCAGCAGACACCAGTTTAACCAAGTGATCAATGTAAACATCTTCCCTAATGAGAGCTATAGGAGTGTTTTTTTAAATCTGTGAAAAAACGGAAATAAAATAAAATTTTGCCTAGGGGGCATTGAGTGTATATTAATTGTGGTGAAATAATTTGTAAAAGGATATCAATGATGTTTTCACAACCCAAAGAGTATGATCAATATATACGTACATGTTGTGGAATTGGAGAACGTTTTGTTGAATATATTTTTGGCACAATTAAAAAATAATTACACTAATAACAAGTACAAGGCGAAGAAAATGTACTAAAATTGATTGTGATAATGATTGTACAATCTTTATATGACTGAACTATTGAACCGTATGATATGTGGAAGAAGTGCTAATAAAACTGTTTTTAAAAAGAGACAATTAAATTTTCCAGAAATTTTTGATGCCCTCTAGTACTAATATAATGTGTTCAGAAAAAGAAAACATCTCTCTGTTATGAGGCAGTACCAGACAAACCTACATTAAGGTACAATCAACAAAGTATTTAACCTGTACTCTTCAAGTCTTTGTAGGCCATACAAAATTAAGGAGATTCAACAGTTAATGTATTGGATTTTCAAAAAGATTTATTGAAACAATTGATGACATTTCCATAAGATTTACAGATCAGTTCAGAGTTCTCTGTCAGTGTGGATTTCCTGGTTTTGATAATTATACAATGGTTATATAAACTGTGAATATTTAGGGTAGTGTTTCCCCAAGTGGGCGATACCACCCCTTGGTGGCCGCTGGAAGGATGCGGGTGGGGTGGGCAGCAAAGACGGATACACTTAACCCTAGATTATGGGCTATAGTGCAAACGTTTCTAATTGCCAGGAGAGTACTGAGTAATGTTTTTCTTCAGAAAAGGAGAGGGTAGGTCAAATAAGTTTGGGAACCTATGATTTAGGAGAACAGTTTGAAGGATCTATGGGAACTCTTTGTTCTATTTTTGAAAGAAAAAAATTTAAGACCGATACTATCAAATAAGTTAGAGAAAAAAAGACAAATATGGTCTCCGCTTAAGCCCTTGGTATCAGCTCCTCAACATTTTGATGAGGGCAATGAATGTACAAATGTGCTTGACACAATTGATGTATATGTATGGATTGTGATGTGTTGTATGAACCACCAATAAAATGATTTTTTAAAAAGACAATTATGAAGTTTTACTTTGGCATCATGATTATGTAATGTGGATAATTGTACAACTCTGTGAGTATACTAATATCCACTACATTGTACACTATAAGTAGATTAACTTCTCGCATATGAATTATTTCACAATAAAATGGTTACACAAGTAAGCACTATCAGAACACTGAAACCAAAGCCTAAAACTTGGTAAAGCTTGTACATTCTCTCAAGTGTGTGTAAAACAGAGGTACCTTAAAAACCACAGTTCAAAGTCACTCATAAATATAGGAGCAAACCTTCTCAAGAAGGTATTTGGTATGGCTTTAAATTAATGATAATACTCCTAAATAGGACATATTTTATGAATGCTGTGTGTGCAAGAGTTGGGTAATATCTAAGATTCTTAATATGAATTAATATCTGTAGGTGACAAAATTAAAAGCATATGATCATAGAAAATACTTGTTAAAATCTTACATTTATCTGGTATGCTTCTTAATATGCTAGTAATAAAAGCTGCTTATTTATTATAACTTTGACACTTACCTGCTTCCAATTAACTATCTGTTTCACATAAAATGAATATAATATTTAAGGGTAAATCAGAAACATGCATATTAAAATCAAGGATAAGTAGAGCCTACTATCATGATCTAATCATCATTTTGAAATATGTCTGAAATAAGATATGGAAATGATAAATTGAAAAGAAACACAAAAACACCGTGTGACTTTTTTGTCACAGTTAATATTCCTCTACCATTAATACGTGAGAAAACCTGAGAGAAAAAAACCACAATTCACTGCCCTTGAGTTGATGCCTATAGGACATAGAAGAACTACCCTATGAGTTTCCAAATCTGTAACTCTTTGAGTAGAAAACCCCGTCAATGGCTGGTGGTTTTGAACCATGAACCTTGCATTTTGCAGCCCAAAGAATAACCACTATGCCACCAGAGATCCTTGAAAAACGATTAGAGCTAATAAAATCCATGAAAGTGTACAGTTCTACCTCCCTAAAATTAATATTTCCCTGGTCAGGATGATGCGAAAAGTATTTCTACAAAATCTTAGAAACCTGTATTAAAAATATCCAAGTGTGAAACTATGTTTCTTGATCTAGCCTCATGTTTCCGTCTCTATAATCCTTCCTCAAAGAATTATATACTCTTCAATTTATGCCATATCAACAAGGTAGTTTTGGTACCCTAGAAAGTCTCAAATCATGTTCATTTTTAAGTGATCTTTGGGCTTGGAGAACAGAAAAGAAGTATGAGTGGTCAAGGCGAGGGTTTCAGGGTACATGATGTAAGGTTTCCGAATAAAATGCCTGTAGCCCTTGCTACCCTCGGAGAATGATCAAGTGTATATCCGTGATTGGCAAAACAAACACCACCACTACTGCTGTTTTGCTTGGACAATTTTTCGAAGGGACCTAGATGAGACGAAGTGTATTATTGAGATAACTTGTCTACAGCCATTCGCTGATGGCAGAGACGTGTTTAAACATATCCCACTTGTCATAATACTATGAATGTATGAATTGGAGTCTGAGTAGCAATGTGCTACAAAGAGAGAGAGAGAGAGAGAGAGAGAGAGAGAGAGAGAGAGAATCTCACTGCACTGCTCTGAAGAGGGAACATAAATTAATACAGTATAACTTTATACTAAACAATAAGGCTCAATATATTGGAGGCACTCTCATCTGACTTTAAGGTTAAAATTAAATGATTTATAACTGTTGATTTTAGATTTTGGATTCAGCTCATTCATTCTTCTAGAGATTATGCTGATGCACAGTATATACTCTCTTATGCAATATTTCTTTGCAATCCATTGGAAATTTCAGATCAGATTAATGGTTAGTCCTGTTCCTGCTGGTGCTTCCAAAGCACTGGATAGGTACCAAAACCCTGTATTTTCCTTTAATTATGGCTTCTTATGAAAACACCTGAAGGCAAATAAACTTTCCTCGGTTTTTGACAGGATGGAGATAGAAAAGCTAAAGATCTGATTGTCTCATTCTTGAGGAACCTATTCTTTGTAATGAAGTGAATATAATATCAAGTCGGATAGGGTTTCTCCCTCCTTGGTTCCTCTTATTGCTTCCTGCTTCTTAGTTCATCAGTCCCTGTAGGTATGCATATCACACGTAGCCCTCCAGCATAGCATCTGACCCATGAAATAAAATTGTGTATGTATAGATGTAGATGTAGCTGTAGATGAGACATAGAGATATCATTGGATTTGCTTCTCTAGAGACCCCAGCCTAACACATCAAGGTCCTCAGTGTTTCCTTTTTTGCTAGTGTGTTAAGGAAAATTGCGAGGCATCCCAATGCTAATAACAAGTCCTATGCTTTCAAAGAATACTTGATTCCCTTGCTCCGTGAGGGATATGAGGAGACAGAAGTGCAAGACACTGACTATTCATCTGGTGCCTGCTGTGTGATAGGATTTGCACTATGTATGAAAAATATACTATCATATTTATTAACATGTCTGTTTCATTTAATATGTGTAATATGTTCCCCCAATAATAATACAATGGTGAGACTATTTCTATCATCTACATGCCAAGGGATTTTTTTTTATACAGCTGGTCTTAATTTGGAAAACACTTCAATTTATGATGCCTTATTCACCTGGCAACTGATGCCATTCTTTCCAATGATATAAATGTTATGAGAGGCAGTGAATTTGCCAACAATCTGGATTAGGAGGGCAAGTCCCCACTGGGCATCTCCTCTGTGGATTACTATGTATATAAGCAAAGAAGCCATCTGGCCAAAATAATTTGCAAACATAACTTTCTATTATGAATTGGTAGCATATTGGGAAAGTCTGGAGACAGTGTGGGTCTTAACTCGGATATCTAATCCAAGTGTCAGTGTCTTCCATTGCTGTGTAATAGCTCTCCCTCCTTTACTACCATCACAAATATGACCCAAAGTTTTATGTGAAGTTTCATGGTTTCTATTCACAGTCATTGCAAATATTCTGATGCAGAGCCACCCCGAATATAACCCATCAATAAAATAAAAAAATCTCCTCTTCTAAAAAATACAATCTTCATTTCTTCTTGGTTCTAGGTGCTCTTGAAATGCAATTCAATGCCTACAGATTAATATCGTAGGCATTCGTGATCTAAACCTGACTTTGTTCTCATTTCGATTCCCACAGTCGTCTGGCCTTCTATGCCAGGACCGACAAATTAAAGGGGAAAGAGAGCATTCATTGTCAGGAGAACATTTCAAGATCGATCTTGGAGTACACGGCTGACAGTGATAGGATATTATCCATAAGTCTGCAAGGAGCACCCGTTGATACTATTATTAAAATGTATGAACCCACCAGTATTTTGAAAGATACAGAAATTGAAGATTTTTTATCAACTCCTGGAGTCTGAATTCAGTACATATATAATGGAAATCCATTGATAGTTACTGGCTATTGGAAACAAAGAAGAATTGTTGGCATTAAATTGTGGCCTTGGTAATAGAAATGATGTTGGAGATTTCATGGTAGAATTTTGCAAGGCCAACAATCTATTTACTGAAAATACATTTTTTTCAGCAACGTATAAGATTCTTATACATGTGGATCTTGTCAGATGGCATGTACAAGAATCAAATCAACTACATCTGTGGAAAAAGACAATAACATAGTTAATATCATCAGTCAAAACAAAGCCAGAGTCTGGGGACAGACTAGACCATCAATTGCTCATATGCAAGTTCAAGTTGAAGCTGAAGGAAACAAAAGGAAATCCCAAGTCCAAGCATGATAATATCCCATCTGAATATTGATGCCATCTCAAGAATAGATTTGATACACTGAAAATTAAGTATCAAAGATGAGATGAGTTATGGGATGGGATTAAAAACATCATACATGAAGAAAGAAACATATAACTAAAAAGTGAGGAAAGAAAGAAAAGACCAAAGTCCGTGGCTGAACATACTGAACCTTACTCTTGAAATACAGTAATATCCAAAATTGCATGGAATAAATCATGAAATACAAAAGCTAAACAGATTTCAAATAGCCGGTGATAAAGCTTAATTATTATAATAAAAGTTGCACTGCCATGGAGTTAGAAGTCCAAAAAGTAAGAACATACTTCGTATTTCTCGAGTTGAAAGAAAAGAACTCAAGCCTCAAGAATCAAAGTGGAAAGATTCCACGGCCGAAATATTGAAGAGTACGGGAAATATAACCCCTCCGCCACCCAAAAAGATAAAAAGAACATAATACCAGTGTCCCAAAAGGCATTGTCCAATGCTAAACCATTTTAGCAGATATTGTATGATCAAAAACCAATGGTATTGAAGGAAGAAAGCTGCTTGGTCAACCAACATTGGTAACCCTATGTTGGTTATCTATATGTATGTTGTTTAACAATATAATTGATATCACATACAATTAAAATTTGAGTGAAGATATTTCAAAAACATTAGGGTTGATAAATTGACAGGAAGCTGTGACAAATTCAAGACAGATTCAAAAAGGGACATGGGATTAGGGATATAATTGCTGACATCAGATGGATCTTGGCGGAAAATAGAGAATAACAAAAAGAGGTTTACTTGTGTTTTATTGATTATACAAATTCATTAGACAGTGTGAGTGATAATAAGCATTAAGAAAAATGGGAATTCCAGACACCTAAATTTGTTCACGTAGAACGTGTACATATAGCAAGAGGCAGTTATTCAAATATAACAAGGGGTACTGCATGGTTCAAAATCAGGAAAGATATGTGCCAGGACTGTCTGTTCCTTTTTCTTTTTACCAAATATATCCAATTTGCCTTTTGAGCAAATAGTCTGAGAAACTAGATTATTTAAAAAAAACATATACCATCAGAAATGAAGGAATGCTCATGAACAACCTGTGATGTACAGCTGACACCACCTTGCTTGCTGAAAGGGAAGTCTTGCAGCACTTAGTACTGAAGATTAGAGATATAGCTTTCCATAGAGATTGCACCTCAATATAAAGAAAACAAAAATCACAACGGGACCAATAAGCAATGACATAACAACCAGATAAAATATTTCAGATGTCTGGGACTTCATTTTATTTGAATTCACACTTAGCATCAATTCATGCAACAGTCAAGGGGTCAAATGATGCATTGCATTGGGCGAATCTGCACAAGATCAGTTTTTAAAGTGGTAAAGTACAAAGATGTCACTTCGAGGACTAAGGGGTACTTGACCCAAGCAATGGTAATTTCTGCCGCCTTATATGCATGTGAATCTTGGACAATGAATAAGAAACACTGCAGAAGATTTGAAAATGCCTTTGAATTATGGTGCTGGCATATAATATTGAATGTACCATGAGCTTCTAGAATAACAATCAAGCCTGACGTGGGGGCTTAACTGGGTATCTTTCACTATCCAATATGTGCAAAGATCTATCCACCTGGAAGTTATTTCCCATGTTTTTCTCTATGTCTGCTGGTCTCTTCTCTCTTCTACTCACGTGGTTAAATTCATGTTTTTAATTGTCTTTTGGCCCCATACACTATAACCCTTGCTCCTCAAAGGGTGTCCTCTGTTATTTAGACTATTGACATTGAGGTTGACAAGCTAATGCATACCCCATGATGCCACCTCTTACACTAAACTGAAAATCTCACTGCTGATGAGTCTAATCTATTTTGAACTGCTTGACTTCTGATTAGCAGTTCATTGCTTAATCCATTACTCTACCAGGGCCACTGTACTATACAAAAATAAGGCTAAAGAAGAGCCATATATACCTGTTCTGACTTAACTACAAATTCAACTTAAAGACATAGTTTGGTATGAATATCACTCATAACCTGAATACTGCCTTTATACATACACAGACATGACTATTTTCAAATCACACTTCAATTAACATTAGAGTAGAAGAAACTCCACCTAAACTTGTGTGTTTGTGTGTGTGTAATAACATTATCTCATCAGTACAGCCGGAGTATGCTTCAGAAGTGAGAATGGCAAGACTTGATCTCACATACTTTGGACATGTTCCCAGGAGGGATCCATTCTTCGGGAAGGAGGAAGAACGTAATGCTTGGTAATGGAAAGGGTCAGCACACAAAAATGAGGCTTCCCGAGATGGATGACACAGTGGCTGCACCAATGGTCTTACGAATGTGAGAGTCGCAAAAGCCTGGGCAGTATTTTGCTCTGTTGTACGTGAGCTTACTCTAAGTTAATCTATTTGAGGACCCTTCAGGAAAATCTTAGAGGCTATCTACACTCATAAACATCTACCGTCTCAGAAACCCAAAGGATCGGTTCTACTCTAATCTTGTTGTTAGAATCAACTTGATGGCTGTGAAGTTTTTTGTTTTTAGTCTGTAGAAAAATGAATTAGCCAAAATGAAATGACCTTGGTGCATTGGGCCATCCAAAAGTTGTTTTTCAATCAATCTATCTTGTTTGAAATTTATTTTTAAATGAATAGAGAGAGAAATAAGACCAACTTCATACCTTGCCTAGTTTCTTGTCATCCCTTCCATTAAGAGCTACAGCCAAGGAGGTTGTTCTCCCCAACATAATCCAACAGTATATTAGAAATCATAAACCAGTAACCTAGCCCAATTGAGGAAATTTTCAGAGAAACTCCCAGAATGGAAACTGAGCTGGAGCTTCCTGTGGTTCTTCAATATTAAAGTCAATCTTAGATACTATAAGTTTCTGTACATTATTATCCCAGTTGCTTCCTGGAGCCCACAAATTCCCTTCAAGGCACCGTTTACTGTATTCATTTTCTTAAAGTCACTCATTTCACCCCAATAGTTTCTGACCATCTACCACTGCCTCTTTCACATGCATATGCCCAATCTGCGTGAAAAAGTTGAATATTGAACAAAAAAACAATAAAGAAGAGAACCAATGCATTTGAATCATGGTGTTGTTGAAGAATGCTGAAAATACCATGGACTGCCAAAAGAACCAACAGATCTACATTGGAGGAAGTACAGTCAGATTCCAGAAAGCAAGGATGGTGTTTGGTCTCCTATATTTTGGACATGTTGTTAAGGATATCATGCTCGGTCAAGTAGAGAGGCAGTGAAAATGAGGAAGGCCCTTGACAAGATGCATTGACACAGTGGCTGGAACAATGGGTTCAAGCACAAGAACAACTGTGAGCACAGCTCACCACCAGGGAATGTTTCCTTCTGTTGTACACATGAGTGAAAACAGACTTATAAGCACCTCGCAATAACTATGTCCCTGCTTTTACCTGGAACATGTAAATCCAGTGTGAAAACCCCAGCAGATGTTCACTCGGAGATCGTTGTTACTCATTCTGATGTGGTAGGATGCATTCTTAGTCGAGGAAGTCACCCTTAAATTGCTGCCTGTCAAATTTGTCTTTCTCTCCCAGGTCCAGGCGATTCCATGGGGAAGGTGACATAATTAACAGGCCATGCACATGTGTGACTGCTGGCTCTGACTGCGAAACCAGCAGACCTGTAAGCTAAGTAGATGGATGTTGCAGAAGAGCTTGTTAACAACCCAGAAGTCACACAGAGGATGCTGGGAAGACTGTCTGGGAACTGTCAAAGACAGATTGGTAAGTGTGCATAGCATCTTGCTTGTCTTGACAGAGCTGCCGAGAATGATCTACTTAATAATACTCATGTGGACCCTTTGATAAGCATCCTGCGCTCTCTAAAGATTGCCTAAACTGAAACAAACAAAGAAACAACAAAAAATCCCATGCAACTAGTTTTTAGGGAGCAGGGGTTGTGCTTTCTCTGTGATCTGGAAAATGCGTAGTAGAAAGTCATCGTTCTCCAAGTCCCTTATGTCACATCATTTCATAATTCGAGATGAGATATGGTCACCAGTTGGTTAGTTCCCCCCACCTCTGCCCCAGGGCGGAGGACTGCTTCTAGACTAAGAAGGATTTGGAAGAAAGGTTTAGCAATCTACTTCCCCCAAATCAGCCAATGAAACTATATTGATTACAGGTGTTCAACCTCATTGTGCATGGGGTTGCCTTGAGTCAGAGGTAATTTCCTTTCATATGGCAACTGAAATGACAGCTGTGAATAATAAGATGTGCCTAGATGGGCGGATTTTCAGTATAATCTCTCTCTGTCTCTCTCTGCTTGCTTTATTGTCTTCTTTTAAGTTGCATCATGTAGTGGTGTGAGAATTGGCCTTGAATTTATGAAACCTGATGTAGCATCCTGACTATGGTGAACACATCGCATGCATTGATTCCAAGCCTTAGTTTATATATTTGTTATAGAAAAATAATGCACCCTATCACATATATTTCACAAGGTCATTTATTAATCACAAAAACCATAAAATTATAACAACAAACGAGAACAAAAACCAACTAACTGCCATGGAGTCCATGGCAACTCATAGTGACCCTATAGGAGAAGTTCGAGATGCCTGTATGGGGATCTGAAACGAATTTGTCACAGGAGTAGAAAGCCCTGTCTTTCTCCCATGGAGCTGCTAGTGGTTTTGAAGTGCTGACCTTGTGGATAGCAGCCCAACATGTAACCACTAGCCAAGTGTTCATTATCTAGTCTAAAAAGAGTACTGATATCTACATTGCATTTCATCTTAATTAATGAGCCCCAAGTAGCTCAGTAAGGGGTTAGGTGTGGGGTTGTTACCGAAACGTAAGCAGCTCAAGCCCACCTGCCACTCTTCTGGAGAAAGATGATGATTTCCGCTTGAATAAAGACTTAGATTCTCAAAAAATCCCAGGGAGCTGCTGGAACTGACTCCGTGGCAGTGGGGTTTGGGGTTCATTTGTTTAGTGTTACTTTAAATAATGCATTGACTCCTAGCCCTGTTTAGAAAAGAACATATTAAAGTTTACTTACAAAGATGCATAATGTAGAACCAAACAAAATTAAATAAATGTGAAGGGAATATAGTTAAGCAAGGAGAAGACAAAAGTAGAAAAAAGGAAGACACCCGAAACATGTCCACTGGCGTGTTAGTAAATGTTAACAAATAGCTCTCTTAGGCATCTCTCAACAGATGCTGAGCGTTTCATGACAAGACACAGGCACCTCGTTTGCTGAATATCTGGCTTCACCTAAGGATAAAGCTGTTAGGCTGGTTGCGCTGCTGGAATTGTTGGTTTATATGCTTCATATACTTATCTATACACAGCGGTGAGCAACTAGTGATTTTAAAGCCATGATTAATAAAACGAAAGAATATTATTTGTGACTGTCCTTTTGATCATGGCTGCAAGTCATTACATAGATTCCGGATCTCATTCCTGATCATTACGCCTGTGCAATCAGATTCCCCATGGACTTCAACTTCCATTGCAGCAGAGCATTTTCTAGGGATTGCTCATTTGGCAGGAAGCGCTTTTCACTGGGCGTTCTCGATCAATTGTTTCTTTGAAAGAGCCTGGTCCTAATTAACTTTTCTGTGAATTCTGCTTCCTGGGCAGCAGCTGTTGCAATAGCAGGTAGCAAGAGAGGCAGCACTGTGGCATAGCTTCCCTGAATTATGACACACTGACCCCTCATTCATAATTTCTACTTAGAGATGCTGATTTTATCATTGGGAACTTGGACCTGGAAGTGGGAGCCCCAAAGTCAGAGCCTCGAAGGCCAGATGAGTGTGTTGTCTGTATGGGTGCCAGCTGAGATATAGCTCACACCGAGGGTCTGGCTGCCCAGTGAGCGCAGTCATCCGCTCTCTTGCTCTGGCCCTCCCAGGCAGCCCTGCTGGGGATGGTGCCATCATCCGGCTGAGCTACCCATTGAAATGGTATCATCGAAGCGATCCTGCACAGCCAGATTGTTCCATGTGCAGACCAAAAGCAGTTCAAGAGGTACTGGGGTCCTCACAAGGTGATAAAGTGGTGAGATTTCAGTTGTCTGTTGTCTGAAAGTTGACCACTCTGTCACTATATCTGATAGAGAAAGAGAAACAGACCAAGTAGTCACATGGAATCACAGGTGATTGTCATCATTGTATAGATATTTATTGTCTGCTCCATCTAAAGAAATTATTTATGACAAGGTTACCTGGGCGGTACAAGCAGTTATTGCTCAATTACTGACCTACAAGCCAGCGATTCAAGCCCACCCAGAAAAGCCGGGGCCATCTGTTTCCATAAAGACAAGATATCCCTATGCAAAAGTTCTTCTGTGACACACACTTGTTTAGTGTTACATTTAAATCCTGCATTTATACCTAGCCCTGTTTAGTTAGATGGTAATGCTTTGCTTTAAATCAGTGGCCAACAAAATGTAATGTCTCCAGTCCACCATTGACACTGCCTGGCCCACAGGAGAAGCACATTTGCCCAAGTTCCATTCATTTGGTAGGGAGCTGCGTGACAGAGTTGTGGTTAGTGGGGATATGCAAATTAAGTTAACGCACTGTGAGGCAAAGGAGAGTCAATGTGTCTTCTTTAGTCTCACCTCTTTGGGGAAAGAGAGTGGCAGAACTCATGCCACTGGCAGTCATTCAGGATGGCCATAGGGCTCTGAGTCACCTGCTTTGAGGCACTAAGATTTGGAGGCTTTTTGTCCTCCCCCAAAGCTGAACAAAACAGGATATTTATACAATAATATATGGCTGCTCATGAGCCACATCCTGTGTGTGCTAGGATATAGGTTCTCAAATTTATTTGGCTTACTACCCCTTAAAAAAACAAAACTCTCATGGCCCCCTGGTAATGAACAACTTGTGTACTCTAGCCCATCATCCAGGAGTAAGTGGTGAGATGCTTTTCCAGCCCCCTTGGATCATTGCTGTGCTCCCCATCGGGTGCTGTCCCCCATGTTGGGCTGAGCAGTGGTCTTCCCAAAGGCATCTCAGACATTTTTACTAACTAAACCCGAAAACTCGTATTACAGTTCTCATCCCTAAAGGAGGCAACCCACTCAGAGAATGAAAGTGATTGGCTCAGGCAAGCGGCTTGGCTCTAAATCTGAACTCTCCATTCGACAGCAACTGCCTCAGAATTCTCAGATTTCACTTGGTTGTTTTAGCATTTCACAGGCAAATGCTCACTGTTGGGTGATCTTAATGCCAAGAGCCTTAGCAAAGAGTCTGCAGCCCTCTGAAATCAGGGAGTGGGTTTTTTAAAGTCCAATCTCTGTAGGAATGGAATCCTGTTTCTTTCTACTATCTAAACCAAATGCACTGCCATCGAATCAATGCTTACTTGTAGTGACCCTGCCTGCGGGTTTCTGAGACTGGGAACTGTTGACAGGAGTAGAAAGCCCAGTCTTTCTCTCATGGAGTTGTTGGGGGTTTCCAACACACGACCGTGCACATTGCAGCCCAACGCGGAACCGGTACACCACCAGGGCTCCTCACCTCTTTCCACTATAGATGCCATTTCATAAAGTATGACCAAGATCAAAATCTATTTCCATCTGTGATAGTTACATAATCTGTTGTCAGTTTGAGACTTAAAAGTGAAGGGGTGGAGTTTAGCCTGTCAAACAGGTCACAGCTTGATTATCTCATTTGGAGGCGCTAAGGAGATACATAGCTCGCTGGAGGTGGGACACAGGTGCACTCCCTATGAGACATTACTGAGAAGGAGCCTGATGTAGTGACACTGATGCAGCCAGAGCCTGAAGCTGGAGGAGCCAACTGGAGACCCATCCCAGCGCTGAGATGTTTCTACCACCGCTCGATCCACGAGACTTTCCACCCACTGGCCTGTGATCTTCTTGCATTCGGCATCATAGCATGTGTTTTGTGACTTTGAAGTGGAATTTATAGATTGGTATCGGACGTATGGGCGAACATCAGACTTATGGACTTGATTTGGACAGGGCTGGGATGTTTTCTCAATATTCTTCAATTGCTCTTTTATATAAATCTCTTTCTTACACACATGAATATCCATGAGTTTGTTTTTCTAGTCTACCCAGATTAACACACCATCTTAAAAATCATACTGGCCCAAAGCAGCAATTTTTAATCTATTGAAAGAGCACCTCAATGTCACCTCCTGTCTAGGAACTTTTCTTAAAGTCAACATGGCTTTCGAACAAGTTGTTTCGTATTCTTGCCACATAACTGAGATGCTTACAGGAACCACAGCAGGTGTAAGAGGAGTGAATCAATGAACTTTTATCTGATAGAGGGGCTCCTGCTTTAGGTCGCTTTTAGAAGCGCTGTCCAGGACATATGGAGGATATAAATTATTTTTGGAGAGAAATGGATGATGTTCTTTTAAAAACCAAGAGCAACAACAACAATGAACACACAAGTGTATCCTAGTCAAGTGTGTCTTCGTATAATTCTACCTGGCATACTGTAAGATGGTCTGTTGAAAGGAATTCATTTTTATATCAAGTGTGAGTATAAAGTAATACAATTGAATTTATTTTGTGATTTCTCCAATCTGGCACAGAAGTCAGTTTCCGAAAAAGAATTCCAAATGCATTTTGAGCAGCGACAGTATCACTAGAATCGGTGTGGCCCAATGGGGCCACGTGGAAGGATAGCACTCATTTAGATGTATAAATTCTGGTTTGTTTGCTCTTAAAATGTCCAATTATTTTTATTCATGCTTCTTCTATGCACTTATAAATCTTTTTAATGCCTACCTGTAGATTTTCCTAAAAATAAATATAATGTTAGGAAAAAATCCCTTTGCTATATCTGCCTGCAGATAGTCCTTTCAGATTAATGGATCTAAGAGAGTCTAGAAAGTTTCTACATGTTAGTGGTGCATAAGCCGGACTCATGCTGAGTTTGAGTAGGCTGGTGAAATGGAAAAAGGCCAACACAAGGATGCAGACACCTTGGTTCTAAGAGTTGGTATTGCCTTATAATAATAAGAAAATGTGGATAAAACACGGACTACTGCTATTTGCCGATTTTCATATTGCTCATTAGTTCCTTTATTTTGACTCTGTTTATCGAACAGCGTAAAGTAATCATGAGGTTCCAGTCACTTTGAGGAGTTTAAAAAGTGATCAAAGATAGGCCTTGCCTGCTAAGTGCTTGAGACTTTTTAAAATGACCATTCAAGAATCCCACTTGTCTTACTTATCTCATGGGTGCATTATGAGTATCTAATGAAGGACCTGTGTACTCATTATGTATTTCAAGTTTCTACACATGTATTGAGGTATTGTTATAAGACCTTTTACCAAAAGCTCACAAACAAAAACAACAATAACAAACAAACAAACAAAAAACGCGTGGTACTAAAACTGGTATGATGAAATAGGAATTTTTCTCTTAAATAGTCATTTTGTTGGTTTCACTGGGTGTCATTCATGCTTTGGAAACATTGGGAGGGGGAATAGCAAGCCTTTATGGGAATAGCAAGCCTCATTTTGCCCCTGAGGAGTGGCTGGTGATTTTGAACTGCTGGCATCGAGGTTAGGAACCAAATACATTCTCAAATACATTCTGCCCTTAGCCCTCCCTCAAAAGATACAGGGAAATCATCCTGTGGGTTAAACAGCTGACTTCATTTCCTGCCTTAAGATTTATTCAGTTTCAAGGAACCAGTAGCAGAAATTTCATCTAAATGGCTGAGGGAAAAAACTTGATTGATCATAAAAGACATGGTGGGGTGGGGGGCGGGGAGAGAATCTCCAAGAACTCAATTGAAGGAAATAAATCTGGAATACTTGGAAAGTAGAAAATCATGGAACCATTTCTCTTTTCCTCCTCTAGGATGCCCTTCCCTCTCTTCTTGAGTAATTTTACTAGAGAAACAAAAAAAAAATAAACTCACTGCCAGCAAGTTAATTCTGACTCCTACTGACCCTGCAGGGCCAGGTAGAACTACCCCTGTGGGTTTCAAAGATGGTAATTCTTTTATAGGAGTAGAGCTCCCCATCTTTCTTCCTCAGAGCTGCAGGTGGTTTCAGACTGCCTCATTTGCAGTTGGCAGTCCCCTGTGTAAACCACTAAGCCACTGCAGCTACTTGTTATCTTCCCTCTGGCCCTCTCCTCCTGCCAGCTCAGTGCTTTTCTCTCAGTAGACTGCTTTCTCCACAGGAGTCTGTGCCATAGCACAGCATGCCTGATCCCAGGCTTGCAGGACTTCCTTTAGCACTTACCATCTAGGCTCCCTGGATTGAGATCCTGAATCTGCTGTTTCTGTCTGTGTCACTTTAAACAAGACATTTAACCTCTCTGTGCCTCCATTGCCTTCTTTGCAAAATCAGGGTAATACAAATAACCTACCTTACTGGGCTGCAGTGAAGATGAAGCCCACCAGTTACTTTATGTAAAATGCTCAAAAGGGTGCTTCACAATCTGTCCCTCCACAGATAAGCAACTGGGCTCTTTATCCGATTCTATTTTTCCCAGTGAGAGATGGTGCTTTGTTCCACTCTAATACTAGCTTTCTGTATGACCTTGACCAACTTCCTACTATACAAGGGGTTGCAGTTTCCATAAACCTAAAATGAGACGTTGCCATTTGATTCATCCAAAGATCCCTGCTCCTGCTAAGTTTCTGGGAAATGGCTTCCCTTTATCTTGACAAACCTCGACACTTATTAAAAGCTCCCTTACAATGTAGTTCCTAGGATTCTTTATAAATACTATGCATTAAGTAGTTAAGTTCTATGAGTTAAGGTAAATCTAAATCACGACAGATAAAAATATATTCTCAAACTCCCCACTCCCTGCGCCTTACTCCCCGGGGGAGGAGGTTAAATTTAGCTACATTTCTGTAAGGCTCTGAAACAGAAGGCACTGATTTGGCACACCAAATACACTCCACACTAAATATGCATTTGCTTAGAAGCCTAAGTAGTTTAGATAGCAACTGGCTGGAAGGATTAAAGGGGAAAGTGAAATTAGCAAGAAGAAATGAGAGGAGGAATGAAAAAATTGGCAATCTGCATAGTTTCTGGTTGTCTGTGTGAGGAGACAGAATCTGGTCCAGTCAGGGTATTCTGCCCCGGGCTGGCGAGATCACTGCATTTCAATAAAGGCCACTGCATTTTTCACTTTGCATTTTGCTATTTGTTTCCAAATTGCTCCAGACTAAGCATTTCCTCCCTAGTATACATCCTGGTACCTTACCCACCTTAGAAAACTGAGAGGCAGTTTATCAGTTAAACCCATTTCATGTAGCACCCCCTGATTTCCTGATACCACCCCACTCTCCCCAAAAGGAGATTTTCAGAGCTGGCAGATCTGAGGCTTGGTCGGTTAACAAAAGGCCATGCTTCACTAGCTCAGCCAATAGAGACACCTTTTTCTAACACAAGCTCCAAGCTCCAAAGGGAACTGAGAGCTGCTTGTCTGGGGGCTGTGAGGGTGTGGAGGGGTGGGGGTGGGGTGGGGAAATTGGTGTTTATCCTCAGTGCTATCAGAAGCCTTTCAAAATTGGAAAGCTGCTCCATATGAACACTTTCAGAATGCTATCATCATGAGAAATTACATGCTTAAAGGTATTGTTCTTTCTTTCATTCAGTTACTCATTGATGATTTATGGTGTCCAAATAGAGCTGAACTCTTAAAAAAGATACGTGTAAAATAGCTTCCTTGGTTTAGCCAGCCACTTGGCCTAACATTGCTTTTAGGGTTTTTGTTCTACATCTTAAGGAGTCCTGGTGGTGATATTAGGTAACCAGTAGGACTGCTAACCAAAAGGTCAATGATTCAAATCCACCATCCCCTCCGCAGGATCAAAAAAAAGACTTCTTGTGCCTATAAGCTCTAAAGATTTACAAAGTCACACAAACCCTGTATAAGGTCACTACGAATCATAACCAACTTGATAGCAGTGGTTGTTTTTTGTGGGGGTGGGTGGGTGGGTAGGGTTTGGAGAGAGGTGGGGAGTGGAGAAATTCTACCTGCCAGTTCAATGAATAGTGCCTGAGGTCATAAAAATTTGCAATTGGTCAATCAAGACAGAACAATTGCTTTGCATTAGCCTGAAACAGCAGAGGATACTCAGAAATCCAAGACAGAGATGGACTTCAGGTTTAAATGCCTCCATAAACTACTACCTACATCACCTACCGTGATTCCAGAACAAATGGATAGTGTCCAGCTATCCCTTTTGAGTGCTTTGGTCAAGCAGACTATAGATGTATGCTCATCAACAAGGTGGAAGCATGGGCCAAAACTTCAAACTCTTAGAGAAACACAGCTTTTGTGGATCCATGGAGATTGGGGAAATCATTGAATCAAATGCCTACAAATGATCTTTAAATCTTGAATGGAAATGATCCCATGCAGGATCATTAAACAAGAGTTGAGACCAAATGTTTGCCTCAACAATAATGCCTTTATGAGGGATTCTTTCTATGAGCATAACCTGTAGCAACATATCTAAAGCACGGATGGGAGCTTTAAGAGAGAGGCGTGGCTAAATTAGTGGTGATGAAGCAATATGGGTAGAAACAATAAGAAGGTGAAACAAGGGGAAGTGTGTAACCCGTGCTGTGGAATTGTTCATGTTAAACAGTGAGTGGCAAATGTTTGGTTGTGTATTTTGCCACCAAAGGAGAGTGGGCAAGGAGAGGAAAATAAAGCAATGAGATAGACTGTGGATGGGTGTCAACACTTTAGATGGAAGGTAGTAGAACACAACAGGGAGAAGAAAACTCAGGGAGTGGATGAGGGGTAAATAACTGGGAGTGGTTTAAATTGTTAAATACGGAGTTGATGATCTGAAATGGAAACCCCAACATAAAGTACAATAAAAATAAATAAATAAAACAGGCCTGCTAAAATGATAGTGATATCTACATTGCATGCAGGATTTATTGTTTTTCCTTTCCTTGCTATCTTATTAATTCACTTCACAATAGAAGCTGCTTTAACACAGAGTTGTGGAAGCAACCCGGAACCAATGTGTGCAAGTAGACAGGGAGCACCTGCTCTGTGGCTGATTAGCAATGAGACCCAAGGCTTGTGCCTCCCCCTGTCTGATACCGAGTGGCCTCATCTGAGTGATAAGTGAACTGGGTCCTCTCTGAGAGCCTTTTCTCTTCCAAAAATTATGAGATTCTCAGGCCTTTGTAAGCAGCTTTTCAATAACCAACACTAGAATATTGCCACTCTAAAAATCAACAGGATATTTTGTGTAGGACTTGGGATCCAAGATAACGGAAAGCTACGGCTCCTGCTTTGGTTGACTGTAGACAGCATTTTTTTACAGAGTTAAAGCAAAAATAAGTTCTGCATGGTTTGGTATAAACGGCAGTGCTTCGGGTGGTCAGACAAGATAAAGAAGACTCGTGGCCAGGGGCGGTCTCCTGGAGGGGTTGGGAAAAGTACATAAGACTTGAATGGGCAATTAAGATGAGGTCGATTTTCCTTATTGTATAAATGGCAAAAGAGAGAAGGAAAGTAAAAGGACTTCCCCAATGAGACTAGTTAGTCAGTGATGGAGATATTATTTTAACCTAAGCCTATTCAATGCCCAAGGTCTTTCCTTTGGCTTCATTTCATTCAACTATCCATTCATTCTGCACTCTGTGTTAGACCAGAGTCCCTGGATGGCACAAACCATTAAACTCTTGACTCAGAAAAGGTTCGCAGTTCAAACCGATCCGGAGGTGCCTGGAAGACAGGCTTCCAAAAGGCCATAGCCTTGAAGGGCCTGGGTAGAGTGGAAGGAGAATGTGAAACAAAACTCTGGAGACAGAGGGGTGGACGCTCTGAGACTATGGTCCTTCGTCACGCTTCAGGTCTGGGAAGTAAACTTACTTCCGTGGCTCAATTTTCAGTCCCCCAACCAGGTCTATAAGGAGAGCAATAACATCAGAGATACACACCCTTTAAGATAATAATCCTATTGAGAGTAAAAGGGCAACCTTTCCCTAAAGACTATTTTAAGAAGCATTAGGAACGAAAGAGAAAAAGAAAGAAAACAAATGGAATAGAAGTAAAGGTAAGTGATATTATATTCTGGGGACTACATCAATGACCCAGAAGGAAATATTTATGAATTGTCAAATGAAAATCTTATTTATTCTGCATACCTTAACTCAATTTACAATGAAAAGATTTTGCTTTGTTTATAAGCCAGTTTATAGTCTAGGAAACGCTGTGGGACAGTTCTATCCTGACATACATGGGGTTGCTATGAGACAGACTTAACTTAGAGTAACCAGCAGCAAAAATATGCCAGCTATCAAGATAAACTCCAAGACAGAATCACAATAAGATGTAGGAAGAATCATACATAAAATGTGTGGAAGAATGTGGAAGAATCATACATAAAATGTATGTCTAGTGGAAGAGATGAAATGAAATAATTATAAAAATATTTTAAAAAAATATTTAAACTAAGAGGAAACACTAGACAGTGTCAGGAAAGATAGCCATACCCACTGTATATGCTCAAGTATAAGCCGAGTTTTTGAGCACATTTTTAATGCAGTTTTTGTGATAAAATTAGGTGCCTTGGCTGATATTCAGGTAGGCTTATTCTCGAGTATATACGGTAATTTCGATCAGGAGTTCCTGAGCTGTGCTGACATATGGGGGGCAAGTAGAAGGTAGGCAGAGGAAGTGTGAAGGGTGGGGTGTTGCAGGCAGAAAGACTAGTACTGTGAAGCATTTGAGAAGGAAAAACAAAACAAACCTGATTCAGGTTAACACAGCCAAGGAGCGAATGGCAAAAAAAAGGTGAAAAGGTCCATTTCGTCTTCCAGAATATCATTCCCCTCATGTAATATGCAGTCTTTTGAATTACCAAGTGATACAAAAACAACAGAAAAAGAACATAAAAACAAATTATTGCCTTTGAACCGATTCCAACGCATACCAACCCTATAGGGCAGAGCAGGACTGTCCTTTTGGGTTTCTGGGGCTGTCAGATCTCATCTTTATCCTATAGAGCAAGTAATGGGCTTGAACTGATGACCTTGTGGTTAGCATCCCAATATGTTACCCACTGCCCTCCTAGTAATAGCTCCGTGAAAGCGTGCTATCTATAATTAGATATTCTTTTGTGTTTTGCCTCCTTTGCATAACATGTTATGTGTCTTTGTAGAGTTTAATCACTTGTATTTCTCTGTATTATGCCCTTGAGGCATTCGATCACAATACAGGCAGTCTTTGGCCTAAGAATTTCTGACTTTTAAATCACTGAAAGGCTTAAAGCCTTTTCTTGCACCAACACCACCAACAATTTTTTGCCATTGAGTCTGTTCCATTTCATAGCAACCCAACAGGACGGAGCTGCTGTAAGTCTCTATGGAGGTAGATTGCAACTTTTGTCTCCTGCAGAGCAGTGGGGGGTTGGAACCATGGACCCAGCCCTTTAGTCACTGAGTCTAAATAATAGCCATATGCCCCTGTGTTGATGTATCTTTAAATTCTTAAGGGCATTGAATGATGTCCCTATGGGTGACATCCAACCAAAGATAAGTCTGGGGTCTCGTTCATATGATTATAATACCAAAAAATACCAAACAAACTCGCTGCCCTCACGTTATTTTTCTGACTAACAGTGAGTCGATGTGAGGATTCTGGAGGCTGTTTATGGGAGCAGACACCCTCATCTGTCTCCCAAAGAGCAGTTGGTGCGCTTGAACCGTCAACCTTGCAGCCCAACACTTCCCTGAACTGTGCCACCAGGGCTCAGAAATCCCAATCCGAGCATGGGAAATAGTGAACAAAACAGCTCCCTGCCTAAAGCATATGTCTCTCATTCCTCTCTACAAAGTGATTGTGCTGCTAGGCATATGCCACTCAGTACATATATAATCTATAATGTATCTGTCTTGATGGTTATAATAAGTGCCTATTTTGTGGCTTATGGACATAGGACATTGTACTTTACATCTGAGAATTCACTGCAGAACAGTATCTGCTTTGACTTGCAGTGGGCAACAGCATCCAATCTCTTGAGCGTTGTATCGGACTCTCTTGATTTAATTTGCTTTCAAAATTATTACAATGAGGTGCATGCACGACTCTCAAAAACAGGAAAACCAGTGCAAGGTATAGCAACAGCAAGAAACAAAGGAGAGGTATTGATTTGAAGACGAAACAAGTGAATATTGAAAAATATGGAGTCAGAAGCCCAGCGCGTGTTGTTTCTCATGACTTCGGCATGTGTTGCACTGGAGTCACTGCGAGGCCGGCCTCGGACTGCAATGTCAGCCATCAAATCCTCAGCCACAGGAGAAAGAAAAGACTGCTCTTGTAAGCATGTACGGTCTCCGAAATCCTACCTGAAGGTTGCAATGAGCTGCATTTGATTCAGTAGTAGTGGGTTTGGTTTACTCCTCAACCAGCACAATGATTCTCAAATTAAAAAGCAACAACAACAACAAAATCTCCAAGCTGTTCAAAGATCAACTCCTCTGAAAGCTACAAGGCTAGCAACAATGTGACCACCGGGACCTGGGTCCAAGAAGGATACATTGTGAACACCATGGGTTCAGAACCCAACACAACAGAGAATCTTTCTCCTCCCTTCGAGGATCATTGCTAAAGCACAAACCTTGTTTGAAATGTTTGAAGAAGACTAGACTACAATACAGTGTTTATACAACATCCAAATCACATAACAGACATTTCACAGAATGGATCATGGACCTTAAAGGATGCATGGGTGTACACTTATCCATTCTGTTTGTTGACCTCTATTTGGGAAGTTTATACTTTTGAGCTCTTGTGAATAATAATAATTATGCCACGGATACTCTTGTATGTGTCTTTTGGAGGCTACCCATACGCTTTTCTTTTGATGAAATATTCAGGAGTAGAAGTGCTGAGTCACAGAGCATGCATATTATTATATATTAGGTGAATTTTATATTCCTCATTACAGGAGCCCTGGTGGTGTACTGGTTACTTGTTGAGCTGCTAACTGCAGGGCCTGAAATTCCTCACTCCATGAGAGGAAGACTAGGCTTTCTGATCCTGTAAAGGCTTCAGTCTAAGAAACTCACAGCAGCAGGTTTACCATGTCCTATAGGTTTGCCCCCGTGAGTCAAAATCGACTGGATGGCAGTCGGGGTTTTTTTTTTCTGCTTTGTTTTTTAACTACTGCTCCAAACTGATTGTGTCCATTTATGTTCTAACAGTAGCACATTAAAAATTCTAGTTAATTCAATTGATCCTCCTCAATAGTTGGTCTCACTAGTCATTATAATTTTTGCCACTCTGGTTCCTGGATTGTGGCACCATAAAAAAAAAAGAATAAAAATATAGCTTGGTGCCTGTAAGTTGATTCTGGTCCATAGCATCCCGAGAGAGAACCCTCTTGTATCCATCCTACCCTTAGAGTGAAACTTATACATATAATCATGAATAAATAGGAGTTTATTCGGTATGTATATGTGTGTGTTTAGAAGCTCTTTTCAGATTAAGCAAATTCCATTCACTTTCTGGTTTCCAAAGAAATTTTATTCATTGTGTTGACTTTTATAAAGCATTTTCTCTGCATCTATAGAGATGTAACCTAAGGATTTTGCTCTTGTTGTTCTTTTAATATGTTGAGTAAAATTGGTAGATGTTCCCAAAGATAAAGAACCCTGTATTTCTAGAATAAAAATCCATGGTCAGTATGTACAACCACTTTTATCGCTAGGATTAAGATATTGATATTTTGTTTATGGTGTTTGTATTTATTTTAATTTCTTCTATGGTAATGTCCTTGTCAGGCATTGGTACCAAGGTCTTGGTAACCTTAGTTGTTTTCACCTAGATCCCCTGGAATAGCTTGTGTTTTTTGCTTCTAAATATTTGAAAGACTTCACTAATGAAGCCATATGGGATCGAGCTGTATTTTGTGGGAGGACTTTTCCTAACAACTCCTATGCATTGAGAGAAATTCAGATTTCTTATTTCTTGTTGTCCCTGTTTTGACAAGGTAAGTGTGTGTGTGTATGTGTCCGTGTGTCTGTGTTAGGGATTTTTCTGTCTTGTCTAAATATTCAAATGCATTGGCATAATGCTATTTATAATATCCTCACAAAGCCTCATATGTTTTCTTTATTTTATCATATGCTCTATTTCCATTGGACCTAATTTGCTGCCCTTTCCCTAACTTTTGAGGTAGATACTTGGATATCTTCTTTTTAGTCTTTTTTTTTACCTGGTAAATTGTACACATTTCTAGTCATCCAGAAACAAACTAGCACAATGACATAAAGCAACACACACACTTATTAGTAAACAATTGCTCATAATTCCCCACTTCCTTCCTTTTTCTTTGTCCAGTACAAACTGGCTATTGCCCTTTCCATCCTCTCTAGTCCATTCAGACTCAGAGCAATCCTGTAGAACTCAGGAGGACTGTCCTGGTGGGCTTTGGAGGCTGCCAATCTTTACAGGAGCAGAAAGCCCATCTTTCTCTTGTGGAGCAGTTGATGAGTTATATCTGCTTCACTGGTGGCTAGCAGCTCAAAATGTAGCCGACCTCAACATCAGGGCTCCCCAAAAGTTTAGCGGTCTATTCCTCTGACAAATTAGCTACCAAACCTGAACAGGCACAATAATGCACCCAAATGCCAGTCCCAGTGAAACCTATTTCCTGTCATTCCACCAGAAAACTTACAGTGACCCTATAGAATAGGATTGAACTACTCCTGTGGGTTTCTGAGACTAGCAATCTTTATGGAGTAGAAAACATCATCTTTCTCCTGAGGAGTGGTTTTGAACTGCTGATCTAGGGTTCTTCAGTAATCATGAAATCTGTCCCACTTCCCTTGACTTAACTGTGTACTTCAGCACACCCATCCTTAGAAAAGAAAAGCCTTTTGTGTATTTGATTTTGAACTGTTTGAAGATTTCTGAGACTGGAACATTCTAACATTGCAATAGCCCTCTTGAATATATTTTCTCCTTATCTAAATCCAAATGTGTTTTTATTTGACAGTTTCCTTGTGCCAAAGCTCATAGGAAATAGTCACTACCTCTTTGATTGCAATGTCTGCACCCAAGGATTCATGTCATGCTAAATGGGCACGATACCTGTTAACACAAACCCTGCACACACCATGAAGAATTAATGAAGTCAATGGACGAGGCCAGCGGCGCTCAACCTGTGGGGCCAGCCCCTTTGGGTTTGTATGTTTATGTACAAAGAAAAAAGATTTATATCAAAAAATAGCTCACACATTGTAGAAGTCGATAAGTCCTGGCTGTTTCAAGTCTGTGGGTCAACTTAGGCTAAAGCCTTCTCCTGAATCCTGTAGCTGCATGGAGCTGACAAACAGGAGTGGGAAGATGAAGCAGGAATCTAGGAAGCTGCTTGATGCTGAGCAGAATGAATCTGAAGTCAACCAAGTGGATCCAAGGCTGGCAGTCCACTGATGGCTCTTGGGAATGGCAGGTGGTATAACAGGAGACTGATGGATGAGATGCAGGATTCAAACCCAACAGTAGAAGTGAGATAGCTTCTGAACACTGTCAGTCTATACTCAGAGTACACAACACCTCAAATGAAACCGCCCTCAATTATATCAAGATTGTGACCAGATTCACTGCTTGGATGTTTCTCCAAAGATCTCATCACGGAGTTGACCACACTATATTAGATCAAATCATGGGAGAATCCTGTCCTACGCATGTTGATGTAAAACTTATCAACATAGTTAAACAGGATTTTAGTTGTCTCTGTATCATTTTAATAGAAGTCCAAAACATACTCACATTGAGTCAGTCCCAACTCATAGTGACCCCATAGGATAGAACTGTTCCTTAGCGTTTCCAAGACTATACATCTTTATGGGAACAGGAAGACTCATCTTTCTCCTGCTGAGCAGGTGGTGGGTCTGAACTTCCAACCTTGAAGTGAGCAGCACAGAGCCTTACATGCCATGTTACTCTTTAATAGAAGCCCATGTAGATAATATACTTCATATGCAGCTCACCACAGCATAAGGAGAAAACAACCATTATGCCACAATGTCTACAATATTTCATTCTGGGATGTGGGAGTATGCTTGGTTAGGAATGTAGCTGGTTATTTTCTCATGCATATGATTATTTTTTTTCTTTTGGTTTTAAGAGAAGAGGAAGGTTAGGAAGAATGAATGCTTATTAATGAAAACTTTCTGTTAATGGATAATGGATCTCTGTCCTTTGAAATACACACACACACACACACACACACACACACACACACGGCCCTTTCTAAAACATTCTGGAGAAGTATTTTATTCCATCATGGCTGAGAAATACAAACTTTCCAGAACAAAGACAATTCAGGAAAAAAGGACAGTTAAATATCTAGGGGAAAACCTGTTTAGTCCCCCAGGAGGTAAGTCATGTGCCTAATAAATGTCTTGTACCATTGCCAGCCAAGGAAATATTTGTTCATCTTACCTTATTCTTTTGAAAGAGTAGAATATGTTTGTTATTAGTATTTTGTTTAACTCTTGAAATCAAACTCTACCAGAGAGGCGATATTTGGAGTTGGAAGCCTCTTTTTTTTTCAGCTGTGAATATCAATAAGCATTAAACTATCACCTAATAACAGAGGAAATGCTGCCATAGATTAATTACATTTTAAACTAAATGACCTTAACATTTTACCTCATCATTAATCACTGATGATGTGGTCATGTCACTTCAAACTGCACTGGCAGGCTTCGCAGATTGTTTCACGCTCTTGTGCAAGGATCCCTGGAGGCAAAGCTATTGAGCAGTTGGCTGTTAACTGTAGGTTGGTGGTTCAAGCCCATCAGCAACTCCATCGGAAAAAGATAGAGTGTTTTCCTTCTGTACGGATTATAGCCTTGGAAGCCACAGGGGTGTTATACTCTGTCTTATAGGATCACCTGTGGGTTGGAATCAACTCAACAGTACATAACAGACACATTTAGCAAATTGTTAGACATGGATGCATTATCACGCTTGTTTTATATAAACCATTAGTATTTATTTCATAAACATTTCCAATACTGACTTTTCTGTGCTTAATGATATTTTCCCAAGTTCCATGCAAATTTGATTTACTCTAGAGCATTTGATGCTTTTTCCAATGCTCTTATGACTTTTGTGATCACTTTGGAAGAGTAAGCATATGATTTTTAGAACTACACTATCTCTTCATCTCTGATTTAATGGCATGTTTCTTTAAATGACTGCCCTTTAAAAGGTCTGCTGACACGATGCCATTTTCAATAATACTTGGTTGACCCCATTGTAGTCAGTTTGAAAATGTTAAACACTCAGAATTTTATAAGCACAACATTTGTGGATTTTACAATTTAATATTGTAAATTGGGGTCAGCAGGAGAGATACTGCCGCTTGAAATGTAATGCATTTTTGCTCACACTCTTATCTTGACTATCCAGATAATGTTTTTGAATGTCAATTGCTATAGTCAGATGTGTCTCTGACAAATTCTCGCTATTGTCTGATGATGCATCAGTATACGGAAGGTTATCCTTTCATAGAGCACCATCAGTCACCTCAAGATCAGGAAACAGATTAAAGCATTGCTTTTTAAAAAATTTTTATTTTAATATAAAAGTAGCTCAATGTTTTAACGAGTACAAAAGCCATTTTATTAAGTAATCGTTACTGTTCTCTCATGTTCTAATTTGTTTTATATGTCCCAAGTTACATTTTTGGGAACAAATTTATACTTTATAAATAAATACTAGCTAGGAGGCCTTCTCCTAACACTTTCATATTGAGAGTTTCTATTTCAAAAATAAAGTTAGAATAAACATTGTCGTGGACTTGAAATTCAACATGATTCTGTTTCACTTAAAAAGTAAACACTGTCTACTTAAAAGAAAATAAATCAGTGTGGTGTTACAAGTTAGTTTGTGCTCAACAACTAATCTAAAGATTGTTGGTAGAAACCCACTCAGTGGTACCACATAAGAAAGGCCTGGTGATGGCTTCCATAAGGATTACAGCCAGGAAAGTTCTATGGATAAGTTCTGCACTACAGAACACAGGGTCTCCATTAGTTGGAATTAATGTGCAGGCAATGTATTCTGTTTGATTGTTCTGTGTTTTAAGGAATTGCCGGAATCCGCCCAGAGATCCTTCAGGTGAAAAGCCTGGACACTGATTTCATAAAATTCCACCATCAAAACCCCAGTGGAGCACCCCTTTAACACACGTGGGGTTGCCACATCTCAGAATCACCTCAACAGCAACGGAGTTTTCGAGTTATTAAATCACACATTGAAAAGAGCACCATGGGGAAATCGTTTATTTTGGAATGCAAGTGTTCACTGTCAAGATTTGAAATGCATTCAAGTTCCCTAATTCTGCTAAACTAAATCAAACTCCCAAAAGGCAGGTTCAGCTCTGAACACAAATGTCTACTAGGAATCCTGGAAGATGTGTGGAGAGTGGGAGGGGTGCCAGCAAGACTGGATCCAACTTTTAGAGACCCTTCAAGGAGATTACATGCCCCACTGGTCCCATTTTAATGAAAATCAATGTATTTCAAATTCAATTATTGTTGAAATGCTAATATAAACACCGATATTTTCTTTGCTAGCCACTTGTATATTTTATTTTCTTTGAATATATATATATACTTTTATTTACACACACACACACACACACACACACACACATATATATATATATATATATAATTTCTACAATCTATTTTGGTATTACTGCTTTCCTAGTGCCTTTAACTCATGGTTTCATGAATAGGTAAACTACCATAAGCATTAAAAAGATAGGCCATTTAATCTCCTTTCTTCTCCCAAAATACAGAAACCCCCAAATTCCCAACCCATGTTCATGAAATGAATTCATAGACAGGTTGTCAAAGAGGCAAGTTAATATTGAGTAAACAAACCCCCCAAACCAACTCCTAAGGGGTCGCTTTCAGCTCACAGGGATTCTACATAAGGCTTATAAGACAGCAAAGCGTCATGGGAACAGCAAATATTTCTCCTGTGGAACATCTGCTGGGTTTGAACCATAATCCTCTTGGTTAACAGTGAAATGCTTACCCCCAAGTACCACCAGGACTCCATTTAATTTAGAAAACAACTGCATGCCCACATGCACATTTTCCACTCAATTGACGAGTCTCGTTCTCAGGCAGGACCAGTTTCTGGAGAAAGATAACATGCTTGGTAAAGTCGAGGGCTCCAACAGAAATGGCTGAGAGAAGGGTGTAGAGCTGTGCAGCGTTTCATTCTGTGATACGCAGAGTCGATATGAGCCATAACAAGTCCAAAGTCCATGAAACAAAGCCTCACTCTTCTTGATTCCAAGGAACCTTCTAGCTGTACTTATTGCAAGACAGATAGTTCATTCCTCTGGTAAATTACATAAAAGGAAGAAAGAATATTAAGAATAGTACGTTACTCAACTGTTCATTTGGGGAGGAAGATGTGTGTATGTATACATGTGTGCATATATACATGTTTTCTTTTATCTTTTTGTGTAAATAGGGTCACGGCATGGTACAAAATAATAGTAATGTGGACTTTTCCCTGCTAGAATATGCTTATAAGCATTCATTTATTTAATAATGCATTCATTCAATGAATAATTCATTTAGTGTCTAACATTATATACAAAGATTGGCCATTTTAACCCCCCTAGTGATAGTCCTATAGAAAGACCTAGAATATTCTCTCATAAAAGTTATCGTCTAGGAAACCCTCTGGGGAACTTGTACTCTGTCACATGGAGTCAGTGTGAGTTGAAAATCAACTAGTCAGCACCTAACAACAGCAACGTTATATCAGATCCTCAAATCCAGATGTGATGATAATACAAATTCTGGCCCCCAGGGATTTAGTTGTGTGTGTGTGTGTATGTGCTCATGCCTAGTAGCAGTTTAGCACTAGTGGTAGCAAGAAAGTAAGTGACAGCTCACGCTGCATTAACTCTGGAAGTAGTAAATGAATTGGATTACTAAATCAACCATTTCCAAGGTGGTAATCTTCATGGAAGCATGCTTCTGTATCTTTCTCCAGAGGAGCAGCTGGTAGATTTGAACCATTGGCCATTTAGTTAACAGCTGAACACATAAACAATATATCACCAGAGTTCCTTCTACCATGAACCTAGGGGGCAAATAACATTCTAAAGTGCAGAGAAAATTATTCTCAAAGGCTCAGAGGTCCATGAACCAGGATGGTATACACAGAATTTGAGAATACATCAATCAAATGAAGCTGCCTGGATAGACTGATAAGTATTCAAATAAAATTTATCAGATTTATAATATCTGCATAGTTTTACAATACTCTATAATCTACCCAATGCTTTTCTGTACATTAGTTTGACTTCATCATAGCATGCTTATCATCATATAGGAAGTATTAGTATCCCCAATGTACAAATGTGAAGGTTGAGCCTCAGAAGAAAAAAAAATTGTCCTAGACCATCAACTTAGCAAATCTTAGACCTGGGTAAAATTTCTTATGTGTCTTAATACTCAGACCTGGGCCTATGTTGTTGTGGTTTCAGTTGTTAGGGGCAATTGAGTCAGTTCTGACACACAGCAACCCTAGGCAGAATAGAACCAGACACTGTACTATCCAGCACCAGCCCCACAGCTATCCCTACGCTGAAGTCTATTGCTGCAGCCACCTTGGCATTCCATCCCTCTCCTTAGTGGCCCCTCTACAAGCGTGATGGGCTTCTCCAAGGATGGTCTCTCACGAGACTATGTCCAAAGTTTGTGATCCGTTCTTCCATGAGGGACCCAGCAATTACAACCATATTCCTTGACCCCCAGGACCAAAATAGGACATCTTTATGAAACAGTCCTTTTTATTGATGAGAGTGAATGAAATGATTATTTTCAGATCGAAGTAACCATGGAGAGAATATAGTGTGCAAGGCAATCTTTGCTTGAATCAAATAGATTTTCAAAGGTCTGCGTTTCAAAGTTTCAGATACCCTAGTTGATGTTAGTCATGTCCTCTTGCATTCTTGTTTGGAAGCCTCGGTGGAAAAGTTGGAGAAATTTTGTCAATTGAGGCTGTCACTTTGTTGCAGAGAGATGTCAGCCTTACCTGAAGAAAGAATTTTGTATGCAACTGATAATCCAACTAATGGAAACTGTTTTTCAAAATACTGTGTGGTGCAAGCAGTTGCTTCATTCACAGCTAATTAATCCACCAGAGAGCTCCTCAAGTTGTAATTACTTTCACTCCTCTCCAATCAACCTGGGCTGGATTTAAACCCCTGACCCTGAGAGAGGACTCCAATCTCAAACCTCTAGATATGTCTTTCAGAATATCTACTGGCACATTCAGAATCATCTAACCAATTAATGAAGGACACTCTTCTATTTTTAATTTAGCACTGAAAAATACAAATTGGGTTATGCTGCCAAAGGGGTTGGGTTTAATTATGTCGGAAAACTTTTACTTTAATTCATTTTGATACATATTTCCAAACTTTATTTATATTAATTGGGATTAGTACATGTATCCAATCATGAGCCAATTCTAGTCTTCTAGTTTACTGGTTGGATCCTGAGATTTTGCTTGTGAACCAGGATGTTTGCTGATGACCAATTTGCCAGGATCATTTTGCTGTCAGACATTTGACGTGGCTGGGTAAAGCAGCAATGTTAAGTTGTAAAAGCCTTCCTTTTGATTATCAAGTGATGCTGGCCCACACATGGCCAGCTCGACTCTGATCTCCTCCCTGAGTTTCACACCTGGCTATATTGCCATGCCATTTGAGAGGCTCACGAAGGAGCTCAGAAGTAGATTGTGAGCACACATTAAAGTGACGCTAACCAATTGCCACTGAGTTGGTTCTAACTCGGGGAAATTCCATGTATGTCAGATAAGAATTTCTCCATAGAGGTTTAGATGGCTGATTTTTTAAAAGAAAATCATCAGAGTCTTTTTTCCCCTCATCACTATCTGGGTAGATTTGAACTGCCATCTTTGAATTAGCAGCTGACCACTCAAATGTCTATGCTGTACTGGGAATTCTGAGAGTATATGAGGTGCATGTAGAAGAAAAACACACCAGCATATTTTGATGTGGTTATTTTGACTCAGCTGTGCTAAATTTCCCCCAATATCTATTCTGCCACATCAGTTAATACTCATCAGAATGCTTTTCCCAGAACCTGGATTCAGCTAGGCCTGTGTTCCACTAACAGACTCCCTCTTAACCCTCTAGAGTCAGTGAAGTCCTTTTGAAGAGTAGTGTTTGAGCTGCACTACGATACTCCACATGGAGCCGGTGATCACTGGATGCCAAGAGGGCCAGATCGCAGCAAGCAGCTTTGTCAATTGTCTTCTCACTCTGATTTCTCTTGCCCATTTCAGGGAAGATGCTGAGGTCCTTTGAGAATTAAGCTCAGTTCTCTAGAGAAATGCGTGGCTCCACCTTTACGCTCTCTCGGCAGAACTCCCTGCCACCAAGTCGATGCTGACTCAGTGATGAGACTGTAACTCTTTACCAGAGTCGGAAACCCCGTCTTTATCCAGAGATGCAGGTGGTGGTTTAAAACTTTGGACTTTGAGGATCATAGTGCAATGTGTAATCACGATGCCACCAAAGCCGAAAAGAATTCGTTTTAACTGGAGGTGTGGCGGTAACGCATTGGGCTGCTAATTACAAGCTCAACAATTGGATACCATCTGCTAGAGAAAGACGAGGCTCTCGACTCCCATAAAGAGCTACAGTCAAATAAAAGGTAAAGCAAAATAAAATTGGGAGGGCGGGGCTGTGCTACAATCTCAGAAACCAATAGGGGTCGTTCTACCTTGTCCTATATGGTCGCTGTGAGTTGGAATGACTTAATGGCAGAGCGTTTCTTTGAGTCTTCAGGTTGGAGACACTCTAGACAATAGTGTTCATGTTTGGTCACAGCGTGGCTCCACATTGCCAGGATCCAAGGTCTCTAGGCCCCAGGGTGAAGGTGCGCCTTCTTCCATGCATACAGCTCAGATCGGGCTTCCTGATTGCAGCGGTAACATCTCAAGCGATGGCTGTGCTCTCTTGTTTACCATTTCAGCTACTGCACCAATCTCAGGGAGACAGCTAATCAGCTAATTGGCCAAACTCAGACAGGATGTCACGGAAATATTTCCAGACAAATTAGTATGTGTTTTCTTTGGCATGGTTTACAGGGAGGTAATCCCCAAACCGTCCCCCACTTCTGCTAGCACCGAGTGACCTTCCCTTCCAAGAAAAGCTTCTCCGTTTTGGTCTGCCACTCCCTCAGAGATGGTGCCTTGCTCTCTGTGGTCTCTCTGCTTTGGACCTCACACATCTTTGGTTCACAGAGACTTTTTAAAGCCACACAAACACAATTAGGATAGCAAATTTGGGATATGACTGACAAAAGTGCTATCTGAGTGTCTGCTAAGTACATCATGTATCCTTATTTTACGTATCAAATACATCAAGTGGAAACTTTGGTATGATTATTTCTGTGTGCTCTAAAGTGGGTGACAAATCTCCATGTTATCGGAGTTGACGAGGTGAAAATGAAATGTATTTATATGTTTTTTTTTCTGTCTTCCTTCTAAACAGAATGTAAGGTGGCTAAAATTGAAGTTTAGGCAGTTGTCATTCATTGTTCAGTACAGGAAAATCTGATTAGCAGTACAGCTTCAATATGGAAGAAATTAAGCAAAAATGAATGAAAATCAAAGCCTACAGTACAATCTCAGGAAATATAAGTGGAAGAAACTAGACAATCAGAAAAGCAAAGTATTACAGTTGGGGGCAGTCATGAAACACTGATGAAATAGCCAAACAGATCAACTTACAGACAAAGGGATTGTGATTAAATTCAGTTGAAAACTAGATACGAGGATTCTTGTCATTTATCTGAATTTGGAGCACATTTATAAAATTACCAGAGGCTGCATTTTTAAGGTATTTGTGGTGTTTTTGCTTTCCTTTTTTTGTTTTCTTAGTATATCATTTCAGTCTAGTTTGACCTTGGTTGGTATGGCCAAATGAGGAAACTTTTCCAGGCCTGGCTGGAAATGATAACCTCGGGAATGTGAAGTTCATGGAAATGAGTGGGTGCCCTTCATTAGCATGTCAACCGGGATTCTTCAACAGGATGCCATTAAATGATGATGGTGATAATTGAGACACTAAAAAGAGACAGATGCTGGGCCTGTATTTTCTAAGATCTTATAACCCATTAGCAATTAAATTTCAATGAGCTAACATAACTTCCCTCTCACTAAATTAACAACTGGGAATATTCCTTGTGAAGCTGTCTTTTTTTTCCATGCAGGTTTTTGTGTGATTTTAAAGCCAAATTGGAACCCTGTTAGAGTGCAGGAGTCAGGAGAAAGAACATCCCGGTGTTAGGGATGTGTACTACTTTCCGAACTGCAATCTGGGTAACAGCCCACCCAGACAGGACAGGAACTAGGAATCCAATTGAATCCCAGCGATTTGGTAGGTCATCAGATGTCAAAAGCCAAAATGCATGACCATAAATTCAGTTTCTTCAGGAAAGGCATATGGCTGCTCTCTCTGGGTAAGGAAGGTAACTCCGACATTCTGGTTGAGGAATTCAATGGAAAACAGAGGGGCAACAAATTCCCACCTGGCCTGCAGTAATAGGGGTGGGTGCCATTATGAATTAACCTCCAAATGTCAGTGACTTGGTTGATTTTGCAAAGAGGACCTTGTTGTTGTTAGGGGTCATCCAGTTGGTTCTGACTCATAGCAACCAACCCTGTGTACAACAGAAGGAAAACACCCGGCCAGGCCCTGTACCATCCTCATGTTGGATATATATTAGTGGTGGTTGTCTCTTTTGGACAGGCTAGGGATAATAGTTACATACTGTGAAAAATGTCATCGATGTCATTTAGAAAGAATGTCATTTAGAAGTAATAGGGGAGAGGGGGAGATGAGTGACTTGACACGAGGGGGTGTATTTCTTGCTGACTCAAATTCCAGTGCCGATTAGGGAACTCTCATAAAGTGGCTGTCATTTCAGACAACCTCTCTGCAAACATAGGAGAATGAAAAGCTTAATTATTAAATAAGCATTAAGCTAGAATTCAGTGCATCACAGGCAATTCCCCCAAGAGACTGCAAAGACAAAAAGGAATCTGACCCTCTGTATCACTAACAGACACAGCCCATTACTTTCGTGTTTTTAAGATAAAATGGCAAGCGCCTTAGTATCTTCATGAAAGGCTACCTGAAGTTTTACCTGAAGTTTAGTCACCTTTCCAGGAAAACTGGAAGGTCAGGGTTGATCGTCATGACTACATTTCATAAGAGACATCTCCCAGGTGCTTGAGGAAACATCTTTGAATTACAGTCTTTTCAAAGAGGCAGGGAAAGAATTTACAAGGACAAATTATCTAAAGTGATTTTTTTTAAAAGGAGAAAGGGAGCCTCTTCTCTTATTTTTATCAATTGGAATGAAATGATTTCCAATTTGTATATGTTCTAACACTCATAGATCCAGGAGCCCTGCTTACAGAGTGGGTTTTTCTTTGGGTTGCTAACCTTAAGGTCAGCAGTTCGAACCACCAGCCACTCAGTGGGAGATAGATAAGGCCTTCTGGTCCTGTAGCGATATGTCACCTCTGAAGCCCACGGGGAGGGAGGGGGGAGTTCTGCCCTGTCTTCTAGGGTTGCTATGTGTCAGCATCACCGACCCCATGGCCACGGGTAGAGTTGTGATGGTCTCTGTAGAAGGGCAAAAGAGAAGGGAATACAGCTTGGAATACAGGTTCTCAGTCGGTACAAAAATGAGCAGGGGTTCACTTCCTAGAACCAAGGACATGGTCCTAGTTCATGTCAGTGGAGCTGAGAAATATGAAGGAGCATATGGATATCAGTAAACAGTAAATATCTCATGAAAGACTCCCTGCCATCGAGTCAATACCAACTCACAGCCACCCTGTAGGATAGGGTAGAGCTGCTCCTGAGGGTTTCTAAGATGATAACTCTTCATGGGAGTAGAAAGCTTAAGCACTATACACCCATGCGTTCTTCTCTTATATGAAATAGAGGAAGAATAATCCAAGCAGGTCAAATTTGGTAAATTTGAGCCTACATTATACTTCTGTCCAAAACTTAAATAAAAGATAGAAAATTGAGACCTATGATCAACTCACCACGCTGCTATCCTGCAGATTCTGATTCCTTGTGCCCATAAGACAACGCAGACCTGCTCCCTAAGGCGTCCAAGGTGGAACATGTCTATGGGAGCAGACTGCCTCATCTTTCTCCAGTGGAATAGCTGGAAGGATTGAACTGTTGACTTTGCAGTTAGCAATGCAACACATAAACCATCATGCCACCAGGGATTCTTTGAGCACGCATGAGAGGGCCTCAGACATTTAGTGGGAAAACCAAGTGAAAACATAGTGGACGCTCTCCAGGAATCACTGTGTTCTGCAGCAATCTAAAGACAAAGGGGTGGGGCGGGGTGGGGAGAAAGCAGAGAATGACAGAGGGAAAGAGGGAATCTTATTCAGAGGTACTTACTTTGGGAGGTTCAGAGGAAAATAAAGTAAGGAAGGAGCAAACCCAAGTAAAGAGTTTAGGCAGAGATTTAAGGCATTAGGAAAACAAAAACATGGGCGATGAGTCAAGTATTCCCAACATGCTGCATGCCCAAGACTAAAGTCAAGGTCCAGATAGGAACCATTCAAGCTATTTGTATATAGTAGAGATGTGCAGATGTGAGAAGTCAGGCAATACTGGCATGGAAAGGCATACTTATTTTACCATTTAACAAAATTGTGAAATAATCCAGACACTCAGAATGGGTTTTCACTGTGCTCCAAATAACGGCGAGGCATCAGGCACCATGCATGGTGGGTTTCAGTGTAATGAGAGCATTTTCATTAAAGACAAAACTCAAACAAACTCAGGCATTTAGTCAATTGTGACTCATAGCTATGACAGAGTAGAAGTGGCCCTGTGGGTTTCCGGAGACTGTGACAGTTTATGGGAGTAGAACATCTCATCGTTCTCTGAGTGATGGGTGGTTTCGAATTACTGACCTTGCCAACTATAGCCAATGTGTCAACACCTACCTGTAAATAAGGATTCAATGTTGTAACCATTTGCTGAGCATCTCCTTCTTACCAGGCATTCTGCTGTTAGGAGAGAATAAGGGAACTGAGTCCCAGGTCCTGGTCCAAGAGCTTGCAGAGCTCTGCTATTTTGGAAATGATTCCTATTTTCTCACTCCAGTAAGCAAACTATCAGCAAATACACACCTGTGTTTGTATAGTTACATAAAAATAAATAGCACCATAGCCAAGCTGGAAAATAACAATTACATCTCTAATAATCCCCCTGAAGCCTAAAATAATTTATTTGCATTTTAGAAAAGGAAATTGAAGTCAAAACTCACACAGGCACTTAGTAAATGCCTATTGAATGGAACGGAATCAATTCTTGTTAAGAGCAACAACAAATATCTGCTGGTCAGCTGAGAGAGTTGGGTTCACGATGCCGCTTGTGGTTTTCCAACGAGAGCGAAAAGAAAAAGAAAACTCTTTCCTGATTTGTCAAGGTGCCCAAGGTCAGAGCAGGAGCATTGAGGCTCAGTGCTTGTCTCCTTATCGAATGGTTAGGTTTAACAGACATTTAGTGCCTGTGTGCCCTGCAGCCTTGCTGGCACTGCAGGTTAGGTATTGAGCTGCTAACGGCAAGGTTAGTGATTCAAGCCCACCTGCTGCCTCAAGGGAGGAAAATGTGGCTGCCTGATCCTTCCAAGGTTTAAAGCTATGAGTCATGTGCCAGATACTGTGTAATAGTGTCCCCAAATTATTCAAATGCAATAACCATGCTACAAATTCATGTTATTAGGCACACTTCTGATTGGGAAATAGAATCTCAGACTATATTGATCACAAACGGGCAAGTGAGAACATCAGTTTTTGAATTGAGGTCACTGTGTCTCTTGATCTATTAATGCACTTGATTTCCAAATCAGCAACAAACGTGAGGCAGGCATTCTCTGCCTCAGCCTCAGTGTCATAACCAGTTCTCCTTCTAAGGCCAATCGTGGACCCCTCATGTGAAGTTGGGAGCCCTGGTGGATTGCAAAGGTTACAGCCTAGGAAACCCACAGGGACAGTTAGACTCGGTCACTGTGACTGTCACTGTAAGTTGGAATGAATTCAATGGCAGCGCATTTGGTTTGATGTTAAGGTGAAATCACTGGCCATATCTTTTGGAAAAGATGCACATAACTAACCTTCCAGGGCTGTACAGGCCAATGTCAGCATACTTCCTAGGAGCCCTGGCGGTGCTGTTGGGAAGGCAATGAACGTTAGCCACAAGGTCAGTGGTTCCAACCTACTAGCCACTTGCACAGAAGAGAGCTCTCTGTTCCCATACAGATTTCCAGCATCGGAAACCTTATAAAGTCAACCTGATGGCAGTAAAAATTTGCTTGTTTTCAGGTGCTTGAAACACTAGTTCTAACAGAAGGTTGATATTTGGAGACTGGCTTACATTTTTACATTCATTCAAGTGTATTTGAGATTATCCTACTATATCAGCACACTTCCAGAAAAACAAACAACAATCAAAACAAAACACAAAACCCAATTCAGTTCTATTGTGGCAATGCAGACCCCTAGGGACCCAATAGGAAAGGGGAGAACCGGCCCTGTGAGTTTCCCAAACTGTAACTTTTCCCAAGCGGAGAAAGCCATTGCCATCATTACAGTCATTGTGTCAATCCACCTCATTGAATAGCTGATCTATGAAGATAGTTAAAAAACTCAGAGAAGAATTCAACCTCAAACTGCAGGATAACTTGAAATGTTGTCAAAGCGGCTAACCATCCCTACTCACCCACGTTTCCCTGATGTTAAGAATGCCGAGGTGGCTAAAGTGACCCACATTGTTGCTCTTTTTCTAACAGTACATTGTCCCTTGTGATAACCCACTTCCCAGATGACGCCAGTAATCCCTTTCGCTCTAGATGTTCACAGCTTAATCTCCTTCCCTTCCTACATTGGCACCAACATTGTTCTGAGGGAGCAGCGGAAATCTATGATTTCTGAGCTTAGGTCCCCAAGGACATTGTGGGGTGGCTCCGGCTTTGCTTTCACTGTTTCTCTTAGATCCCTTGCTCTGCAGAAAGCAGTTACCTTGTGAGGACCCTCGGGCACTCTAGGGTGAGGTCCTTGTAATGAGAAACTGAAGCTTGGAGTTGAATCTTCTAGGCTCAGCCAAGCCTTTAGATGACTGCAGTCTTAGAAAGCTTGTGAGATCCCCTGAGCAAGAGCCGAGACTCCGTTAAGAGATTTCCAAACTCCTCACCCACAGAAACTATGACATCATGAATGCTTGTTGGCCTTAAAATACTACATTGGGTGATCATTAGTTACACAGCAACATTAGCTAACACACTCTTTGAGTGAAACATTTGGACCCAGTCAACTCGATGTCAAGAATAATGTTTTCAATCTCTTTCCTATAAAAATTGTGGGGAAAATGCACTTTATAAATCTGCTTGTTTTGTTTAGCGTTCTAAAAAAATCAATAATCCACCTAACATTCAGTTTCCCATTCTCCTCTGGTGAGCTCCTACAGAAGTGGTTAGAGAGAGGTGGAAGCGAACTGACGTGGAGGGCAGAACTGATGGAAGGTAGACGGGAAAGTCTGGATGAAAATGATCCCTGGGTGGTGAGGCAACAATCGAGGCTGCTCCAGGAAATGGTTCAGGTTTGCGTCGACCCAGATGTACCTTGGGAGAAAGGTCTGATGTGCATTCGGAACAAAGGAATCAATAGGACCGAACCCTCCGGAGCACACTTTTACTCTGATACGTATGGGCTCACCGTGAGGTTCCATCAACTGGAAGACAACTGGAACTGGTACAGGGAGGCCTGAGGAAGGGCCAGGGGTATAAAAAGGATCAAACCCACTGTTTTGAGTCGAACAAACCTCATAGAGACCCCACAGGGTAGAGTGGAACTGCCTCTTTGGGTTTCATAGGCTCTGCATCTTTAAATCTTTAACGGAGCAGAAAGCCTCATCTTTACCAACCTTGTGGATAGTAGCCCAATGCTTAACCCAATACACCACCAGGTTCTGCCACAAGGATTAGATTTGGTTAAAAAAAACAAGCTTGAGATATATAGAGATATATAATTTAATAATTTGAAAATTACCTTTAGGTGAGACATACCCCGTTTCAATCTGCTTTAATTTTTGGAAGGATTCCTACTTTGTAGTCTGTTCTTAGTCTGTCAGGAGAGATCCATCCCTGGAGAAGGACATTATGCTTGGGACAGTAGAGGGGCAGCGAAAAAGAGAAAGACCCATGATGAAATGGATGGGCGCAGCGAGGAGCAGAATGCGCTCAAAACCTAGCAACACTTGTGAGGAGGGCGCAAGGCCGGGGAGGGTTCAGTTCTCTTGTGCTTCAGGTTGCTCTGTGTGAGAACCAACCTGAAGGCACTTAACAACGACAGCAAGAAATGCAAGCTGATAACACGTAAGGAAGTCTGTTATAAATATCTTGATAAACTATTGCTTACCCTTACCAATTTTCATCTCGGTCATCGTATTTTCCCTAGAACGTCCTCATAAATAGGCAACAGAACAGAGGACATATGATGGGACTTGGAGTCAGGATAAGGCCTTCTGTTCCCAGTTGCTAGTTGAGAAAAATAATTTCATGCTTTGAGGCCCTATGATATCACTGGAAAAGTGAAGATACGATACTCATCTCGCATATTGAGGTCTAATAGGAATGACAAATGTGGAATGAGAGATTTTGTTACTGGATGCAAAAGTTACTGTTGCCACTTGGTCATCTAGGATGCCTAGCAATCCTGCAGGACAGAGTGGATCTGCTCCCCCAGGGTTTCTAAAAACGAGGGTGGTTCAAAAAGTGTGTGGAAAATGGAATTAAAAGATAATTGAATTTTCCACACACTTTTTGAAAGTCTTGGTTTTGTATTTAGAGAAACAGACTGTCACATCTTTCTCCCAGGAAGTGGCTGGTGGATTCAAACTGTCAATCTTTCAGTTAGCAGCCAAGCTTAACAACTGCCCCAGCAAGGCTTCTTTGGAAAAACATGGGTATTATTGAAAGAAGGCCCCAGGCATGTGCATTGACTTAATATGCAAGGATCTTAGGAACCCTTTCCTTTTTAAAATTTTCTATAAATATGGGTCAAGTTTATTTAAGAGTGTCACTCAACAACTGAATTTCGCCATTAATAGCAAATGCTAAAAGTCAGGTTTGCATTTATAAATAAAGAAAACACATGGAAATTCTTATATGTTCTATCAATATCAATATGTAAGTGGAAAACCCCCCAGTATTTTATGAATGCTTTGTTTATACTGGTGTTTTTCCCCCCTGGGCTCTAGGACTTAATACACACCTCCACCTGTGGTTAAAATGCAGGGCTCAAAATTTAAGTCTATTTCAGTTACTTCAAGTATATACTGTTAAGTATATTATCTTTCTCAGTCATATGGTGAGATGCCCGAGATGTTGTCATTTTCTCTCATTCCAATTCAGTTCTCCTTCTCCATATTCCTCCTTTTTTAGCAATTTCTTAAACTATGAAATCAGGGCATGCTGCTAGATAATGGATTTGCTATTTGCTATTTTCTGGCACAGTAGTAGCTTAACTAAATCATTCACAGTTCATCAGTCTAAGAGAAATCCCACTTCAGCACTGCCATAGGGTTTCAGGATATTATTAATTTGGAAAATATACACATTCTTATATGTGACCACAAGTGCTTTGAATTCAGTATGAGCAAGAGAAAGTGTTTTGATATTGAAAAGGAAACGTGATCTTGCTGAATAAAAAATATTTCGCTAGAAGCTCAGTTCTCAGACTAGATAGAAGAGCTATTCACAACTGAGTCATTTGGAGGCAATGAGGCATGCACAAAAGTAACCTGTATGCTTTCAAAGAGAGTTAAACATTTTACACGTCATTTGATTAAATTCAATAGTCATACCTTGATTTTCTTCTACATGCCAGATATTATTCCATGCATTTTGAGGTTGAAAGAGATGATCCTTGCCCTCGAGGAGCTTGAACTGTAGGGAAAGAAAGATAGGTTAGTACTCTGTACTATATGAGGCAAAACGATATTTGTGTTAATTCAGGAAAGCATTAGAGAGACACCCACTCACTGCTGAGTAGTTGATCTGGACTCCTCCCAACCCTACAGATGGTTTCTAAACCTGTACATCTTTATGGGAGCAGACACCCTCGGGTGGGCTCGAACCACTGACTTTGTGGTTAGCAGTACGACATATAACTCACCATACTACAAGGGCACTGAAAATGAGTCTCAAGGGAGCAGAAGGCAAATATGAATTCATGAACATACAGGCAGAAGAAAGATTCTGAACAAAAATGCTAAGGTGGAAAGACATTGAGAATTGAACTTAAAATTTAAGGAATAGTTGGACATGAAACTGAAAAAATAAGTGGGGCCTTGTTTTGAATTGAGTCATTGAAATTTTAAGGAGTAGAATGGTAGATGCCTTCTATGCTTTGAAAAAAAATTAGAAATCATATGAGGATTGGACTGAAGAGATGAGAGACAGAAAAAGACAGGAAAGCTAATTCATTTAGAAGTGAGATGTGCACCTGAACAAAAGTAGCAACAGTATGAATAGAATGGCAGGGAACAATCGCGACTGACAGGAAAGATAGTTCAAAGAGAAGATCTAAAGGATTTAACTGATTGAGTGGGTGGAGGAATGTAGCTAGGAAAGCCTCTGGAATTTGAAGTCTTTCACTCGGTGGTGTCTTTGTGCTCATGGATCAGGAAACAGAACCATCAAGGTCTCTTCAGACATTACAGACGCAAAAATCTGCTTGTGAATGACAACAGAGAAGGCTTGACGTGATCCCTCTGCCTCCTGGAAAAGGAGCAGAACACACGTGATAGCGTGATGTGTGAGCCAAGAAGTGAATTCCTCGGCAAGGAAGTTAGCCCACATCTTACTGGACAAGTGAGGACATGTTTAGACTCAGTGTAGTAAACAAGGGATCAATACAGGGCAGGCAGGCTCACAGCTGGGGTGAGCACAAGTTTCAATGTGGTCTTTGAGTCCCCCCAAACCAAGTCAAGTTCATTGCCCTGGAGTCAATTCTGACTCAGAGCGACCCTATGTGATAGAGCAGAACTGACTTTGTGGCTATAAGAGGCTCAGCGATTCTCAACCTGTGGATGGGGACACCTTTGGGGGTCGAACGACCCTTTATAGAGGTCACCCAATTCATAACAGTAGCAAAATAACAGTGATGAAGTAGCAACGGAAATAAGTTTATGGTTTGGGGTCACCGTAACCTGAGGCACTCTATGAAAGGGTGGCAGTCTTAGGAAGGTGGAGAACCACTGGTCTAAATCATTAGAGAGCGGATGGCCTTATCTTTCTTCCACAAAGTGACTGGTTTGTTTGAACTACTGACCTTACAGTGGACAGTTACAATGCATAGCTTACCTCGGAATCACTGACAGAATGAAAATCACTAGAGCTGGTAGAGGCTTGGAGACAGGTCACATGGAAAGACTTCATAGAGTGGTTGAGTATCAACCAAGACTATTGCAATCCACTACTCATAAAATGACAACTGTGCCTGTATGGTGCTCGGGTGGTGTCAGCAGGGTGTTTCACCTGTTCAGCTACCCACAGTAGTGCTGGGGCTGGGGTGAGAATAGGGAGATTGATAAATAAAGTAATATTCTGTGAGACCTGAGAAAAATTAGCAAAGGCTTTATTAGCACTGGTATGACATAGGAAGCAGATACACAGATATGGTTCATATATATATGCTGTTGCTCATTCCATGGAGCCCATTCGAGCCTCTGGGGCTGCATAGACCTGTCCCTGTGAGTTTCTGAGACTGTAAATCTTTATGGAACAGAAAGCCACATCTTTCTCCCACAGAGAGCCTGTGGGTTGTCAACTGTTGCCCGTTTCATTAGCAGCCCAATGTGTAGTTGAAAACCCACCAGGGCTCCTCAACATATATCGTTAGTGGCTGTTATAAAAACATGGACAAAAATCACAGAATCACTCGTGTGTTCAGTCATTCATTGAATATTTACTATGTACCTACTATATTGGCTGGCTGCTGATGGTACAAAATTAAGACAGATCTTGCTTTCAGACACATTGCTACCTATTTAAAGATATGCTAATCCAAAAGCTTGACATCAGCAGTAGTTTAGCAATTGTTTACCATCCGTAGACACATATAATAAGAAAAGAGAAACAAAAACTAAATATAGCTTTAATTGAACACCTATTCTGTGGCAACCAGTGAGACATTTCCAACTCTTGCACACATGGGGGAACCCTGCCATAAGTTAAAATTGACCACAAAGCAACTAATCATTATTCTAAGATGTTTGTGCAGGTTAAATGAAATTATAGAAATAAACTACGCTGCTCAATATGTGGCATGTCTATCATTTCACTTAACCTTCACAAGTGTCTTAGAAAATAAGAGCTGTTATACCAAATTTTTGATATCTGGGTTTTATGTGCTATCAAGTTGGTTGCAACTCATATGAGCCCTGTGTACAACTGAATGAAACACTGCTCAATCCTGCACCATCTTCAAAACGGGTGCTACGTTCAAATTCCGTTTTGCAGCCAAATGTAAATCCATCTCATTGAGCACCTCTCTCTATTTTGCTAACCCTGTTCTTTACCAAGTATGATGTCCTTTTCAAGGGACTGGTATCTCCTTATAACACATCGAAAGTACTTGCGGTACAGTTTGGTCATCGGCTTTTCATTTTTCTAAGGAACATCCTGGCTGTACATCTTCTAAGACAGTTTGGTTCTTCAGGACAAATAAAAAACCAAACCCAAGCCAATTCTGGTTCATAGGAGCCCTTTAGAGGGTCTCAGATACTGTTAATATGCAAATGAACTGGCAGCTTCATCTTTAGTCAAAGGAGCAGTTGATGATTTTGAACGAAAGACCAGTTCCTAACTCATAGCACCGAAAGGGCTTTCTTCTTCTTCTTCTTTTTTAATCACTTTATTGGGGGCTCATACAACCCTTATCACAATCCATACACACATCAATTGTGTCAAGCACATTTGTACATTTGTTGCCCTCATCATTCTCAATACATTTTCTCTCCACTTAAGCCCTTGGCATCAGCTCCTCATTTTTTCTGCCCCCCTCTGATCCCCCCTCCCTCATGAACCCTTGATAATTTATAAATTATTATTTTGTCATATCTTACACTGTCCAGTATCTCCCTTCACCCACTTTTCTGTTGTCCGTCCCCCTTGTAATGGGTTCCCCCTTTCCACGCCACTCTTGGCACTTGTTCTGAAGGGATCATCTGTCCTGGATTCCCTGTTTCCAGTTCTTATCTGTACCAGTTTACATCCTCTGGTCTAGCCTGATTTGTAAGGTAGAATTGGGATCATGATAGTGGGGGGGGGGGGGGGGGAAGCATTTAGGACCTAGAGGAAAGTTGTATGTTTCATCATTACTACCCTATACCCTGATTGGCTCGTCTGTTCCCCGCAACCCTTCTGTAAGGGGATGTCCAGTTGCCTACAGATGGATCTTGGGTCCCTAATATGCACTCCCCCTCATTCACAATTATTTGAGTTTTTGTTCTTTGATGCCTGATAACCTGATTCCATTGACACCTCATGATCACACAGGCTGGTATGCTTCTTCCATATGGGCTTTGTTTGCTTCTGAGCTAGATTGCCGCTTATTTACCTCAAGCCTTTAAGACTCCAGATGCTATATCTTTTGAGTGCCAGCCACCATCAGCTTTCTTCACCACTTTTGCTTATGGACTCATTTGTCTTCAGTGATCACATCAGTGAGGTGAGCACACACTGATATGATTTTTTTTGTTCTTTGATGCCTGATAACTGATCCATTCTGTACCTCATGTCATGATCACACAGGCTGGTGTGCTTCTTCCATGTAGGCTTTGTTGCTTCTCAGCTAGATGACCACTTGTTTACCTTCAAGCCTTTAGACCCTAGGTGCTATATCTTTTGATAGCAGGGCTCCATCAACTTTCTTCACCACATTTGCTTATGCACCCATTTTGTCTTCAGCGATCGTGTCGGGAAAGTGAGCATCATGGAATGCCAGTTTAATAGAACAAAGTGTTCTTGCATCGAGGGAGTACTTGAGTGGAGGCCCAATGTCCATCTGCTATCTTAACACTAAATCTCTACATATATTCACATATATTTATTTCCCCATCCTAACATATAAAATGTATTTACATATGTGCATGCCTTTATTTAGACCTCTATAAATGTCCTTTGCCTCCTAGCTCTTTCCTCTATTTCCTTTTACTTTCATTTTGTCCCACTATCATGCTTGGCCTTCATTTGGGTTTCAGGAATTTCTCTAAGTTATATTTCTTCTTCTGTCAGTCAATGGTACATGCTAATATTCCCCAAAACCATATTTCAAAGACATCGCTTCTTCATTGGTCTTCATTTCTCATTGTACAACTTTCAATTCCATATGAGGCCATTGAAAATGCTATGACTTGATGCAGGTGTACCTTAGCCCTCAAAGTAACATCTTTCCTGTATAACACTTTAAGGTGATGTTTTGTTGAAGATTTGACCAATGTAATACTTTAATTTTTGGATAGCTGCTTCCATAGGCGATGATTGTGGTCCAAGTCAAATTAAATCCTTGACAGCTTGAACCTTTGTATATTGAACATAATGTTGTCTATCGGTCCAGTTGTGAGGAGTTAAATTTTCTTTCATGTTCCTTGAGGGAGGTTCCTTGTAAGGACTTCAAGTCTTCTTGGTTTTCAGTAAGCAGGTCTGTGTCATTTTGCATATTTCTGGTTAATGAAACTTCTTTTAATCCTAATGATGAATTCTTCTTCATATAGTTCATGTTCTGGGATTATTTGCTCAGCATACAGATTGACTAAGTATGATGAACGGGGATATCATCCTGATGCACACCCTTCCTCTTTTTAAACCATGCATTATTCCCTTGTCTGTGTGAATGACTGCTTCTTGGCTGATATAGAGGTTCTTAATGAGCACAGTGAACTGATCTGGAATTCCCATTCTTCTCAATGTTATCCATAGTTGTTATGATCCACATGTCAGATTCATTTGCATAGTCAATTAAACACAAATATGCATCTCTCTGGTATCCTCTGCTTTCAGCCAGGATCTATCTGATGTCAGCAATGACATCAAGTCTTTTGCTGAATCCAGCTTGAACTTCTGGCAGCCAAATTTATTATTTAATAAAGTCAATTTTCTTTGAAATGGGAACATATACAAATAGCTTTCAGTACCTTGGCCAGGTAACTGTCTTCCAATGTTCCTGGCTTACAGGAATGAGAACCTCTAGCCCTGCATCCATTTGTTGAAATGTTTCAGTTGGTATTCTGCCATTTCCCAGAGCCTTCCATGCTGTTTGGACTTCTTAGTTCAATACTATCAATTCTCAATCATATGCTGCTTTCTATCGTGATTAAATATCAAACAAGTATTTTGTTACAATGACTACATATCTTCCATATTTTGAGTGTTTGTGCATATTTCAATATATGGCCTAGAGCATTGTTTCAATATTTTAATTTGAGACTTGAATTTTCCTTCTGGAATTTCAGGTTGAGAAATTCTGAACATGTTCTCCCGTTGGTTTTTCTAATTCCAGGTCTTTGCATATTTCATTATGATACTTTGCTTAGTCTCCAGCAGGCCTTTGCAATCTGCTATTCAGTTCTTTTAGTTCACCATTTATTCATTTTTCTTTGGATACTCTACATTTAAGAGCAAGTTTCAGTGTCTCTTCTGAAATGAATTTTGTCCTTTTCTTTCTTGTCTTTTTAATTACCTTCTGCGTTCATCCTGCATTATGTTCTTGATGTGATCTGATTTTTTTTAGTCCTCGGTCATTTGGGTTAAATGAATCAAATCTATTGTTGAAATGGCCTTGAAATTCAGATGGGATATTCTCAAGGTGATACTTTGTCTCTCATGGATTAGTTTTAATTTTCTTTAATTTTGATATATGAATATTGAATGGAAACCCAGAATGCTCCTTCAAATTGTCTTCAAAATCACACTCAAAAGTTATAAAAACAAAAGCCTAGGCTATCATTGATGTGACTCAGATAAAGCATTTGATAAACAGTGGACCAAGGAGTGGGAGAGAGCAGAACACTGAACTGGCTGGACCACTCTAGGAGGACATATGCTAGGGCGAAGTGTCGGAATTGACCCAATGGCAGTGAGCGTTTGTTTGTTTGTTTTTAAATAGAATGGCAGGAAGGGAGTTAACAGGACATTAGCAATAGCCCTGAATTAGAAGCGGCACACAGTGAAGGATGCCAAAGGGACAAGGCCATCTGTTCGCCACTGCCTTATTGAACGCATCTGGGGCTTCTAATCTTTAGAATAGGAGCTCTTGTCATGCAGCGTTAAGTACTCAAGGGATAACCAATAAGTCATTGGTTCAAACCCACCAGTGACTCCATGTGACAAAATGCCTAGCAATCTTCTTCCGTAAAAATGTCAACCTAGGACACTTTACGTGGCCATTGTCCTCTGTCCTAGAAGGGAACTGAGAGTCTGAATCAGCCAGTCCCCCTGGTACACAACAACAGTCTTTGGAAGAGTGACCCAATGTTAATCGGGGATTCTGGGGTACGTCATCGTCGTGTGGATGATTTGTTTCTTCCGCTTCCACCGCTGCCCACGTTTTTAATTAGTTGGATGTTCGTAGAAATCTGTGACAGTGTAAACAGGCTGCAGTAGAATATATCTGAAAGCAACTTCCAGCTGCGCAAAGCTTACCCAGTGGACAACTCGTTTTCAGGGTGTTGCTAAGGATGGTGCAGCTCCAGTTCTGAAGCCCTGCTGGCATGCTGCTGCTGCAGATGTGTGTGTCAGCAAACATCGGTGGCAGCTCACATCAGGAGGCTCCCTGAGTCACAGTGCCCATTGGGAAGAACACACTGATTTTCACAATCCTCTGGCTGTAGTCTCAGGCTGTCACTTTATGTCCCTATTTTATTACTTGATAGCTTACATTAATGAGTTGATCTAGGAGAAAATGATTGCGAAAATGTTACTAAAGGCAACTGGTCCCACCAATATGCTTGATTTAGTATTTGTGTTTCAAATAGGAAAGAGAATGTCATTCATTCATCCATGCATTTATCAAATATTTTAATCATCTCTACATTAAAAAATTGTAATAATCACTGAGAGCAGGATAAGAAGATTGATTATAGTAAAGGCTTTGCTCATCATTGGTACAGTAAAGGAAAATAGATTGATACTGTAGCTGGAATAATGGGCGTAAACACAGTGATACTTGTTAGGATGGCACAGGACCAAGCAGTGTTTCTTGCTGTTGTACATACATAGGGTCAGTATGAATCAGGTACAAACTCCATGGTACTTGACATCATCAACATGCTCATGCTAAAATCACAGCCTAGAAAAAAATTAAAGAAAGGAAATGCAAGTATTATGAACAAAATGCTATAAGCCCTTGCTCATATATATGTATAATAAGCTTGTGGAGCTAGGGTCTGGGGATAAACCGTCAGGCTTCTGAGGGTAATGGATGTGATTTTGAGTATGCATGTGTATGTTACTTTCTAGAACCTTATTAAATAACACAAGCAGAGTCTAGATCATCTAGAGGCCTGCCTTATTATAATACATTATCATTTCAGAGGCCAAATTTGTGTTTGTATTTTTAATCAGATTTAGGCCAATGGAAGTACCTTTTTTCATTGTCTAATACAAATGAAAGAGACAGTTTTATGAGACAGATAATGAGTTCAGGCTCTATGAAGGCCAAATGGTAGCCTCGTATGCTGTGTATAAAAATGGGAAAGTAGAAAAGTGGTGGGATAATTGAGTCATTACAAAGAGTTAAGTCGCAAAAAGGATCAAAAGATTCCTTAGGGTTATTGCATATCTAGTATAACTCAATTAATTTGATTTTTTAAATGTAAAAAACATACTTTCATCAAAGTACATTGTAGAACTATACTGCATTTTACTTCTGGTGTGTACTTTGATTTCAGGAGAACATCATCATTCAATTACATTAACATTGAATAGTTAAATTTTAAGTTTATGTTAATTTTCCATTGAATTACTTTAATTTTTTTGGAGATACTTTATATTTTGATGTAGGTCTAAATATTTATAAGCTAACATGATAAGAAATCATTTAAATACTATGATAATTTTTCTTTTAAAAAATGGCCAATATATATTACCCAAGGATGAGAATTAGTGTTATGTGAGTCATGTGCCGTTGTTATTCCTGAACTCATCCCAACTGCTATGATCTATATCTACTAATGTCTTTGTTATATGCCCTCTTACTAAATAGTAGCAAATACTTCAGAAAAGTTGATTAAGATCAATCTCCTAAACTAGCTAATAATGGTTTTCAATTCCTTCTTTATGGAATTATTTTTACTCTTCTTCTGGAATTATTCTTCCAGAATGTCCATTGGTGCTTCTATGTATTTTTGTGTAGTTTCTACGAGTCTCTGTATGCTTTCTCATGTTTTACTCTTCATACCTGAGCTAGGCTAACACACTTACTTCCAATGCTTCAATTACTATCTATGAGTATTTCATAATTCCAAAAATTCAATTACCATATGTAACCAAGTTCCTCTCCTAAACTCCGTATCTGTAACTGCAACTGGCTCCTAGACATCTATTCAAGTCTTGTCCAATTCAAGGTGTATAAAATTGTACTCATCAGCTGAAAGCATCCACATTAAAGCCCCCTATGTTCTTACTGCAATGTTCCTTTTATTCAGAATGGCAGCCATTCGTGGTTACTTATCTATTTCTACCATGTATCCAAGTTAGAAATCTGCACATTTGTTAAAGAGCTTCTACAAATAGGGTTCAAGCACACAACAACTTAATTCTTTTTTTTATCCTTGTTTTCTCCTTCACAGCTATGTATTCAGCTGAATAATGGACAATTCTGATTGCTATTTTAATCACTTTTAAAATCCAATGAGGACTGAGTTATTTTTGTTTTATTTTATTCACTGCTGTTTTCCAGAACCTAGAAAGATATTTTTTTGCATGGTGCATACTCAAAAGATACTGGATGAATGAATAAAAGTTATTATTCCCTTCTGGTCTGTGGGTTATAATAAAGAAAGAGATGGGAAAGTTGTACCCGCATAACATAAGTATAATCTAATATGGTAAAAATATGGTGATGGATGCACAATTTCTAGATCTTCCTTTCTCTCTCTTATGGGGTATTTTTGAAGGTTATTTAGTGTGTCTCAATCTCACTTACACAACCCTTGACCGAGGCATTTCTTCCCACATCCACCCATCTACTTTCCTTTATCTGCTGGTGATCTGCTGCACCACTCACCTTCTGGGGTTACCGTATATACTTATGTGTAAGCCGAGTTTTTCAGCACCTTTTTAATGCCGCTTTTGTGGTAAAATTAGGTGCCTCAGCTGGTAGTCGGGTTGGTTTATACTTGAGTCTATATGGTACCTAATTCTTTAATCAGCAGAGTACTTGTCTTCCTTCTCATGGGTTCGCCGTCTAGATCACAAGAAACAAACCTCATCCTTCTGATCATAAACCCTAGAAGTACAGGCCATTCAAGATTCAGTGGGTGTCTTTCCTTGTAAAAATGCAGATGACTTCAAGCCAGACATTTTTCCTGTCCAATTTTCAGCTGTGAGTTGGATAGTCCCTGTATCCCTTATATTCCAGGGAACACATCTCGAGCTCCGCTTGGAGCACCTTTTCACTTGATTTGAGATAGTTGAACATTTACTCCTTTCGCACACCTGGGAAACAAAGCACAGCACTCCTCGCCAAATAAATGTGCACCCCTTCTTGCCTTCTTTAATCTTTTGTTTATGCTAGCTGGGTTTTTTTCTCAAAACTCTGAATATCAGTAGTGGCCTTATTGCCGGTAAAATAGTTGGAGATTTTTGTTGTTCTTCTTCTTCTTTATACTTTTTTGTTTTGTTGGTACCCAAAGACCATGTCTTTGCAAGTACTGTGGAAACGGACTAGTAATTACCTTTAAAATGAGGATTTTGACGGTTTTTGTTTTTTTGCGTTTTTTGATTTTGCTTCTTTCCCCAGGCTTTGAAGACTGTTCTGAAATTCAATAACATAAGAATCATTCAAATAAAATGCATCCTTGAAATGTCCCTTTCTCTCACTCCTATCACTTATATCCCTTCCGCGTAACCCCTCCTTTGCTCCTTTACTAGGAACTTTCAATTTCAGGTTGTCATGCTTTCATTCTATTTCCAACTCCGCATGGCTTGTTTGCCTTCAATGTCAACTGGACACTCCACATTCTAATTGAAAACCATTACATGTATGATGGAGTAGTCTATCTCAACTATCTCAAATGTCAGCTCAATCATGCCAAATAACACTTAGTTTCTTACATGCTAGAATCAAAATTCTTTACACCAATATATGAAACATACTATGATCTAATTCATGCTTACATTCTAGTCTTTTGGGATCATAAAGTGCCTCATATTGGTCATAGGAAATAAAAACAGACACCCGTACATCATTGAATTTCAGAAGCATTGCCAGGGGCTGAAAAGAAAGCAATTGTTGATATATGCCTCGTATTTTAAAGTTACTCATCAGTCCATTTTCCTGCTACTTGCAAACGGATGGTCTTTGGGTGGCAACAAACAAACAGACATTAACAATGGACTCTGAAGTACTTTAAATTCTTGTAACTATTTTAAATTTGGCATTAATTGTACATAGAAAGTCCTAGTCCTAGAAGGCCTCTTCTTCCTTTCTCCCTCCATCCCATCCAGAATCCTCTTTAACAATGAGAAACTTTTTCAATTCAACTGAAAGGTGACCACCTCTATAAAGTGTTTCCTTATCTTTCTTGAGCCATATATATTTACCAGTCATTATAAGAATTTCATATTATTTCCTGGGAGAGTCTTCAGAGCACAAAAGGCTAATGTGCTATCAGCAAACAACAAGGTTGCTGACGCAAGTCCTCCTAGGGTACCTTGGGAGAGTGGCCTAGTATTCAATATCAGAAAATTAACCATTTGAATAAAAACTGTGGAGCACAGTTCTCTGCTGACTTTCAAGGGATCATCATGAGTCAGAGGTGACTGGATAGCAACTGGTACTTTCATTTGATAATGGGCAGGCTGCCACTAGCTTCATTTGTCTTTAACAGCCTTATATCTCAAATTACACTGCTGATTTAAGATCAGTAGACTACCACTCTCAGTCTACTCATGGCCCCAGATATCAAGTACCTAGAAGCAGGGCATTTGAGGGAAATAATATATTTTACATAGCTCCATATATTTTATTAAGTTATGCCCTCACTCACCAAATATATGCTATAAATCCTAATCGCTTTGTCTGTGGTTAAGGATCCTGGTGACACTATGGCACCAGACTGCAAAATCCAAGTTTCAAACCAACCAGCCACGGCAATAGACAAAGATGAAGCTTTTTGTTACTTTGCATATCTACTCAAAACAAACATACTCATTGCCATTGAATCATGTCTGATTCATAGCAACCCCGTAAGACCAGGGAATACTGCCACTCTGAGTTTCAGCAACCATAATGTTTGATGAGAGTGGAAAGCCTCATCTTGCTTCCACAGGGCAGCTGGTAATTTTGAACTCAAATCTCCTGGATAACAGCCCAATATATAACATACTATGTCATAATGGCTCCTTAATCAAAATCACTGCTAACTGGTTGATGTTGATTCTAGGCAGCCCTGTAGGACAGAATTGAACAGCGACTGTGGGTTTCTGAGAATGCCAATCTTTACGGGAGCAGAATGCCCTTTCTTTCTCTCAAAATGCGACTTGTGTTTTGAACTACTATTCTTGCAGTTAGCAGCCCAACTCGTTACCCACTATGCCACCATCTATTTTTAAATATTTACAGTCTATTGGAAAGCCTAGGTAGTTATCACTATGAGTAAGACTATGGAAAGAATGCACACAATCATTGTACCAAAAAGAACTAGTCAATATTGTACCATTTCAGGAGGTAGCATGTAGCAAGAACCAATGGTACTGAAGGAAGAAGTTCAAAGCTCTGGAGTTGATGGCACACCGATTGAAAAGTTTCGCCAAGCTGATAAAGCACAGAAATCACGGACTCCTCTATGGCAGGAAATTTGGCCAACTGACTAGATGAGATCCATATTTGTACCCATTCCAAAGGTGATACAAAAGAATGCTCAAACTATAGAACAATATCAAATGATATCACATGCCAGTAACATTTTGCTTTTTAAAAAAAAATCATTTTATTAGGGGCTCATACAACTCTTACCACAATCCATACACACATCAATTGTGTAAAGCGCATTTGTACATTCATTGCCCTCATCATTCTCAAAACATTTCCTCTCCATTTAAGC
>NW_022103917.1:2497687-2541370 GCF_000313985.2 Echinops telfairi | reverse complement strand
TCCAACCTGTTGGGACACCACGCCCTGTCCCCAAAGTCCACCCTCATCATTCCCTGGGGATCTTGCTGCTCCCCTCCCCTGCTGTTCCGCTGCACTCCCCCAGTGCTTTGCCTTGGTGTGATGAGATCAGATCGGGTGCCATCCCCACACTGTGTCACTGGTGTTGTCCCCCGCAGGGCCATCTCATTCAACAATGGTTGCGGGGCTTTCAGAGGTCCAGGCTGGATTCAGAAGAGCACATGGCACAAGGGATCTCATTGCTGAGGTCACATGGATCTTGACTGAAAGCAGAAAATACATAATGATGTTTACTTGTGCTTCATTGACTGTGCCAAGATATTTGACTGGGCAGATCATAACACACGATGGATAACCTTGAAAAGAATGAAAATTGTATAACACCCCATTATGCTCATGCAAAACTTGAACATGGATCAAGAGGCAGTTCTCCGAATAGAATCAGTGACCACTGCATGGTTTAAAATCAGGAAAGGTGTGTATGAGGTTGTATCATCCAGTCATACTTAATTCATCTTTATGCTGAGCAAATCATTAACTAAGTTGGATTATATGAAGAATGCAGAATCAGGATGAGAGGAAAACATTAAGAATATTAGATATGCAGATGACACAAGTTCGCTTTCTGAACGTATGGAGGGTTTGAAGCACTTGCTGATGAAGATCAAGTATTGCAGCCTTCAGTATGGATGACAACTCCATGTTGAGAAGACCAAGATCCTCACCACTGGACTAATAGGTTAAAAATATTAAGAATACATGGAGAAAAGTTTGAAATTGTCAAGGATTTTGTCTTGCTTGAATCCACAATGCTCATGGAAGCAACAGTCAAGAGATCAAGCAACAAGTTGCATTGGGTCAATCTGCTGCACAAGGTGTCTTTAGAGTATTGAAAAGTAAGGATGCTACTTTGAGGACAAAGGTGATCCTGACCCAAACCATAGTATTTTCAGTTGCCTCACATGTATGTGAAATTTGGACATTGAATAAAGAAGATGGAAGGAGAATTAATGCATTTGAATTACAGTGCTGGAGAATATTGAAAGTATCTTGGATGGCTAAAAGAACAAGCCGATCTGTCTTGGGAGAAGTGTGGCGCGAGTGCTCCTTAGAGGGAAGGATGAAAAGATTTTGTCTTAACATACTTTGGGCATGTTCTCTGGAGAGATCAGTCCCTGGAGAAGGACAACACATGAGATATATCAGAGGAGCAGCAATGAGAGGAAGGACCTTGATGGGATGGATGGACCCAGTGGCTGCAACCATGGATCCAGGCGTAGGAACAATGGTGACGATGGCACAGAACCAGGCAGTGTTTCCTTCCGTTGTTCATGAGGTTGCTCTTGGAAGGAACTGACTTGATGGCACCTGACCATGCCATGGGCCAGAATCCACTCAAAAGCAGAGGGGATGCCTGTGGTTCTCATGCTATCTACAAATGGGTTGTTGGTTATGTTAATGGTACAGAAGGAGTGTTGGATATGTCCTAATCAAGGTCTTTTGAGCTATAAGCGATTAAAAGCTAGCAGAGAAAGGGAACAAACGATAACAAGATGAGAAAAGACCACCCGGGAGCAGAAAAGTTAAGGACCTTTCTTCAAAGCTAACAACAAAAGAACTAGACTTTCCCTAGAGCTGGCACACAGTTTGGACTTCTGGCCTCCGAAACTGTGAAAACATAAATGTATAGTTATTAAACTACTAGTGTTATTTCTGTTACAGCAGCACTAGATAGTTAACTAAGACACTCAGCATGCTACCCAGGCATCTCTATCCAATGATTGATCAAATATACAGGGCAATATGCATTTACTCTTTAGCTTAGTTCTAAACGCTAGCAAAGCTCTCTGACCTCATTCATTGCTGAGTTCCTGCCTCTGAAGCAAAGTCATGTGTGCGCTTCTTTTTGTCCAGGATTTATTACTAAAATGTCAATTCTAGATCTGCATCTATTTCGCTGCTCACTTCTTGTCCATGAATTTCCACTTTACTTTTAATTATATTCAACAAATCCAAAGATGTACATGAAACGAATGAGGCAGATACCTTTAGTGCCCCTGTGAACCAAATGCACTGTGATTCAAAGCAGATCTGGGAGGCCCTCTGTAGGTTATGTCACAACTTGCTAGCACAACCTTGCTTCTAAATAGCTCTGCTGCTTATTGTCACACAAATCTCTTCTATAACCAGAGAGTTTTGTGTGATGCAATGAAAACAAATACAAACAAACCCCAATATGGAGTTATTTCAACAAATCACTATTTCTACTACAGTTAAATTAGGGCAAGTCCTGACAAATGTGACAAAATCTTGGAAAATGTCAGAAGTCTTAGAAATATGTCAGCAGTTGTTGCTGAATACTATAAGCAGATAAGGTAATTTTGTTTTTGTGCCAGCGCTGCTTTGGGAAAGGCTTAGAAATGTTTGTGTACATAACAGTATAAGTCAAAAACACTGATGGCAACTCAGGTTCCAGTTCACACAGGCGCGGGTTTGTTCCCAAGAAAACCTGTTTCCATCTGCAGCGCTTATGAGTCGGCCTGCTCACCGTGCACAGCGAGGCTTTCTATTCTCATCAGAAGTTTGCCTCGGAAACGCACCGGGGACAGTCCTGTAGGATTGCTGAGTCTGAAACATTTTAATGGCATTGAGCTGGGCTCTTCTTCTACTTCTTCTTCTTCTTCTTCTATTTTTTTTTTGTGGTGGTGGTGGGGGAGGTGTTGTGATAAGTGGATGGTTGCAGACATGTTTTTTCATTAATATACCTAACTTAATCTGTTATAGTCCCTTCAAGACAATGTTCCAATCCAAACGGTAGCTTCTGAGGATATCTATGGGAACAGTTTTGCCGGAAACAGAGAGAAGGGCAAAGAAGTTTATGGTGATTATTTGGGGGGATTTCAACTAGTAATCATAATAGATTTTCTTGCAGGACAGGGGGTGATCACAGGGATTAATTAGGACATATTATAAGAAAATTGAAAGCTGGATTGGTGAGAAATAAAAAACAGGAAAAGTTTGCCAAGAATGCCCCCACCCCCCATGCTCCTACGCATTCTTGATGGCTGCCAGGGTTAGTCCTCCAAAATTTTAATGGGAAAATTTAACTCTTCCTATCTATAGTCCGGATCTTGTCCCTTCAGAATTCGTTTTTCCTAGAAACTCAAAGAACGTTGACAAAGAATACGATTGGAATCCCTCTGGGTTACCAAAAATGCTGTTTGGATGTGGATTAAAGAACCAGGCATTCTTTGGGGAAACAGTGAGAAAGATGGAAACACAGGCCTAGATGGAGAAGATGGCAAGACGCAATTTCTTTACATTTTCACATTTTTATTTAATAAAATCTGTTAGGATTTTGTAGTCAAACTGTTATCATTACTCTCATAGTGTTAGTCTTTGTTGTAATTCAGCATGGATTGTAAGTTCCTGTGGTTTCTGTTCTGATTCATGGCGACCCCTTATGTAACTTTAGTGAAGCTGTCTGTCTGGTCTCACTCCATCTTCTTGATTGTTGGTATGTTGAAACCCATTGTTGTAGGTGCACAACATTTCAGTCAGTGATGATTTGTGTGTAGCCATGAGGCCGAAAGTGATGTCACTGGTATTTCAAATACTAGCGGGGCAACCCAAAGGGAACAGTTTTCAAAAGAGCTTCCAGACTAAGAACAGACTAAAAAGTAGGAATAAGATGTCCACTTCAGAGGAATTAGCCACAGAAAACCTTATGGATAGCATAAAAAAAAGTGTCAGTTATTGGCAACCTCAAGAAAAGGAACCTGGCACTGTCAGAGATGGACCACTCAGGTTGAAAGGTCCTCAAAATATGACTGGGGAGGAGCTGCCTTTTCAACGTCAAGTCAATCACCGTGAGATGAATGGAATAAAGCCTATGGGAGTAGAGCTTCCAGGATCTTCATTTGTCGATACGGCACAAATCAAAACAGCTACCAATTACAATTGATCATTGTAACTAGGGAAGGGCAAAGTATAAATCTAGAAAATGTACAAGTTACATATGAAATGCATAAAGATCAATATTCTCGGTGGTCATGAATTGAAATGGGCTGGTAAGAAGGACAATATGCTCAGCAAATCTTAAAATGAAAGAATTCATGAAAATCTTTTAAGCAGTTTCAATATTGAAAGATTCTATAGGAACATATTGAGTAATGCAGGAAAGAAGCATAAAACTAAGATGTAAATAATACACAGAGTCCCTATACCAAATATAACTAGTTGACATTCCTCCATTTCAACTGGCAGCATATGAGCAAGAACCAACAGTGCTATAGGAAGAACTTCAAGCTGCACCGAAAAAGCCAAAAACAAGGCACCAGAAATTAATTGATAGGATGCCACTTGAAATGTTCCAACAAGCTGATGAAGCAGTGGGAGCACCTACTCATCTATGCCAAGAAATTTGGAAGACAGCTCCTTGGCTCACTGAATGGAAGAAATCCATATTTATTTGCATTCCAAAAAGCAACCTAACAGAATGCACAAATTATAGAACAGTATCACTAATATCACATACAAGTAATTTTTTCCCTGAAGATTAGACAATGAAAGACACAGCAATACATTGCAACAATGGCTGCAGCAAAATTTCAGGCCAGATTCAAAAGAGTATATGAAATAAGGAATACCATTGCTGAAGTCAGATGGATCTTGGCTGAAAGCACAGAATAACAGAAAAATATTTACTTGTGTTATTTTGACTAAGCAAAAGACATTCAACTGTGCTGTGGATCATTGCAAACAACAGATAGACTTGAGAAGAAAAGGCATTCCGGAAAATGTCATTGTACTCACGCTGAACCAGTGCATCGATCAAGAGGCAATTGTACTAACAGAATAAAGAAATAGCACATGGTTTGAAACCAGGAAATGTGTGGGGGGGGGGGGGGCGGGGGGGGGAGGGGTGGTCATATCCTCTCACCATACTCATTCAATCTTTATGCGGGGAAAACAACCAGAGAATCTGGATTATATGAAGAAAGAATGCAGCATCAGAATTGGAGAAAAACTTATAGCACCATTCAGTCTGCAGATGACACAACCTTGCTTGCTGGAGGTGGGGAGGGCCAGAAACACTTGATGAAGAGCCAGGATTGCAGCTTTCAGTATGGATTACAACTCAACCGCCAGGGAGACCAAGATCCTCACAACTGGATCCACTGTTAACATCATAATATATGGAGAAAAGTTTGAAATTGTCAAGGATTACACCTTCCTTGGATCCAAATCAATGCTCATGGAAGAAAGACAGCTATCAAAAGACATCTCGTGTTATGTAAATCTGCTGCACAAGGCCATTAAGTGTTGAAGAGCAAGAATGGTACTTTGAGGACTTAAGGTGAGCCTAACCCGAGCCATGGTATTGTAAAACACTGTGAAAGATGGATATTGAAGGCAGAAAACCAAAGAAAAAATTCTGCATTTGAACTACGCTCCTGGCAAAGAATGATTGGAAGTACCATGGACTGCCAAAAGAATAAACAGATTTGTCTCGGAAGAAGTACAGCTAGAATGCTCCTTGGAGGCAAGAATGTATAGACTTTATCTCACCTACATTGGACACGTTCTGCAGAGAGATCAGTCCTTGAAGAAGGAAATCATGCTTGATTAAGCAGACAGCCAGATAAATAAAGGAAGCCCTCAATGCCATGGTTTGACTCAATGCCTGCGGCAAGGGATTTCAGCCTAACAACTATTTCCTCCTGTTATATACAGCGTCACTATGAGTCAGAGCAGACTCAAGGACGACGCCCCACAACCAAATGATTGTTGTGGCTATCCATCTCATTAAGGGTTTCTCTGGTTTCCATTGATCTTTTATTTTACTAAACAGGATGACTTTGTATGGGGACTTGATCTTTGCTAAGGATGTGCCCCACATTGAGGGAGCCAGGCCTTGTCATGTTGCTTTTATCTAACATTCTGACTGTAATTCTTTGGAGGCTGATTTGTTCCTTTATCTAGCAGTCCATGTATACTTACTGTTTTTCACCAACACTACAATTTGAACGCATTAATCCTCTTGTCTTTCCTTTTTATTCCCCACCTTCCTGGGGCAAATGAGGTCCTTGAGTCCAGCACACCTGAGTCACCAAAGGGACACCTTTGGCTTTTGAAACCTTTGAGCGAGTCCTCTTGCTGCAGATGGGCCCAATGCATTAAATTATTCGATTTCTGGCCTGCTGCTTCCATGGACGTTGATGGTTGTGAATCTGATGCACGAATAACATTGCCTTATGAATGCTGTCATTTTCCGAGTTTTGTTTCATTTTTATTTAAAATTTAATTAAAAACGACAGTAAAATATCTATCTTTCCTCTAGTTATCTTCAATGTTCCTCTACATAAGTACTGTTATTAGTTTCTTAAATATAATGCAGTGAACATATATGTATATGCAAGCACATGTAATATATTTCCCTATTTTTACACAAATGGCACCATACTATATTCACCACTGTTCACTTTTCTTTTTTCACTTTAACACTGTATCTTAGTGAACTTTCTATATTGGAATATAAGTAATTTTCTCATTTTTTAATATAATATGAGCAGATTCCACTGTTGGGTACAACAAAGTATATTTAACCAATACTTTTAAAATGCTATTGTTTGCTACAAACATGCTATTATTGAAAACAAAGTTAAACTAAATAAACTCTTAAAACATAATTTTACATAAATGAAACTGTATGAGTAGTAAAAATTTCTGAAAGTGGAAATGATAGGTAAAAGGATATTCATATTTGTAATTTTAATGAAAGTTTTAAAAGTGTCCCTCACAAGGGTTCTGTCAATTTATATTCACCATACTGTTGGCAATATTGATGTCCTTTCTAATTTTTAGATCTTTGCAAATATGGTAAGTGCAGAGTAGATTTTCAGCGTAGCTTAAATATGTTTCCCTTATTAAAAGTGAGTGAAGCATTTGCTCACATGTTTAAGATCTATTTGTATTTCACTTCCTGCTACTTATCAATTTATATAAGTTGGCCCTCTAAGGTAGTAATGTGTTTTATGTACAAAAGTAGATCAACTACACTGTGGGGTAATTAGTATTTTTATTGGTGGTATTACTTACATGTTCCTAGGTTACCAAGTTTCTTTTGAATTTGCTTATCGTGGATGTTTCTTCTTCATATTGTTTGGTCAAATAACTCAGTATTTCTTTGATGACTTATGGGTCTGTGAAAGCACTAGACGTCTACACCACTCTAAAAGTTTCTCTCTCTAAAATATTTCTCCCCTAGTCTAGTGTGTGTCTTTTTAAAATCTATTAAATTGAAAATTTGACCCATGGGGGTACTGAACCTCTAAGATAGTCCCCGATGACTCACCCCTATTTTTATTCACATTCATATGTAGTTCTATACTTTTCTAGTATTGATCTGGGTGAGCAACAAAAATGAACAGAAATGATAACAAAGAACTTCCAAGTTAATGTTATAAAATAATACACACAGTCAACGCTATTCACTCTCATTGGGATCATTTATTCCCGTGAAAGCGAGGTATCATGCTATAAGCAATCCAAGATGCTTTCATCCTTTTCTTGAAACTAAGAGGTACTTCAAGACTAGAGGTATTCCGGTACAATTTTAAAGATTATTAATTAAGTGTTAATACTTCAGTAGGTTTTCTAGCTAACTGACTATTGAAAGCCTATCAACTCCTGAATTTTTGCAGTCTTCTAACGTGCAAGGTTAGTCATGAGTTAAGAAGTAGGATATTAGGAATTTCAGCACCCTAATCTTCATATATGTGCTGCCAAACTCTTCTGATCTTCCCCAACTCCTAGCCATACCACAAATATGAAGACTTTAGTAGTACTAGTTGTCATCGTCATTGTGGCAGGGGTGGGATTGAATGAAGGTTAGGCCTCACTGACACGTTAGTTCAGAGCTCCTCCTCATATTTAGCATGCCTACCGATAGAAGAAAACATTGTTTCTACTCCAACAATGCAAAGAAACACTTAACAAAATAGCAGATTAAAAAACCCAAAATACAAATAAAAAAACTCAAAATGGGAAACCTTCAGGAGTCACAGACCAAAAAAAACTAAAATAAAAAATTGTTATGGTCCAATCATGAAGAGAACCAGAGCAAATGTATCAGAGAAAGCAGGAGAAAGCCATCTGAGATGGAGGTCAGAGGAAAACAGTCACAAATCCTTAAAGTCAGGAGGCTAGGTATGTCCAATAAGACGTTTTGTGATGACAGCAATGTTCTGTTTCTGCACTGTGTAATATGAATATGTGCTATAAGTGGCAATTAAGAAAAATTTTGGGAAAGCACCAGAGGAAAATGACAGATTAACAACAATAAAAATGACATATGATTTCCCATCAGAAATAAGAGTCCAGGAGGCAATTAAATTGCCTGACTTTTGTGCTAGAAGAATAATAAACTAGAGATCTAAAATTATATATCGAGTGAAAAAATCCTTCTCTAATAAGTAAAAATAAACACACAATTTTCAATCATTCATTTCCATTGGAGCAAAACTACAAGAAATAATAAGAGAAGTCCTTTAGGCTAAAAATTCTTATCCGATAGAATTCCACTAATGCAGAAAGGATTGAAATCTATTTGAAAAAGTCAATATATTGTTAAGTATAAAATGCACTTTAAAGATCCTTTTGAGTTTGTGTTAAATATACATTGATCCTATTGTAAACACACAAATATTTTTCAAAAAATGTAATTTTAAAATATTTAAAATATTTTAGATATATGATTTGTGATCACAGCAGAAGTTAATATAGAAGTGAATGTGTCACCAATATAGAGCATAATATAGAGCACTAATATAGAGCATATGGAGTAAGACAGGGATAACTGAAGTTCTATGTTCTATGGTTCTTACATTGTGTTAAGTAATGGAATACACTTAAAAATAAGTTGTAATAAGTTCTAAATACATATTGAAAATTTTAGAATATCCACTAGGCAAGCACACACATCCACAAACATATACATAACTAAATACCAACATAACAAAAACACTAAAAGGGAGAGATAATTGAATGCTTAACAAAAAATTCAATATTGAATTCTTGCTCAAAAAAATTGTAAAGGAGAAACCGGCACAAATGTATAAGTTAAAATGGGCCCCAAGCACGAACAGGGTAGACTTAAACACTAACAAATCAGTTATTATATTAATTACAAATAGGATAAAACCAAAATAAAAAGCAGAAATTATCAGACTGCATATAAAAGCAAGAAGATGGTGTTGAACGTGTATCTGCTTTTTTTTTTGAAGGATATATATTCTTACTTCTGAAGGATACATATTCCCAGAATAAAGATTGCTAGATGGTATGGGATTTCTATTCCCAGTTGTTTGGGGTAGTACCATGTCACTTTCCAAAGAAATTACATTTGCACCAGCAGTATGAGAGTTGCCATCTCTCTACAATCTCTGGCATTTATCCATTTGTTTAAAACCTGGCTGCCGTTGTTGGTGTATGGTGGTGTCTCATTGTTGCTTTGGTTTGCATTGCTCCAATGGCTAGTGATTGTGAGCATGTTATCATAGGTTTGTTAGTCATTTGGAGGTCATCTTTGGTGTACTGTCTCTTCACATCCCATAGTGTTCACAATATCAAGACGATGGAAAGAACATAAAATCCTATCAGTAGAAGTAAGGAACAAGACAACTTGGTACATAAACCCAATGGAATAGTATGTATTTGTAAAAGCCAGTGGTGACACCATGAAGCATCCATGGCATGGATGTACCTGGAGAATATTGTGCTGAGGAAAATGAGCTAATCACAAAAGTGCAGATAATATATGATACCATTTTTTTCAATACAGGTGGGGTTAAATATTTTCTTTCATATCAAAAGGAACAGACTTTGGAGTTTTCTAAGGAAACGGAACAAGGGAGGGAAGATAGCACTATGGACTAGAATGTTGCCAAATGTTAGCTTGGTGAAATGGATGATTTCTCTATAAGAAGGAGTAAAGAGATCAAGCAGTGGGTGAGGGGTAAACTATTGGGAGGGGGTGTTCATGAGTGGTTTAAACTACTTAATATAAACTTGATGATACAAATTGTAAACCTCCATCTAATTTATAATTAAAAATACAAGACCCAACAACATCTTGATTAGGCAACTCACCTTTAGATCTCTTGACTGCTGTTTCCATGAGCATGATTGTGACTCTTTCACAACATCCGCCTTTTCTCCATTGATCGTGATGTGACCGGCTGGTCCAGTTATGAGGATTTGGGTATGCCATACATTGAGTTGTAATCCATACTGAAGGCTGTAATCTTGATTCTTCATCAGCAACTGCTTCAGGTCCTCTTCACTTTCAGCAAGCCGGGAGGAGTCATCTGCACATCACAGGTTGTTAGTAAGCCTTCCTCCAAAACTGATGTTGCATTCTTCTTCATATAATCCAGCTTCTCTAATTATTTGCTCAGCATATACCTTTCCTGGTACAGGGGGATTGACAAAGAGGAAGGCTCTCAACAAGATAGATAGACACAATGACTGTAAAAACAGGGTCCAACACAAGTACAATTGTGAAGATGAGAAAGGCTGGGTGGCATTTAGTTCTGTTGTACATAGGGTCTCTATGAGTCAGAATTGACTCAACAGCATCTAACAATAACACCATACTCATCATAATGATTAAAAAATAACATTCTGTTCAACTTCTTTTTTAACTTACTTTTAAGAAATGTTTCCCACCAAAGGCAGTGTTAGATTGAATTATGTGCCCCCCAAATATGTACTTATGTCCTGGCTCCTATAGAATGAATAAGAGTCTGTTTGGAAATTGGGTTTTTTATGTCCAAGTAGGATCCTGGAAGGACCAGAAAAGATTTCCAGCATGTATATAAGGGAAGGCAGATAATTAACAACGTTAAGGAATATGAAAGACCACTTTGGGCTATCAGTAATAGTAAATCTGCTAGAATCACACCATGAATATAGACGCCTAGATTTGTGGGAAGAGGGAAATTAAAGTCCTGTTCTTTAAAGCCACCCACCCCTGGAATTTATGTTATAGGAGTCTTTGGTTACTGTTGCTGTTGTTGTTAGGTGCCATCAAGTCGGTTCCCACCCATAGTGACCCAATGAACAACACAATGAAACACTGCCCAGTCTTGCTCTGGCCTCAAAAGTGCTCCCATGTATGAGCCTAATATTACAGCTGTGGTAGCAAAGCATTTTGTTGAGGATCTTCCCCTTTTTCCCTGACCCTCCAATGTTTTAACTCACTCCAAAAGAAACTCATTATCATTGAGTCTATCCCAACTCATAGGGACCCTACAAACAGAGTTCAACTGCTTGTGTGGGTTTCAGAGACTGTAACTCTTTACGGGAGTAGAAAGTATTCATCTTTCTCCTAAAGATGGGGCTGGTGATTTGGAACTGCTGACCTTATGGTTAGCAGACCAACTCATAACCCACTATGCCACTAGGGCTCCTAGACAGGTTACTAAGGTTGAATCATTCAGAATTAAAGGATAATTTTTCAGGGCCATAATTGACGTGATCCTAAAGTAAATGTGTTGGGGTCCCCCCCCCCGCAAACTTGGGACCACTATGAGGAGCAAAAGGATTTGAGTCAAGAAGAAATAATTTCTAAGAATTATTAAAAGCAGCTCTGCATTTATGTTATTATTAGATTTTAATGACACACATTGTTCTACTTATTAAAACTCTGATTATGATCATTTATTAATATTTTAATAGTATTTCATATAGGATTTTTAAATTTAGAAGACTGATCATTGCCACTGTATGTTTTTCTTTCAGGGAGAAAGATGAGGCTTTATATTTCCTTAAAGAATAACAGTCTCAGAGACCCACCAGGGCAGTTCTGCCCTGTCCTATAAGGTGGCTATGAAACAGCATTGATTGATGACAGTGAGTGAGTGTTTCTGCTGGACTTCTGGTATCTATATTGCCTCTGATATCTTCATTACAGACTTTTCCCCTCATAATAAACACCGAATTTTTCACTTAAACCATATAGCCATGGAGGATTTCCAAAGGAAGGAGAGAAAAGCCTATTTTCACTTTAATGGAACTCTGGATATTGCATTATGTGATATGCCCCATCCCTACTCCATTCACAAGAGTGCTTCTGTGTCTCATGCGGCTCTGCTACTGTAATAATTCAAGTGGGATATCAGCCTCCTCTGCTCAAACTTACTGTATATACTCAGGTATAAGCTGATTTTTCCAGCACATATTTTTATGCAGATTTTGTGGTAAAATTAGGTGCCTCAGCTGATATTCAGGTCGGCTTATACTCAAGTATATACGGTACATAGTTACTAGCTTTTGGGAACAAGAAGATTGACAGCTGTGCATGTGGAATTTAACAGGATATTAAATCTGGTCAGAGATATTTATAGACACTCCAATATTTAGGGGGTGGATACGCTATGGGGTGGGATTTCCTGGCATTATTTAATGCTGTCCGGCTGTCTATTAACTCTTTATTATCTATTGAGAGCACCAAGTCCTGAGATGCCTATATCTTTCATGGAGTGGACCTTGTAATAAGAGTTCCCATCTCTTGGAATAGAATACAGTTAGATCAATATGCTGGTTAAAATGAAACAGGATTGAAAGATGCTCACTTTGCTTTTATCACACAGCATATGAGACACAGTGTCTCTTATTTGTGCTGTGCTTCTTAGAATGCATTAGGACTGTTGTTGATTTGTAAGAGCTACAGTTTGTAACTGAACTTTTCGCCTTTCCTAACAAATGCTTAAACATGGATTCCCACTGTTCTATTTGCTATCTGTCTTCTATTTCTTGGCCAGAACCCAGACTTTCTTTGACCTCATTTCTTTCCTGTCGACAACTTTTTGTGAATGTCTATGTTCTTAAGTTATTTTTGTATCTTTCTCTCCAAACATCAAGACAGAGAGCACACCAAATGAATCAACCTCAGACAGGGACCCTCTGCACCTCTTCTCCCCTCCAGGTGGGCGTGTTCTCACTACACTAATCAGCTCTATTGTGCTGCTTTTCGTCTTCAAAAAGACAACACCAACAACTGAAAATAACTATAGTGATTGTAGAATGAGTTCCAGAGAATTTTATGACAGAGAGAAAAATGGGCATTTAAATTATGAACAAATGTAGAACAAAACATTAATCAGACCTTCTTCGAATACTTATGTCCACATGGTTTTCTATGGACTCATAGGTCATAACTAGCTGCATTTCACAGTACCAATCACGCTTCAGCTCAGTGGTTCTCAACCTGTGGGTCCTGACCCCTTTGGGGGTCGAACCACTCTTTCACAGGGGTTGCTCAATTCAGAACAGTAGCAAAATGACAGTGATGAAGTAGCAACGAAAATCATTTTATGGTTGGGGTGTCCCCACAACCTGAGGAACTGTCTGAAAGGGTGGAGGCATGAGGAAGATGGAGAAGCAGTGCTCTAGCTCTTTGCCACAGAAGCGATTCCCTGTCGTAGCAACCCTATTGGTCAGGGTAGAATTGCTCCTGTGGGTTTCCAAGAACAGATGACCCTGAAGCCACTGTGCAATCGTTTTTAGAGAGATTGAATTTTCGTGTGCAATTTTTGTCCATTTAAAAATGAAGGAAACCCATCAGAGGGTAGAGAAGGATTTGACATATGAAACAATTTGTAGTTCTCATATAACTAATTAAAGAAAGGGCTGTTAAATTCACTTTTCCAAAATGAGCTTGCATTTCATAGGCATAACTGATTTTTGTATATTCTGCTAGTCATTGTTATATGATTTCCAATTGGTTCCAATTTATAGCAACCCTATCCAGAGCAGAATGAAATACTGCTAAGTCTTGGGCTAGCGTCACAATTATTGTTATCTTAGAGCCTGTTACTGCAGCCACTGTGACAATCCATTTGGTTAAGGGACCTCCTCTTTTCGGATGAGCTAATAGTTTACCAAGCATGATGTCCTTGTCCAGGATTCGTCTCTCCTGATAGGTCCAAAATATATGAGAGCAAACTGATAGCCATCAGTGGTCTTGACAACAACATGAGCTTCAATCATGGTTGCTATTTTTTTACCACGGAGCACTTTTTTCTCTTGAATGTCCTCAGTAATTAGCTTGAATTTGCTGGACGCAATTGCATCATTATGCAGATCAGTAAGGACCACTTCAAAACATGACCCCTGAGGCCCTCGGATGCAATGTTGATTCCTTGAGTCCTGGTGTCTAGTGTTTGCCCAATATTTCTTATATCGGATGTAGCTGGTGCTTTCGCATCATACCAATCTTTCTTTGGGAAGAGACCTACCACTTTCTTCTGAACACCTTTGTCGCCACCTTTTATAAGGCACTTGTTCTTGCTGGCGGCCACGGTGCTGCTCAGAGAACTAAAAGGGGGGCTCTGTATCTTTGCAGCGGCTGACTGCTATATCTCTCTCCCACAGAGCTGCTGTCAGTTTCCAACCATGGCAACCTTTCATTTCACAGCTGTGTGCTTAAACACAGTGCCACCAGGGATACTTATAGAAATGGTATCTTCCTCTAAGTCCTTGTGACTAGTCTGGTTTTCATCACTAGGGAATAAGGAAAACAAAATACACAGGACACCAGTATTTATTGAAATCTTATCGCACACTAGACACTATATTAGACATGTTTCTAATAAATAATTTCATTAAATTCATACAACAACACTGTGAATTATTATTTTCAGACTTCCACAGAAGAAATTGAATCTCAAGTAGGTTAAATGCTGCAGCCAAGATTGTGCAGATAACCCTTGGGGGAAACAGCAGTCACTAGATCCACTTCTGGCTTGTTATTTGAATTATTCACAACGTTGACTCTGCTGGCTCAGTCCCATTAACCGCCCCCCTCCTCCACACACACACACAAACACTGTCTCTGCAGTGTTGAGTGGTTTGAGAAACTCGTTGTTGAGTGTCCACTCCTTATAGTCACTGATGAGCTGCACAGAAGGCAAATCTTGCGTTTGACTATCTTCCACATTACAGAAAAAAAAAAAAATCAAATGATGACTCCAGTATACTTTGGCTTGACGGCTAAGGTTGCCAATTACTCCAGGTTCCTATAAATTTTATATTCTATCTTATTGCTGAAAACCCTGCATACCAGGAAACGCCCCATTCCTCGATAAACAGTAACTATGGGTCACCTTCACTCCAGCAACCTATAGGTGCCTATGTGCCCTATTTAATGTAAGAACAAAAAACCCTGGTGGCATAGTGGACACTCCGTGGATAGTGCAAGGTCGGCAACTTGAACCCACCAGTGTCTTCAGTAGAGCACCGCAAGGTCTTCTGCTTAGGGACAGGTCTACTCTGCCCAATGGGGTAACTTTTAGGTCGGAATAGACTAGATGATAATCTGTGGTGGATATACATCCACTCAGTGGTGGGGTTCAAACAACTTAACAACCAGTTTTCTGTTTTGATGATCTTTTAAGTATAAAACAAAACCAAAATATAGTTATTATTTCATAGAGGTAATACTTTTAAAGAGAACAATAAAAGAGATACACAAAGCTAGATTATCAAAGAGTTTAAAACATTAAATAAAACCTTACAAAAGCCAATACAACTGTTATTTAAGATATTCCTATATTGCTTTTTGATTGGCATCCTCACTTGCAATAGTCTTCTTGTTCATATGAGCATCATCAGCTGTGTGACTTCACCATCCATTCACTGTTGGCATAGGATCCCATTCCTATAGGCCAGTTAGATCATAGTGACTGCATTTGAAAGATTAGAAACAGGAGATTTCTCTTCTCTGAACATATTCTGTTCATCTTTGAAAAACCCCTTTCCACTTCTGCTGAACTTGCAATATTTTCAGCTCTGTGAACACTTTTAAGAGCTGTATAATTCAGTCATAATATCTCTTGGGAATTTGGAGCATAACAGAAAGCTGAAGCAAATGACAGCATGTCACCCTCTGGCTGTGCGGCGCTTTTTCTCTTTACCTTCTAAGTTTGTTTGCTCAACTATCAAATGCAAGGCAAGATAAATGTAGTATTTCATCAAAAGTATAACAACATTTTTGAAATGAAGAAATAAAAATTACAAACACAGTTCAGGCTAATTTTGTATACCTGTGGACATAAGGAATATTTCTATAGAGGCTTAGAAAACCTTGTTGCACAGATGAATTTTGATAAGGAGTGAGGAATGTAAACTGGCAATTTCCCCAGCTGCCAATTCACCTAAATGAACAAAAAATCAGGTATCGGTTCTGCCAAGCTGGTGCAAACTGCTGACTCCCACCATTGCACACACTCCTTTGAAATTCAGCCTCAGAAACTTATATAAGGTCACTATGAGTCAGAATTCACTAGATGTAGGTTTTGGCATTTTGGATAACAAATCAATGGATTGAACCATGGCCTCATAAGAAGTCATCCAGCTTGAGACATCCCCACTTTCCCGAGAAGTTGTGCTTCTCTCCCAAACAGACTAAATCTCAATCTACATTTTACCATATTTTATTTTTTAGATTAAAATTTCAACCTGATCGTGGTACAATTTATGTGCAATAATATTAACCAGATTTAGGTATGCAACTTGGTGAAAATTCCTGCATTTTTAATTTTTTTCTTACGCTTTTGGTGAGGATTGAGTGAGTAAATTAGTTTTCTATTCGAGTTTTTCTTCAAGTGTTTCCTCACATTAGTTGTATTCCCACAATGCATCATCTTCCACTCCGTTTCCACCAGGGTTGGGGTCAGGTGTACCATAATCCTCCAAGCAGTATCCATGCTTTCCAACACTCTAAAGAGGTCTGTGCAGCAGATTTGCCCAATGCAATCCATCTTTTGAACCCTTAACTGCTGCTTCCATGAGCCTTGATTGTGGATTCAAGCAAGACAAAATCCTGCACAACTTCAGCCTTTGCTCCATTTATAATGATCTGACCTATTGGTCCAGTTGTGATGATTTCAGTCTTCTTGACATTGAGTTGTAGACCTTACTGAAGGCTGCAATCCTTGCTCTTCATCAGCAAGTGCTTCAAGAAGGGTTGTGTCATCTGCATATTGCAGGTTGTTAATAAGCCTTCCTCCAATCCTCATACAACATTCAGAAGAATCACAGCTATAATGAAATGAAAATTCACCTGACTTCTAACTGTCCCAAGTGCAAACACCTGCTAATTCTGCTGTGGTCAGTCAGCAGTCATACTACTTTCCTTGTTCATTGCTCGAATGTAATTTGTGACACTTTTTGTCCTTATTTTTTCCGTCTTGCACAAGACTACTAAGACAACACCGTGAAAGGCATGCAGTGTAGAGAGACCTATTCATATCCCATTACTCTGCAGCCTTCTTTCCTCACTGCAACACCAAGGAAGCAGAGGTGAGGGAAAGCACATCCCTTCAGGGCTCCCAGAGGCCTTGCCTGAAGCAGCCCAGTACAAGAGCAACACATAATTGAAGCTGCATATTATACCTTAAAAATTCATGTGGAAGGTACTTTTTGAATCTTATTATATGCATGTTTGTTTTTTCATAAAATAATTTCCACCAATTTCTAAGTAAGTTTGGTTCTCCAAGAAGACATTTGTCCCTAGGCTTTTGTTTTGTTTTGTTTTACATTTGGCATTATGTTTCATGCCCCTAACGTGCACGTACTTGGGTCTACAAATTACAAGGGCCATTATTCCATTTAATTCTCACACTTAGGTAGATGTTGAACTCACCATGGCTCTGAAAGGTTAAGATAGATGCCAAAAGTCTTATGGTGAAGAAATGTTTACGACTCAAGACTTGCTTGCTGTACTGGGATATACAGTTATTTGCCTCGCCTTTTGGAATATAACAGACAAGTCCTGGTGCCCCAGTGCTTAAATGAATGTGGCTGTTAACTAACTCTTGGTAGTTCAAACCCACAAGATGCTGCGACAAAGAAGCAAGGCATGGGAATTTGCATCCCTAAAGAATCACCCTTTGCTGGCAAGTAGGACAGAGGTGTATAAGGCTGCAAATATTTGGGGCCATGTCTTTCTCTCCCAGAGATACTCTTGGGTTCAAACCACCAGACTTCCATGTGACAGTGGAACCTGTTAACCACTGCACAAGCAAGGCTCTTTTCTGTGAAGATCATAGCCTTTGAAACCATAGGGGGCAGTTCTACGTCATCATATAGCGTGGCTATGCGTCAGAACCGATTGGACAATAATCTGTTTTTGTTGTTGAAAGAAACAGAGCAGTCCTTCATGTGGGTGCTTTCCTGAATTGTGAGGTCTAGGGTTGTTTTTGTTTGTTTGTTTGTTTTTACTATATACTCTTGGTAAATGTGTAAGGTGGATGCAGAAGAGGACATGGAACAAGGAAGATCATTGAAAGCCCTATTCAGAGAGGGTCCTAATATGCAGCACATTCAAATCTTCTTTGAACAAGATATATTTGCTCATATGAAACATATTCTATTGACAATCTAGAGGAAAATCATTGGGTTTCATCTTAACGAAATCTCATTTCACATTTATTATCAACGTAAACAGGATCTAGTCACATAATGCCTCTGCTCTACAGGCCCTTCGTCGTGGATGCCAGGCTAGTCATTTCTACCATACATGCACCTGACATGAGAGAGATGACTATCTAGAGGACTGCTTAGTGCAGCAGCAGTTGTTCAGTAAGTAGTACTTGTTTCCCCGCCAGGGACTATTGTCAGATGCACTTGTTTTGATCAGTGTTTATAAATCCAAAGCCGGGGATAGCTTAAGTCAATTAAGTAAAAACAATATCTGTTAATTTATAACATTTAATGATCAGTTAAATCTGCTACAAAATGTTGGCAAAAGCTAGCCCTTTGGAAGATAGAAGGATCACATGTTTGCCGTGCGGTTGCAGCTACAGCAAACCCTATCCCGGGTCCTGTGGCTGGTTTGGGAGAGTTTTGAAAGAGAAAACTCAGAAAGAGACACATGAATCTCAGTGACATACTTGGATTTCATATTTTTGTGCCCCCATGCTTATAGGCTCATTAGGAAGGAGTAGTTATTCTATTTCCTCAGACCGATGTAAAAGCAGCTTTAATTTGCTTGCATTGCATCTTGGGGTCATACATCAACAATTAACTGTTTGTAAGAAATTGTTGCTTCAAAGTAAGTCAACTTTTGACCACTTGAATTCTTCTACTAAGTAGGCAGTTTCCATTGTGTTAGAGGCAAATAAATCATACCCAATCTAGGTATTACTCTAACTTGGATCAGGTTTGGATTTGCAAAAAGCCATGAATCCTAAGTGAAAGGAAAACCAGAGATTCTGAAGCCAAAGCCCCAGATTTACCACATTGAAGAGGGACCATATGCCTATAAAGGAGTGCTGGTGGCACCGTGGGTAAGCACTGGGCCGCTTACTAAAAAAGTTCAAACTCTCCAGTGTCTCTAAGGGAGCGAGTCATGGCAGTGTGCTTCCATAAAGATTTACAGCCTCTGAAACCCTGCGGAGCAGTTGCACTCTGTGTTGTAGGGTTGCTGGGTTGGAATGGACTCTACAGCAATTGGCTTACTTTTGGTTTGGGCATTTCGCCTAGTAGGATGGTACAAGTTGATGGTTCTCACAGTGTGGTGTTACCAGCAATAGCCTCAGCAGACACTGGGGCATGACAGAAACTGACATCAGCAGAGACTGACATCATAGCAGTGACTGACATCCTAGGAAAGACAGACATCTATGTATTCAGTTAAATATACTGTATATACTCGTGTATAAGCTAAGTTTTTCAGCATGTTTTTAATGCAGTTTTTGTGGCAAAATTAGGTACCTCGGCTGATATTCAGGTCATCTTATACTCGAGTATATACGGTAGGTATACCCACTACTATTGATTTGATTCCAACTCATGGAAACCCTATTGGCTATAGAACAGAGTTTCCCAACCTGTGGATCTCGACCATTTTGGAGGTCGAATGACCCTTTCACAGGGGTCGCCCGATTTATACCATTAGCAAAGTTACAGTTATGAAGTTGCAACAAAAATAATGTATGGCTGGCGGGTCACCACAACATGAGGAACTGTATTAAAGGGTCGCAGCATTAGGAAGGTTGAGAACCACTGCTATAGAAAAACTGCCCCTATGCAGTTTCTTTGACTCTAAATCTTTATGAAGGCATAGTGGCTCACTTTCATTTCACTGAGTGTGCTGTTGGATTTGAGCCTTTAACTTTTTAGGATAGTAACCCAATACTTAAGTCACTGTCCAACCAAAGTGCCAATTTAGGAATATCACAGGCATATACTAGAGTGCAGAATATAGTATATCTCACTTTTGTGACCATTGAGACAATGGCTCATAGCAAGCCCCTGTAGGTTTCTAAGACTGTAGCTGTTGTGGGAGTAGAAAGCCCAGTGTTTCTCCTCAGGAGCTGCTGGTGGTTTTGAACTGCCAACCACATGGTTTGTGGCCCAATACACAACGAGTACCCCACTAGGGCTCCATAATATAATATATAAAGTGGTATATACTATTTTAGCACATGCTTAAAATGGCCTTGCATAAAGATTTTAAATTATCACCAGAGTAGAGTAGACATGGTTCTATGAGGAAGTGATAGTGGAGCTCCACTTTCACAATCTAGTTACCACTTTGACAGGAAGATCCTAAACTGTAGTAAACATCACTTGATGTTGTTCGGTGTCATCGAGTTGGCTCCAACCCACAGCGACCCAATTCATCCCAGAAAGAAACATTGCCTGGTCCTGTGCCCGAGCATAGGCTTCAACTACTGTGTCCACTTGAAGAAATATAACTCATGAGCCTCTGATCAAGTGGATTGGCAGGATAGCGGTTGTTGCCTGGTAGAGTGGTTTAACCTTGTCCAAGAGAACTTGCTGTGTTGATAGAAAAGTCCTATATCTACCCAACGGGGCAGCCTCTAGCTGATGTGTCTATTGAACACTTGAATTGGGGGCCTCCGGAGATGAAGTAAATACAAGTTTGACTTTAATTTAAGCTTAAGTGGTGACTACCAGACTGGCTTTTGCTAATAACCCCAATTACAAAGCTGCCAACAAAAAGGACAGCCTGAAGCCGCTTGTGTTCACTCCCAACACAGGGAGAGCGGTCTGTAGGTTGCAATAAAACCCTTGCCTTTTTCAAGCTTCAGCATGCCTTTCTGCAACACTGTCTAGAAAATGCTCTCTTTTTGCGCCAGCCTTGCCTGGGAAGTTCCCGATGACAGAATGATGTAAACAGCAACGTGAGTTTAGCCCCTCAGGTCAGAAGGCTGGGTTATTGCTCAGGTTTGGCCTTAATGAACAGGTGCTCTCTAACAGGTGTTCCTTGGTACATCAACTCTGGTGTGTTCAACCCCCGCCCCACCCCCACCCCCACCACACACACACACACACACACACACACACACACACACACACAATACCACAGGCAAAGCAAAGCAACAAATGTATGTCAGTCCTACCTCTCATTGGGCTGAAGTATTGACCTTGGTCATATTCTCTTTACAAGTTTGTATGCTCTTTGCAAAGCAGATGAGGATGGAAGTTCGAGACCCATGTTGCTTCCTATTTCTACAGCAACACAGGTGTGGCTTATACCAGGTGTTTCTTCCCTTAGTGGAAAACCTGGGCAGTGAGTGTGGTCCCCTACCTCGCCATGTGAATGGAGGAAATGCTTTGATGTTCATTATGAACAAATGGTGCCTATACTCATTGAAATGTCAGAGATACAAATATCAGTTACTCTCATCTTTGCCCTATATTTGAGGCTCAGTAAACTATAAAAAAAAGGTAGATTTAGCAAAACAAAACATAGCATAGCATAACATAACAAAACAAAACACTGTTAAAGATTGGATACTGACTTATAGTAACCCCACTGAATTGAGTAGAATTACCCCCTTAGGGTTTCTGGCATCATAAATCTTTATGGGGGCAGAGGGATGCCTCATGCAGCCACAGAGTGGCTGGCAAGCGTCAACCATCAACTTTGTGCCTACTAGCACAAGACATAACCCACCGCAAAACCAAACTAAACAAACTAAAACCAAAACAAACTCACCGCAATTGAGTCAATTCCAATTCACAGGGACCCTCTAGGACCTTGGTGATAATCCAGGAAGTTAGAAATGAGTCAAATATAAAAGAAAAAGCTTGGCCACAAGCATATTTTTTATAAATTACAAAAGCGGTTGGATATCGCAAATTTCATACTGTGCTTATCTCAAGAAACTTTAGGCTGTAGAAACACCTTTAACTGTGTCATAGTGAATTTGATAATTGCCTTTGGTGGAAAATTTTTCTCACCATTATTCTTTTTGTATAATTTTTTAAAAGAGCTTAAGACACAGAAGAATTTTTAAAAAGAGTAAAGTAAGTCCCTGTACATCCTTCTCCCAGGGTCCCCCTACAGGTATCTTACAAAACTGGCAAGAAAACTCATGAACTACATGCCAATACAATCATTTCTATAAACAAACTATTACTATGACTGTTTGTTCCAGTCATGGAGGGGCAAGTTCCAGTTGGAGAGCGGAGAAACGATCAGCTGCAGTAGAAGCAGAAGACTTCCCTAGAAAGCCTTCAAAGGTCTCCAAGTTTGGCTATGCCAAACTCCAAAGTTCGGGAGTCAGACAAGCAAGGAGGCATCAGCCATATCCATCAAACTTGGATCAAATCAGTCTAAAGAAACAGCTTCAACTCTTGCTCCCCAAACCCTTGCAGAAGCAGTAGCTTTGAATGAAGATGAAGATCGTGAGCCAAAGGCAATGGCACCAGAAGCAGAGGTGAAGAATATTGGAAGGGACACAGCAATATCAGCAGGACCAAACAAAAGAGAGCCTGGAGGGACTGGGGTGGTGAGTGTGTGTATGTGTGTAAACTTAAAAGGGACAGTTTCCTTTTTAGAGAATGGCATAAGACTATTTTTGGAGCCCTTTGTTGTTTTATTACTTTTTTACAATCAAAGTTTATAGTGGAACTATAATAAATTAGAATTTGAAATTGGAGGTAACTTATGGTTCTTCCACAGATGTCAAGACATTTGCTAATCTTGTTGCTTCGCGTGATTTGGTCCCAATTGTTACAGACGATAAAGAAATAAGAAATGGTACCTTTTAAGAACTGAAGATTTTTTTTAGACACATCTATTATCACATAAAGAGGGCATCACAAAAAGATTGCCTATTTAAACTGGTTCAAAAATGCAGGCAATTACTCTCTGACTGAACTCCCTCCTATAGATTGTCTGTCTCCCAAGAACAACCTTATGGAAAGGGATTATTATATTGGGATGAAAATTGTTACTGGACTACTGACTGAATGTAAACTTAGATGAAATTAAATGCAGCACCCCCCCATGGGCATTTGTTTCAAGTCATAGAGTAGTTTGTGCATCTCTATAAGCTCTTTAAAAATAACATTTGTTGACATTTTATGTAAACTGTTGAATATTTGAAATGGCTCACTTCACCTTAATGTAGCTTGCCTTAACCTCAGTAGTCTTAAACTACAACCACCACTAGCCACCAAAGTACATCAGTATTTTGAAGGCGCTTCCCTTGTTTTTTGTTGTGAGCTAGTTTGGAAAGCATGTCCAGCTGAGGTTGAGGAAGTGGTTTCTTTTAAAATACAGAACACCACCAAAACATTTAACTATATATATTGCTTGAAATTTTGGCTGTTTTTATTTTTATTTATTTTTAAAATTATTTTATTGAGGCCTCATACAACTCTTATCACAATCCATACAAACATCCATTGTGTCAAGCACATATGTACATTTGTTGCCCTCATCATTCTCAAAACATTTGCCTTCTACTTCAGCCCTTGATATCATTTCCCCTCCTTCCCTGCTCCCCCCTTCCTCATGAACCCTTGATAATTTATAAATTATTATTATTTTGTCATATCTTACACTGTCAGATGTCTCCTTTCACCCACTTTTCTGTTTGTTGTCCATCCCCCAGGGAAGAGGTTATAAGTAGATCATTGTAATCGGTTCCACCCTTTCTACACCACCTTCCCTTCACCTTCTCAGTATTGCCACTCTCACTACTGGTCCTGAAGGGATCATCTGTCCTGGATTCCATGTGTATCCAGTTCCTATCTGAACCAGTGTACATTCTCTGGTCTTAAAGGCTTGAAGGTAAACAAGCAGCCATCTAGCTCAGAAGCAACAAAGCCCACATGGAAGAAGCACACCATCCTGTGTGATCTCGAGGTGTCAAAGGTATCAGGTATCAGGCATCAAAGAACAAAAAATCATATCATTGTGAAAGAGGGGGAGTGCAGATTGGGGACCCAACGCCCACCTGTAGGCAACTGATCATTCCCTTATAGAAGGGTCGCGGGGAGGAGACAAGTCAGGGTGCAGTGTAGCAATGATGAAACATACAACTTTCCTCTAGTTCTTAAATGCTCCCCCGCCACTCCCCACTATCATGATCCCAATTCTACCTTACAAATCTGACTAGACCAGAGGATGTTTTTATTTTTTAATAGGTATGAACACCCCAAAAAGGCATTAATATTGTGTGGAGACAGAAATGAGAAGATGCACTTTCTGTACATTTTCAAAGCACCTAGGTTATTTGTGAGAATCTATTTGAGTTGAACTTACTTACAGGAGTTCTTGCTAATAGAATACTGGGGCTCATTTTAAATGCATACATGATGACCAATGGCCTTCTCAAAAGCACATTTGGATACTGAACATACAAGGAAACAAAATGCATCTTCAAACATTTTATGGAATCTCTGACCATGATATTCTTTGTTCTGTGTCTTGGATTTAGAGTGATATCCTCTCTCTCTCTCTCTCTCTTGTATTTTTGTATTGTATATGTACTTTTTTTCTTAATGTGACAGTTAAATAAATCTCTAAAAGCATAGATAAAAACAACAAAACAAAATATATTCATTTCTCTGAAAATGTTCACAATGTGAAATTTGGAGGTAGCTACAGGTTTTATTGGTGGTAACGGCTCTCTGAGCTCTTTTATTAGGTAATAACTCCAGAGAAGCAGGATGGTTGTTGTATATGCCTAATATTTTGTTCACTTGCATTTAAGTTTAGAGTAAAACAATGGAAATTTATATAGAACTATTAGTTCTTACTTACGTGTTTTACTTATATCAAGATATATGAATTTAACTTATTTTGATGTATGAAAACTTTCCATTTTCATTCATTTCATTGTTTATGTTAGAATAATGTTCCTCTCCTAATATTCTATTTTTGACACTAAAGAAAAATTTTACTTAAGGTCAAGATGGGAGAGAGAAATGACAGAGATGAAAATCTTTACTGAAATACCAATAAATTTTCAAGCTCAAACAAAAATAATTTTTTTCTAAAACTATGATATGAAGATGTTCCCCACTGTGTTCTAAATGCTGGATAGTTTATGTTTTAATGTAAGTTTCCAGATTTAGGTTGAGATTAATTTTTTGCCTATGAATGTCTATGGGAGTCAAAATATGCTTAATGCATTTATGGGTTTTGAATGATGCAAAGAGGGGAGAAAACATTTGCAGGGTAATGAGTTAGATAAGCAAGACCGGAAAAAAAAATGTTCTCCGTCCTCAATATAAATGCATGCCCATGGCCATCAAGTTGTTTCCAACTATAGCAAACATACAGAACCGTGTAGAACCTAATCCCTAGAGTTTCTGAGACTTTCTGATCTTTGTGGGACCAAGCAGTCTCACCTTTCTCCTGTAGATCTAGTGGTGGGTTTGAAAAGCTTACCCTTTGGTTAGCAACTCAATGAGTACTTCATTATGCTATTTAGAGCTCTTTTAATTTGCATTAGGCCATGCAATATGTTTAGCAAGTGCTGCATGAACATGAGAGGTTGTTTGTCAAATTGTGCATTTGAAAGATGTTCATAAAACACCAATGCTGTAGGAAATACAAGAGAACCAACTCTATTTATGACAGGCTCAAAGGAACTCCTTAATCGCTTGACTTTCAGTTTGAATCAGCAGAATAAATTTAAGTCCCACCCCAATCTTTGGATATCATCAAAAACTCATGAGATAAAAGAGTAGTAAAAACAAAATACTTCTTCAAAAAGAGGGGGTGAAAGTAGAAATGTTTGAAACTTCAAAACATGAAATAGAATTAAAACAACCAAAAGGATTGAAGGTCTCAAAAAGGCTCCCCCAAATGCATCCTCATTTGTAAAACTGGAATGGGATTCAAAGGCTGACAAAGGAAGTTTTCCTGGTCACTGTTGGATTGTGAGAGGTAGAAACAGGGATGTCTGAGAAAATAAACAAGTAACTCATCATCACAGAAAAGAGGTCATTCAGTAAGAATGTAGAGATTGGAGACATTGTGTGTTATCAGCTGCCTCTGAGTGAAATTGTGGGGTGCAGTTAAGGCTTACAGAGTTCATGCCTTTAACATTGTGAGAAACTACCATCATATGAACTAAGCCCTAGTCACTCCCCTACACAAATTTCTTGCAAACAATTCATCTAAAATGTCACTAAAGATCTGCATGAACATAAATACAAAGGAGAAAGGGAATAGGAGCAATACATATTAATCACAGAGCACTCACCCTTTCCCCATCCCTCAAAAAAACATTCCCCTGAGATTTCCAGGTCTACTGCCAACAACTGGACAATATGTACAGCTGGATGAGCTCGTCTCCATGAAGGGACCTCAAAGACAAAAACAGAACAAGAGTCTGTAAAAAGGGGAGGCACGAACTATGGCAAACCAATGAAAGATTGCAGAACACAGTAGAGAAATGGAATAGAATTATTAGCAAAATTTATACTAGAAGTTAAAGGTTAAATTTGAAGCAGCATAAAGGAAAGAATGAGCATTACTGAAGATGATACATGGAACGTGTTTGAAAAAATCAATAAATTGAAGGAAATAAAATAAAATTAAATAATAAAAGAAAATATAATTCCACAAATGCATAAATATAGATATTGGATTCAAACCACTAACTATTAGTACACGTGCACACACACACACACACACACATATCCCTCGGTAGGATAAACAGCTTGTACTCAGCTACTAACTCATAGGAAGGTGGTTCAAATTCACCTAGTGACGCTGCCAAAGAAAGGTCAGGGATTGCTTCCATCAGATCATAATCATTGCAAATCTTATAGCACACAGTTCTACTCTGTAACATATGGCATCACGATGATTTAGAATCAACTTGTCATCAAGTTGATCCTAAATATTTATAGTTACATATCAAAAGAGATCTAACATGTAACATTTCCTATTCCTGTGAGACACATTTTCGCAAATTATTCTTGCTAAACAAGCCATACAAATTTATTTTTCTTACAATTTATACATATTGGGTTCAGCAAAAGTTTCGAGCTCAGGGTTTCTCCTGTGCTGGTTGTTAAAATGTTAAGATATCTATCTGGGCTGCAGGCATCTGAAGCCTTGAAAGGGGTAGCGATGCTTCCTGCCAAGGTAACTCCCTTGCATGGCTGAAAGACTGATGTCGGTTGCTGTTGAGATGCTCAATTACTTGTCATATGGTCCACTCTGTGAGCTATTGGAGTGCCCTGAGGACACAATGGCTAGCTTACCCCAAAGTGATTGATGGAAAAGAACAAGTAAGAAAAGGTCATTCTTTTTAAGACCTCGTCTGGGTAGTTGTACGCTGTCACCTATGCTGTTCATTAGAAGCAAGGCTCTAAGTCGAAGTAGTTTCACGTTCCCACTTTGAAGGTGGAACTGTGAAGCAGTTGACACATTTTTAACATCATCAAAATATGCAAAATTAATATACTTGTAAAATATAATTGGAAAAAAATAAAGGAAGAAAAGAAATGATGAAGGCAACTTTGCAGTTATAAAATGAACTTCAGTCTATAAATTTAAAAAGATATGCTCTGTCTCAGGAAAAATAAAATAAGGCAAATAATCCCTTAGTGTATGTTCAATAATTTGTTTTATTCCAATCATTCTTATAATAAGAGCCCATAACTCAACTTATTCATACAGGAAAAATCCAGATAACTAAGATTCATTTGTTTGTTTTCCCCACAAGCACAGTAACACTTAGAAGACATCAAAATAATATTGAGGGAAAGAAAATTAGGTTAAAGTATTTTTTAACTAGATAACTTATAGTTCAGAAGCAGAAGCAGTAAAAAAAATTTGTAAACCTAAAGTTAGTCATATAATATAGATCCCATGTTCTTCTGGGACAAGATAAGATACAGCAAAACAATAAATGAGTAGACAAACTCTAGCGATAAGTCTAATATTGATCACTAATTATATTTAACAAGTGGTAGTGGTATGAAGGACTTGCTATTGTCTTACCTGAAAGGTTCACAGTTCAAGTCCACCTAGTGGTAACATGGAAGAAAGACCTGGAGATCCACTTGTGAAAAACAAAACAAAACAAAAAACACCTGTTAAAAATCCTATGGAGCATAGTTCAACTGACTCCAAGGCAACCAGCAAGTTTTATGTCAAGGTCCTGAGCTTGTGCATAGACTTCCATGTGGCACAAATAGTTAGTACGTGACCGCTGACTTAAAGTTAAGGGTTCAAACTCACCTTGAGTTACTAAAAGAGAACATTCCTGTCAGTAACCAGGTAACTTACATTTCATTCCTAGAAGGCATGAGTACCCTATGGAATAGTTCTGCCCTATAACAGACAGAGTTGTCTTGAGTTGGAATGGAATTGGTGGCAAGGAGCTTTTAGTGTCTAGAGAATGTACACCCCACCCCCTCACCCCTGCCCAGGGCTAGGTCCAGGCACTCTGGCAGGGGTCGAGCCAACCCTGGGGTGCATATGGCAGCCAACTAAAAAGGGTGGGAAAAGAAACAAATGAATTAATAATTTAAAAGGAGGATGTGGATAGTGAGGGTGCAGGATACTAAACCACACACAGGGAGGGTATTGTTCATGTCTCCACAAGAAAGTGAGAAAGGGACCAGACTTCAATCTGGGGCACCAAACCTCAAGGGCAACATACTGGCATGAAGCAGCGAACTAACAGAAAGGTCTATGGGGCCGGACCCCAGCCCCAGCCCCAGCTATGTCACTACAGAAGAATGTACTATAGAGAACAACACTGAAGATACAGCCCAGGGAGAGTTGCAGGTCTGCCCATATCACACAGGAGCAAACTAAGAGGGAAACAGAGAGAGAGAGAGGGTGGACCACATTCTGGCCTACCAAACCTCAAGGATGGCATTCCTACTTAGAGCTGCTGATACACAGGGAGTTCCTTAGGGCTGGTCCCATTTTAGACACGATGCCACCTCACTGACCCACAGTGCTATGGGGGACTGCACTGGAGACACAGTGCGGGAATTGTGCCTGGTCTTAACTCCCCACACCGGAGCAAAACACGAAGGGAGAGCAACAGAGCAGCAAGGGGAACAAATCAATTAAGTCCTCGAAGAATTCAGAAAATAGTCTTTGGAGTCAGTGGGCAGGACATGGCACTTCACCAGATTCAATTAGAAAACATTCAGAAGGGTCATCAGACATACCTGAAACTATTTATAGCCCCACCCCCTTTATCATGTCAATCCGTATAAGATAAGCATGATAACCAATCCAGAGGAGGAAATAATGGGGCTGACAGCTCTGAGAAGACATGGGAGAGGTGGGGGTCAAGGAAGTGGGAAGTTATCAAACCCAAGGACAAGGGAATGACAAGTGATCTAAAATCGATGGGGAGGAAGGCGTAGAATGCCTGGTGAAGTTTTATCAAGTGCAAAGTAGACAAAAGAAAGCATTGAGATGGAATGAAAGTCAAACAAGATAGTGGGACAGGAAGAAAGTAAAAAATAGAGGAAAGAACTGGGAGGCAAAAGACATTTACAGAGGTATAAATATAGGCATGCACTTATAGGCATGCACTTATGTAAAGGTATTAATATATAATGATGGGGATATAGGTCTATGTACAAATTATTAGATATTAAGTATTATGGTAGCAGCTGGGCATTGGGTCTCTACTCAAGTACTCCCTCCAAGCAAGACCATTTTGTCCTAATAACCTGGCATTCTGTGATACACAACTTCCCGAAACAATCACTGAAATAAAATTGGGTGCATGAGTAAATGTGGTAAAGAAAGCTGATGGGACCTGGCTATCAAAAAATACAGCATCTGGGGTCTTAAAGGCTTGAAGTTAAACAAACAGCCATCTAGCAGAGAATCAATAAAACCCACATAGAAGAAGTACACCAGTGTGTGTGAAACCGAGTTGTCAATGGGATCAGGTATCAGGCATCTAAGACCCCAAACAAACAAATTTATTGATGCAAATAATGGGGATCAAAGTGGAGACCCAAAGCCCATCTGTAGAAAACTGGACATCCCTTTACAGAGGGGTCACAAGGAAGGAACAAGCCAGCCAGGGTGCCGCATAGCACCGATGCAACACACGACATTCCTCTTGTTCTTTAATGCTTCCTTCACTGCCCCCCATTATCATGACCCCAGTTCTACCTTACAAATCTGGTTAGACCGGGACATGTTCACTGGTACAGATAAGAGCTCTCAACACATGAAATCCAGGACAGATAAACCCCTCAGGAACAGTAATGCAAGTAATGATACTATGAGGTTAGGGGGAGAAGGGGAAAATTGGGGAACTGACTACAATGATTGATGTATAACACCCCCAGGGGGACAAACAACAGAAATGTGGGCAAAAGGAGACAGTGGATGGTGTAATATATTAAAATAATAATAATTTATAATTTATCAGGGGTTCACGAGGGTGGGAGGGTGGGCGACAGAGGAGAAAAAGGGGGCATTGATACCAAGGGCTCAAACAGAAAGAAAATGTTTTGAAAATGATGATGGAAACATATGTAGAAATGTTTTTGATACAATTGATATATGAATTGTTACAAGAGCTTTAAAAGCCCCCAATAAAATGATTAATAAAAAGTGAGAATGTACATTTTATAAACTGTTGACAATATAAAAACCATATAATTGCAAAAGATAGGTAGGTAAAAGTTGGAGGTCATGTAAGTATTCTAATATCCTGACTGTTCAAAGTACAAAATCAAAGAAATTACATACAAATTACCAATAAAACAGCAGATGCTTAAGTATATTAAATGGCACAAAGAAGAACAGTATAAAATTATGTAACCAATTAAAATTAGATAGTGAGGAGACTGGAGAGAAAGTGAAAATTTACCAATTTAGTTATTTTCATGCGAGAATTAATAAATTCTGCTTTAAATACTACTTTGGGAGATAACTGCTAGAATAAATTAGCAGAAGAAACAATTCAAGGTAAAGAAAACTTCAACTATACAGTAAAATGTCTCAAATACTGTAAAAAATAGCTAACACTATCCATATTTTTTATTTTGCTTTAAAAAAAACACATTTTATTATCTTACAATTCTGGAAGTCAGAAGTTCAAAGATTTGATAAAATATAATTATGATAACGCCACTCTTCTGGACAGCCATGTATAGTGTGTGTAATTGCAAAATTTTAATTTTAAAAAATAGTTTTAGTTGCATATAATACAAAAATCATAAAATGTAATCATTTAATAGAGTCTTGCAATTATCACCACTGTCCATTTCAAATTGATTTCCTCTCTTCTTTGTCATACTCTTTCCACGTTTCCCCTCAACCTCCCATTATGCACCTAGGAAGTTATTTAATCCAGTTACTGTCTTATACATATACTTATCCTATGTTGCACATGCATAAAATTGCACAAAACACAAACAAAACATCAGAAAGGCAATCACTTGACAAAACAAGAAAACCTCTATCAAAAAGAAAGTAGAAAATATTAAAAACTGAAACTTTAAAGTATGTCAAAAGGGAGATCAAATGATAGAGTATTACGTTTTAAACTAACCCCACTGCCAAAATCAACTTTTCAATGCTGTTTGATAGCAAGACTTTTCACATCCTTTAAAATGAAGTTTACAGATGCTTGCAACACATTTTGAAATGCATTGTAATGGTTAATTTTATGTGCCACCTTCGCTGGGTTATGATACCCAGATGCTTGGTCAACTACTAGTCTAGATGCCATTATGTAGTAGTTGCATGTGACTAAATCATTTGGCACGAAGTCAAGCAGATTACTTTCCATATTGGGAGCGGACTTCAACCAATCTTGAATTTGCCTATTGTATCTGTGCCTAACATTGTTGAAAGTCTCTGAAGAGGAGGAGCTTCATGTTGATCTTTCTTCTCATTTCCTGTGAGGTTAAGATACAATTCCTTGTGCACTGGAGGCACGGGAAAAAGCCCTTTTGAATTCCCATATTGTTGACTGTCTCTTTTATGGTGGCTTGTCCTAGTTTAATATATGACCGTTATTGTCAGTGAAACTCATATTTTGAGGTGTCTTCATTGTACCAAATACAAGAAATGCTCAGGAGAGGCTACAGGCATTTTCCCCCTCTAATATGTCCTAATTGAATAAAAATAATGAATGTAAACCCAAATGACCTTTGAAGCTGATTCTGGAACAGAGATAATTGGTAAATAAAGTTTTTGTTAAAGGCTGATTTACTAAGGATTTTTATGTATTATCTACCCCAGTACATTTTAATAGGACTGTGATAATGTTAGACCTTACTTGTGTTTTAAGTGTTCACGACATAAAAGCAAAAAACAAATAAAGAAACAAACAAAAACAAAGCCATCTATTATGTGCAAGAAGAAACATGGAGGTTGTTTCGGGAAATTCTGTTCCAGTGGATTTACTGCAGACTGATAAGGAAAGCTTAGTGACTTTCAGATCACTAAGTCTGGAATTTTCATGACTCATAATATCCATATTGCCCATTAAATTTTCATGAAGTACTACTTAAGACGTGCTTTTCACATGCACTATACAACAAATTCCGCTTAAGCCTACAACAATGACTCTATCTTATTTAATATTCCAGAATCAATTTTGTGTATAGTCGCCATGTCTGTTGTGTAATTAGAAGCATATCTTACACCAAAGAGAGGCACTCCCTCCCCAAGGAGTTGGAACTAAGATGCTCTAGCCCCAAATAGCTTTGCCTTGAGACCCTGAAATTTATATTGCATGGAAAAGTAAACTTGCTGCCACACATAAAATCATTACTTTGATTTTCAGTTTACTTGAACGAGTTCCTTTCCTCAATTCACTCCGGGATGTTTCAAAACATACCTCACATACAAAATTAAGCAGAAAAAGGTACTAGTTTTTTGGCAACTTTGATAAATTCCTATGGGTAAACCCATGTAAAAAACAAACAGACCAATATAAATTTGGAAGGAAACCAAACCAAAACAACACACATAGAGGAAAAACAGACAACAGTATGACTGACTCACGGAGACCGTCTGTGCTCACATTCATTGGTTATCCCATATTTTGTTTGTATCTTCTTCCAATAAGCTTTTACTGATATAATATGAAACATTTCTAAAACATGCATTTTAGGAACCTGGCTAGCAGGTCTCTTTTTGATGGAGTGCTGTTCTGAAAATGGCTAATTGTGTTGATTCAATCTGCTGCACAAGAGCAAGGATGCTACTTGGAGTATAAAGTGTGCCTCACCCAAGCCATGGGATTTCCAATCGTCTCACATGCATGTGAAGGTAGGACACTGAATAGGGAGAACCAAAAAAGAACGGATGCAATCGAACTGTGGTATTAGAGAAAACTATCGAAAGTGTGTACCATGAATTGGTAAAAGGGCAAACAATTCTGTCTTTAAGGTGAAACCTTAAACCCTGACCTCTAGCCACTTTAGGGCAATTTGCAAATGGGGGAGGGCAAAAATAAATTCCACAAGCTGAAATCACACCACATGATAAAATGGAAAGCATTGTACATATCTTGGAAAAATTAAAAAAAACAAAGCTTGTTGAGGGCAACATAAGTACAAGTGTGCCTAATATTGTTGAATGGTGAATTGTAAGATTTATAAGAGTCCCCCAATAAAATGATTATTTTTGTTTAAAAAAAGGAACATAATGCATGTAGAGAAAATAGCCATTAAAAAGCGAGGAAATAAAGAAAAATCCACATTATATGTCAGAAGAAAATAAAAACTTGAAGTTGCTCATAGATAAAAGGAAAAATCAAAACTCTAACTGCACTGCGATTGAGTTGATACCAACCCCGTGGATTCTTGCAGCTATAACCACTTAAGGGAGTAGAAAGCTTCATCTTTCTCCAGAGGAGCAGCTGGTGATTTTGAAGGACTTTGGGGTAGGCAGCGCAATTGAAACCACTAGAGGATAATGAGGGATAGAAAAGGCTTGGTAATGCGCTATAAGTACCAGGGTTCTAAAGAGCAAAATCAATCCATGCAAAATCCCCTATGATTGGAATGTACATGGGACATAAAAAAGTTGTATAATTCTAGACATTAAATTCAGTGCAGTTCTCTAACTACCCCTTGTTACCCACTAGTCTTCAATATACTATACCCAGGGACCTTGACTGGGGGATATTTGAGGATAATCAAGGAAAGGATATTCAGCTTACATTTAGATTCCCAGTTAAATGGGAAATTCTGAGATTCAAATTTAATTGGACCTCCTTTTTGTTTGAATAGAGAATATAGACTGTCAAAAAGAAGCCACGGGAAAAAAATATATATAGCTAAGACAGAGGATGGAATCCGTGTAATCAAGAAAAGGTATTAAGAGTTAATTAGGAGATGCTAAGGCCTCTGAGGCTTTGGGATGGTTGAGTGGAATCTAGATTTTCCTCTGTAAATGTGTCTCACAGCAGTTTAAATTAAATATTGATGATAACGTTAACGAAACAGGATGGGAGAACTTGGGGATATCTACCCCAGAGAAATCTAGGTTATCATTAATTTTGTTTTGTATATATTATTCCATTCAAGCCAGTCACTCACACTATAGTGAACTCACAGAAAGGTGCGGTCCCCTACAATAAAGGGGAGTGCATGTGGACATGACATGAACAGCAGTTGGAGTAACTGGGTTCACCCGCATTTCCCCTGTGCTTCATACTGTGAACAAAGCCAGAACCCTGCAACCAGTAGAAAGATACCCGTTGTCCCCCAGTGGATTTAAAAGAGATTCAATATTGTTTCTGGGGAGGATTCCAGTAGCTGACAACAGTGTTATATCTGCCAAGAGTGTACGGAGCATGAAGCATCAAGAGTCGTTTACATCATTTGATTTGCATAAGCATTTGCAAATTGATGTGCAGGTGTGTGTTACTTGTTTCAACATCTGGGTGTATAGACTTTTAAAAAAATGTTTGAGGTTACTATGACTTCCAGTCTCTAAAAACCTTCCGTTATTCTGTTTGCTCCTTTGGCCTTGTCCCAGACTTGGAAATTATTTCAATCATGTGACTCAATATTCTGTAATTTTTCAATCAAAAATCTTCACCATCTCCTTCCATCTATCATGTATATCATTTTGCTGAGACCAAGGTTGGAGTTAATGTGTTGAAAGGCTTATATAAAGGGACAAATTGCTTAGCTTGTAAGTGAGTCTCATCATCTACTGAGCATACCCTCCTTGATTCAGGTGTTTTTGTCCAATCTGAGCAGGCACCTTTGCAGTGGGATAATGTTCAATTTGAGAATCTATGGAAACTCTAGGATGCTTTATTTATAAGTGGAAGGACTTAGTGGGCAGTGCGATTCTGGTAGAGAGATGCTCTGATTTCTATGAACAGGACAAGAGAACTTAGGGTAAATAAATGTCCCCAGAGGAAAAGATACCCAAGCCTAATCACAAAGCTGCCTTTAGGAAGGTGGAGTTAGATAAAAAAGAGGGAAAGGGAGGTGACCTTCAGACACAGACAACATAAACAGAGACAACTAGAACGAATGAACATAGGTGATTTAGATACCTTCAGGTACTTTGGTTGGAAGGCAATTGATGTGAAGCAGAGGGGAGTAGACAAGCAAGGAGCAGATGTAAGTAGTAGGTATACATGGGCAGCATTGATCAAAGAAGCAAAAGATAGGGAAAACTTGCCCGAAATATGAAAGTCTGTACAAAGAAACCAGATCCTGAATTTTGGTTCTTGTAATTCCTCTTGCAATATAAAGATTGGCACAGTGCCAGCAGGGTCAACGAAGACCATGTAATTGGCTATTGCAGGTCAAAGCAGGGAAGGGGTGGCGGGTGGCGGGAGGTTAGTCATTCTTCCTTTCCCTTTCAGCAGCAAGGTCAATTGAGCCTGGAGATTGGGCCATGTGTTATCTGTTCATTTCTCTATGTTTTGAACTCACCAGACCAATGGTACATTTCACACATTTAAATGAATAACCTTACTTGAATCTACAATAACAGATATCCTTCCCCACAGCAGTCCTGTGTGTCATGATTGACAAGCATTGGGAGGCATAAGTCAAAGGTCATGACACTTGAAAATATTAACTGAGCATCTTTTTTTTTTTTCACATTCCAGACACCGGATGGTCCAGTTTATGGTCTAGTCCTCAGTGCTTAAAAATTCATCAGTAAAGTTAACAATATTAACTTGAAAGGCTTTAAACCATTTGAAGATGTATTCATCTCAAAGTGGCCAGTGCCTAAAAAAGAATATCAACTTAAACACATTTTGTCACATACAAAGTTCTTCATTGGATGAAAGTCCTTGAGCCACAACATATCAGAGACTTATTATGAAAATTGACTTTTCAGTTTGCTCCTCACTATAATTATCTGACTATTGTACATTATTTGCTTCAAGTAATTTTATCTCTGTAAAATTGTCTCATCACTAGTAAAAAGCAGGTGCAGTAGTCTCAAAGAGTTGGGGAATTTTAACAAATATCCATGTCTTTTAAAAATATTCTCTTTAGAAATAATGCTATATAATGAGATACACTTTCTCAAACTCGTCATTCAATTGACAGAATTGGATACATTAGGCTTTTAAAATTTTGTCACCCAACCTCCCACTTTATGCAGCATCTGTGAGCCACAATTTTGTAAGATAGCTTTGCAACAATGATATCGTCATCCCTTATCCTACACATGGAAGACCTGAGTATCAAAAGAGTTTAAATCATTTGCCTACAGCCCCCAACTGAAAAGTTGAAGATTCAGGTCCCAAACTTTATATTGTCTGATCCAGGTGTCCATGTGCCTTCCATGATGTCTGACTGCCATTCAACTCTATGTCCACTTCCTTTACCATTGGTCTCGACCCCAGAATGAAATGCGGTACTTAGTTAATTGTCCTATGTAACAAACTAATAATGTCATCAAACAGGAAGTGCAGCGTATTTGGATGAATTTTGCTTGGTCAGCAGAGGTTTCTTGTTTGTGATAATCTCTTCTTTTTCAAGTGATTTTTAATTTGACTAGTAGTAATTCTCATTCATTATTAACATTAACTTAAATATAAAATAAAGAACAATCCCACAATGCTAGGCACGGTTATAAGCATTTTAGATGTAGTCATTTAATCTTCCCAATAGCCTCGTGATGTAGGTATTATTATTATCATCCTGGTAGAAAGGAAGTAACTGAGGCAGAGTGTGAGTAACATGCTGAGAGCCACACAACAAGTGGGTGGGAGATCAGGGACTAGAACCCAGCCAATCTGAATAAAGAACCCATGCTCTTCATTACCATGGCACACACTGCTCTGTAATTTTCTGGGTTTTTTTCCTAAATAAAACAAGTCATGTTTGCTTATCCTCTGACTCCTGGTTATGTTCTAATTTTGTATAGTACCTCAAGGGTGCAATTGGTTATTTATTCTCTATAATTTCTTTGTGTATAGAGCCTTTAATTCATTTAAAGAATTTGAATACTCCCTTAGCAATTTCTCATTTAATTTGCATATCAAACCTTCTTATATATTTCACTCAATTCCTCCATGTTTTAAGATTATTCTTGTAATGTTGAGGCAACAAAGGCTACTGTTTTGGCCGCCCACGCCCTGCCTTTTTATTTGTATTCCTTTACCACATGTAGGGAATCATTCCCCTTACTATCTGTGTGTATCCGGCAGAGATAGATAAAGATTTCATCATGATGAGTAGTAAAAGCATGGCTTTCCAAGATATTCAACTAATACTATGATCAAAGGTTCAGAGATGCCTGAATCTTCCTCTTTCCACTTTATGGAAACAAGTTTGTGTGCTACACACACAAACACACAGAGCAATAGTAAATTGATAACTAGAAACTGCTTCATAATGAGTTTCCCAAGTGCCCGGTCCTTCTGCTCATGGCTTCTTTTCAAACTTGTTTTAGAGTGGGTAACATAGACAAAATTTCTGTGAAGTCCACAAGGGACATTGCCGCTCAAATCCAAAGCTGTCCTTTTCTCTCCTCTGGTGGCAACATAGGATGAAGGGGCCCAAGTAATGTTGCCTTATCCGTCCATAAAGAATGCGTCCAATACTGAATGAGGAAAGAAATAAAAATTGAGGTGCGGTGAATAGCACAGAGAACTCCTCTCCCAAACAATGACTTCCCACATGTGGTAATTATACACTATTTTCTAAAATGCCAGTCATTATCCTAATATGTATTCTCCATGCAAATACCAGAAGTATTTGTTCTAAAGAACATCCAACTGTGTATCTCCTACTCGCTCTTATATACGGAAATCTATTCTTTGTGTTTATTAATTATGACATTCCCAGGAACACATGTGTTTTAAATGATGACAAAAATAAAACAAGACAAGAAAATACAATACCATGGAAAGTGTGATATTTTTATCATAAGCAAGTCAATGTTATTTCACAGATGTCATTAATGTTTGATGACATGACTTTTGGTTGGATATAAGAAAGAAGTTTTCTGAGATAACAATTGTGTGGAAATGTTCATTTATATTAAGGAAACCACACACCTGATGGGGAAGCTTGGTAGAGATAATTCTAGTGAGGATAAAATATAAAGCAGAACTGATCTTTGTCCTTGAAGTCATTGGAAGCTGACTCTCTCAGTGGTCAGAGCAACATGGCCAACAAGGGTGCAATTCCTTATTAAGATTACTGCCTGAGATTCATCAATAGGTTGTAAACATTAAGAATTGGGAATAGAAGTACCGTATGACCCAGCGGTCCCACAACATGGTATATATATCCTAGCGAAAGAAGCGCCACACCATGAGCAGATACTTGCACACTGATTTTTATGGCAGCACCATTCACAATAACAAAAAGTTAGAAATAACCTAAATACCCATCAATGGAGTCATGGATAAATACAGATTGCTCCATACACACAATGGAATACTATGCAGTGTTAAAGAAGAACAATGAATCTGTGAAACACACCAGAACATGGAAGAACTTGTAAGAAGATATTATGATGAGTGAAAAGAGTCAATCTACGAAGAACAAATATTGTATGCCATCTCAATTACAGAAAATCAAGAAAAGGTTTTTCAAGCTTAAAGCTACATCACTTGATAGTTAGAAGGGATGGGGTAAAGGGGAGAGAGGGGAAGTCACAGGCTAGTTGGTAGACAACTTGGGTGAAGGGGAAGGTAATATACAATGAGAGGGGAGTGGGGAACAAATGATGGAGTCAGAGTGAGACATTGGGAGGTTTGCAAGATTTGAAGGCAACCAAGGCAAATACTGATACAGACACAACCCATGGATAGACACAGAGGATGAACAGGTGTGGGAGTATACCCACAAATACATATAGGATTCACAGAGGCTTCTTGTATGTGAATATATGCCTGTGCAGTAAATATAGCCATGAATGTGGTGCAGCACACAGCGGGCAGCGTTATGAAAACCTCTTAGATACCATAGAACTCTGTTCTAGAAGGAGCATCAAATATGATGCAGTTGAGTTCCAAATCAATTTTTCCCTTAAGAAATAACTGAAAATGGATTAATCCGTTCTCGACCATCAAGTTTTTAACAATAACTTCGCCTTTTATATAAAATTTCACAGTAAGTAAGTTCGGAGTTAAATAACATAATTTAAATAAGAAAGAACATTTTTAATTTTTTTAACAAGTACAGTATGCCCCATACTTTGAGATTGATGGGGATCTGGATCTGCGGACACGATGTGGAGAGGAGGGATGGAGAGAGAGTCAGTGTTTGCAAGGGGAATCCCCTGCCATCAAATCAGCTGAGAGCTGCTTTTCAGGAGTCTTTTTTCCCCTTCATTGCCTTCTTCACTAGGACCTGGCTGGCTTTCTATAAACAAACACAAAACAATCTGTCTAATATGGTCTTCTGTTGGCGTTTCCTTAACTGTTTCCTAAAAGGGTGTACTAAATGATCATCAACAATATCAACAACACAGTTAACCAGTTCCTTATCATGATGATTCTTTTCAAAAAACTCTTTCTTAGAACCCGTGTTTTTTATCTACAAACGGTACAAAAAGCCACAAAAACAAAGAAAATGATTGCAAAACACTTGGGACATAGCCACAAAAGGTTTCAACAACGCGTACTAACCATGCCAACTAATGCATCTGGACATTTCCCTTCAAAACCCAATTACTTCAAGTACTGATGTGGTTGAGTACTGGGGTCCTACTCTATAACCAAAAACCTTGAGAAAATATGTTTCTGAGGGTCATCTGCAGGAAAGCTGAAATGAGAGCCCTGGGGATCCTTTCTAACTTCTTTTTTCCTTGGGATCCCCAATATCTAGGGCAGTGATTCTCAATCTTCCCAATGCCTTGAACCTTTCATACAGTTACTCATGATGTGGGGACCCCCCAATCATAAAACTATTTTTGTTGCTACTTCAAAACTGTCATTTTGCTCTGTTAAGAATCGGGTGACCCCAATCTGATCCCACCACACCGAGGCAAACTGCTAAGGGTGCACAACAGAAGAGCAAGGGGAAAAAAAACATTGAAGTCCCCAGGGAATACCAAAAATAGACTTTGGGGCCAGGGCTTGGCTCCCCAACAGACTTGACTGGAAAACAGTTCCAAAGGCCAGCAAAAGTCCTTGAACTAATTACAGGCTTTTCTTTCTTGTTGTGTGTTTTTTTCCTGTCATTGGTTTGTTGTTTTCTTGTACATTGTTGCTTAGTTTTGCTCTCTCTTGTTTTTGTGCATGTAATTATCTCCACAGGTCTGTCTAAATAAGATAGGCAGGATGAACAATCTGGAGGAGAAAAAATGGGACCGACAGTTCCAGGGGGGGCATGGAAGAGGGGGGGTGGGGGGAAAAGTAGTGGAGTTAACAAACCCAGGGACAAGGGAACAACAAGTGATCCAATTTGGTGGTGAGGAGGGTATAGGAGGCCTTGAGGGCATGATCAAGGGTAATGTAACCAAGAGCAATTACTGAAAACCAAATGAAGACTGAGCATGATAGTGGGACAAGAGGAAAATAAAAGGAAAGAGAGGAAAGAGCTAGGAGGCAAAGGGTATTTATAGAGGTCTAAATAAAGACATGTACATACGTAAAAATATTATATATGAGGATGGGGAAATAGATCTATGTGCATATATTTATAGGTTGAATATTAAAGTAGCAGATGGACATTGGGCCTCCACTCAAGTACTCTCCCTCAAAGCAAGAATACTTTGGTCTATTAAACTGGCATTCTATGATGCTCACTTTCCCAATACAATCGAGAAGGCAAAGCAGGTGAATAAGCAAATGTGGTGAAGAAAGCTGATGCTGCCTGGCTATCAAAATATATAGCATCTGGAGTCTTAAAGGCTTGAAGGCAAAAGGGTGGCCATCTAGCTCAAAAGCAACAGAGCTCACATGAAAGAAGCACACTAGCCTGTGGGATCACAAGGTGTCGAAGGGATCAGGTATCAGGCATCATCAGAACAAAAAATCATATCATTGTGAATAAGGGGGAGTGCGGGGTGGAGAACCAAAGCCCATCTTTAGGCAATGTGTCATCCCCTTACAGAAGGGTTGCGGGGAGATGAGCCAGTCAGGGTACAATGTAGCAACGATGAAACAAACAACTTTCGTCTAGTAACTAAATGCTTCCTCCCCCACCCTGCCCACACTATCATGATCCCAATTCTGTTTTACAAATCTGGCTAGACCAGAGGATGTACACTGGTACAGATACTGGGTGGGTGGAGGGAGGGTGGGTTGGAAAGGGGGAACCGATTACAAGGATCTACATGTGACCTGGGGGATGGACAACAGAAAAGTGGGCGAAAGGAGACGTCAGACAGGGCAAGATATGACCAAATAATAATTTATAAATTATCAAGGGTTCATGAGGGAGGGAGTGGTGGGGAGGGAGGAGAAAAAAATGAGGAGCTGATGCCTGGAGCTTAAGTGGAGAGCAAATGTTGTGAGAATGATGAGGGCAATGACTGTACAAATGTGCTTACACAATTGATGTGTGTATGGATTGTGATAAGAGTTGTATGAGCCCCTAATAAAATTATTTTTTTTTAAAGGATCAGATGACCCCCATGAATGGGTCATTATACCCCCAAAGGGTTTGCAACCGACAGGTTGAGAACCGCTGTTTCAGAGGATCATTTGGTAAAATTCATAAATAATTTTACTGTGCATAGCAATATGGCTTTTATTTAACTATATTTTAAAATTGCACAATTGTGAAAGATTATTTTTACAAAGTTCTTTTTTTACAATGACTACTAGAACCCGCCTAAGTTCTAACCAGAAAAAGAATAATTAAGTACAATTATAATACCTGTAATGAGGAATACGAATGAGAATTAGATAATTCTATCTGTACAAAGGTCACCATATGCCAACATGTATTAAAATCTTGAAGAAGTAAACATCAAAAAATACATGAGTTCATTAATAAACCTATTTCAATGCCTGTATGCAGGTGGAAACCTGGACTAAGGAAAAGCATAACGTACTATTAACAATGGCAACCTCCAATTAAGAAGTTTCACTAGAATGAGATAAGATGGGAATCGATTTAAATTTAATTCATATGCTTTCTTTTTTTCCACTGAAATAAGTTCAGATGGGAATTGATTTTCAATGTGTTCCATATACTTTGATCACACTAATATATGTATGTATCATTTAATTTGCAAATGTGATGTATGCTTTTACAGAATCTCTAGATTCATATACATCCCCCAGTTTTCCTAAATAACTCGTGCAAATATAGAATCTAAAAACATTTAGCAGACATATTACAAATTTGAGCCTTTTGTTCATTAGGACCTATGTTAAATTTGTCTTATAATCATGCTAAATCAACTGTGCGGCACAAAGCCTGTGATCTGATAACTTCAAGGTGCAATAGAAAAGAGTACAAAATCAAGTAAAAAGTTGATCTGATGAATTCAATAACAGAAGTTCACAGTTGGGAGGAGAGAAATAGAATTACCAAATATCCATATAGCTATCAAAATACTATCAGTACTAGGTATTATGGAAACGCTTTTACTTAGCTTGCTAAATGAGTTTAACTTAGGTTACTAAGCTCATGAAATCTATTACATATTGTTATCATCCACCAGTCTATTAATATTGCTTTGGTGTGCAGAAAGATATGTAGCCTAATGGACTAGGCTTTATTTATTAATTTATTTTAAAAAATCGTTTTATTAGGGGCTCATACAACTCTTATCACAATCTATACATATATCAATTGTGTAAAGTACATTTGTACATTCATTGCCCTCATCATTATCAAAACATTTGCTCTCCACTTAAGACCCTGGCTTCAGGTCCTCATTTTTTTTTCTCCTCCCTCCCCCCTCCCCCCTCCCTCATGCGTCCTTGATAATTCATAAATTATTATTTGGTCATATCTTGCCCT
>NW_022103917.1:2470169-2496796 GCF_000313985.2 Echinops telfairi | reverse complement strand
TATATAAATATATTTGCATATGAACATATCTTTATCTAGACCTCTATAAATGCCCTTTGCCTCCCAGCTCTTTCCTCTATTTCCCTTCTTAAACACAAACAGTCCACCTTTTTAATCTATTACTCTGTCAGCCACTGAGCTAAGTATATCGTCAATTAAAACCTCCTCTTAATATGTACAAAGCACAGATTTTGGGGGAATTTTTTGGCAGCTTCCTAAAATTGTGCTGTATTTGCTCTGAACCTGAATGCAAATCAACATCATCTAGAATATTATATTTATAGCTCCTAAACATAAATGACAACTCCAATTTGATTAAAACAGAAGTGCATGCAGGATTAAAAGCTTTTTCTCCCCATGGCGCCCGGTGCCAATTTCTTTCTGTCCATAAAAATCACCCTATTTTACTGTGGCATATATGAAATATTTAGTTTTCCTGATTTGTCCTAGGCTGTATCTACTGGGTGACACCCGAGAGGTAAAGGGGTGTAAGAATGTAGATCTCTCACTGTGCTTTAAATGTAGCTACTGAGGAAAGGGTGAAGGTCCAGTCTTGTTCATGCAGGGATGTCAATTTCTTCTTTGACTCTTCCTCAGCAGGTGGTGGACCAAAAGCAAGCTAATGTCCCACATAATTTCTCAGACAGGTCATGTTTACTGACACCAAATTCCATTAGAAACATACCCTTAAAAGTTTGGAGTGTAAAAGACAATGAACCCAGTTTTCAGCCACTTAATGGGCATCTGCCCTTGTAACAAGAATAGAAAGAGAAGCAAAAATGACAGAATCCCATCCTGCAGAGTTCAAACCATTGGGACTCAATCTGGATATAAAGATCCCTCATTACTTTTATTTTTAGTCAGTACAGCTTTTCAGTGATGAGTGTCATAAGTAGTAGAAGATTTAATATTAGATGAAAGCTGGTGCCTTGTTTCCTATGAGGGAAAACCATGAGGGAGAAACATAACTATTCATATTGGTTTGTTACATATGCAACCAAGAAGGATCAAAGGAAACCTTTTGGTTCTTAGTGTTTACCTCAGTGTCATTTCCTAGTCTTCCTCAATGCATACCCATCAGAATATTCCTCAATGTGCCTCCAAGATTCTCCCCACCAATATTGCCCTACTCTTGATAAATGTACCTAAAATCAATGAAGAGCCTATAGATACTATGTACACTTGTCAATAGTATGATCTACCTTCAAATCCTCTTTCAACTTTGATTCTCTCTGTGAGTTGCATGTCATTCATTTATTAATGGTGCCTCGCTGTGTGATGAGGACCTTTTTTTTCTTTCTATGACCTTATTAGACATGCATATCCTAAACAAGATAATTTATATGCAATTTTCAGACAGACTTTTTGAACTGTTTTTTTGACAAGTAACTACTCCAGGGCAGAGAAAAACACTTACCATATATGCTTGTGTATAAACTGAGATTTCCAGCACATTTTTAATGCAGTTTCTGTGGTAAAATTAGGTACCTCGGCTGATATTTGGGTTGGCTTATACTCATCGCTAAAACCAGTCCAAATTTAGGACAGCTTTTGGCACTACAGTATTGATTCAATAAATGGCTTTAGGAAAGAATGGGAATAGCAAAAATATAAGATTATTAAACACATAAAGATATTTATTATTCAAAAGCAGAACTACGTTGCATCTGCCCTAACTCTAAAAGACATGCAAACAATATATAGTAAAGGTGTGTTTGGATCACCCACTACTTGAAATAAACTGAGAATAAATTATGAAATGGGAAAAAATGAAGTCCATCCTCAATATAACTAGGAAATGGTTACTCCCTTATAACATAAAATATGAAAAATAGCTGCCAAATACAATTGAATTAGACCTATTCAAAGAAGTAGACAAGGACAGATACATAAATTATTTTTTTTCTTGGATGAAGAATTCTCTCAATATAGAGAACTTTTCTTGACATTTTTATTTTTGTTGTTCTTGACATTTTTTTTTCTTTTTTAACATTTTATTAGGGGCTCATACAACTGTTATCCCAATCCATACACACATCAATTGTGTAAAGCGCATTTGTACATCGTTTCTCAAAACATTTTCTCTCCATTTAAACCCCCGACATTAGGTCCTCATTTTTCCCCTCCCTCCCCGCTCCCCCCTCCCGCATGAGCCCTTGATAGTTTATAAATGGGTATTTTGTCATATCTTGCCCTGTCCGACGTCTCCCTTCATCCACTTTTCGGTTGTCTGTCCCCCAGGGAGGAGGTCACACACAGTTCCATGTAATCGATTCCCTCTTTCCTACCCATTCTCCCTTTACCCTCCCTGTTTTGCCACTCACACCACTGGTCCTATAGGGCACATCCGTCCTGGATTCCCTTTATTTTCAGTTCCTATCTGTACTAGTGTACCTCCTCTGGTCTAGCCAGTCTTGCAAGATAGAATTCGAGTCATGGTAGTGGGAGCAGGGAGGAAACCTTTAGGAGCTAGAGGAAAGTTGTATTTCTCATCATTGTTACATCACGCCCTGACTGGCTCATCTCCTCCCCGAGACCCCTCTGCAAGGGGATCTCCAGTGGCCTACTAATGAGCTTTGGGTCTCCACTCCGCACTCCCCCCATCATTCACTATGGTAAGATTTTTTGTTCTGATGATGCCTTACACCTGATCCCTTCGACACCTCGTGGTTGCATAGGCTGGTGTGCTTCTTCCATGTGGGCTTTGTTGCTTCTGAGCTTGATGGCTGCTTGATTACCTTCAAGCCTTTAAGACCCCAGACGGTATACTTTTTGATAACCGGGCACCATCAGCTTTCTTCACCACATTTGCTTATGCACCCATTTGTCTTCAGTGATCCGTTCGACACCCCGTGATCACACAGGTTGATATGTTGTTCCATGTGGGCTTTGTTGCTTCTGAGCTAGATGGCCGCTTGTTTACCTTCAAGCTTTTAAGACCCCAGACGCTATATCTTTTGATAGCCGGGCACCATCAGCTTTCTTCACCACATTTGCTTATTCACCCGCTTTGTCTTCAGCGGTTGTGTCGGGAAGGTGAGTATCATAGAATGCCAATTTACTGGAAGAAAGTATTCTTGTGTTGAGGGAGTACTTGAGTGGAGGCCCAATGTGTTCTTGACATTTTTAATCACTAATAATCCACCATTTGGAATGGTTATATCGAAAGATACAAATAGACCCATCAAGAAATCAAGTATCCCGGTTAAGTCCACTCAGAATCACACAGTTAAATGGGAGATAGGATAAAAGGAGAATCCAAATGGCGATTCTAGTTTTATTTTCTATTGTCATGCCCTTAAGCCTGTTTTTTGCTGTTGGTTTTTTTTTAATGTCCTGGAGGTGATACGCCACCACCTGCAAGTGCCATTGAGCAGATCCTGACTCATAGTAATCCTGAATAAGGTTCTTGAATCTGTAAATCTTTACAGAGACAGCATCATCATCTTTCTCCCTTGGATAGGCTAAGGGTTGGGGGGTGGGAGGTTTGAACTACTTCCCAGCCCAATCAATGCATAACCCACACTACCAACCAAATTAAACCAAACCAAACTCAGTTCCATTGAGTCAATGCTGATTCATAATGATTCTACAGGACTGCTGGGAGAACTGCCCTGTAGGTTTCCAACACAACAGCTCTTTATGGGAGTAGAAAGCCCTGGTTTTCCCCCTCAGAACTGCTGATGGTTTTGAATTGCTGCCCTTGGATCACAGCCCACGGAGTAAGGATTACACCAGCAGGACTGCAACAGGAGGGAGAAAATAGTGGAAGGTGAAATAAAATCTGTAACTGCAGACCAAGCCGAATTAAGACAAAACAAAAGAACAGTAAATTTCCAAATAAAGGACAACACATTACAAGGAATCACAGAAAGACACAATAACAACCACTCCTGTGCATCAAAAAACCAAATAACAACCATTACTACAAAACTTCCTCGTTCTAATGTCAGGTCTTTGCACAATTCATTATCATACTTTATTTTGTCTTCCTGATCTGCCCTTTGAAATCTGTTCAGCTCTTCTCCTTAATCATTACTTCTGCTTGCTTTCTGTAATCAAGGGCAAGGTTCTGAGTCTCATCTGACATCTACTTTGCTCTTTTCTTTCTTGTCTTTCTAATGAAATTTTGCTTTCTTCATGTACGCTTTTCTTGATGTCATCCCCAGACTCATCTAGTGTTTGTTCCTTAGTGGTGAATGCATCCAATCCATTCTTGGGATGCTCTCTAAATTCAGGTGGGATATAAACAAGGCGGTACTTTGGTTCTCATGGACTTGTTCTAAGTTTCTTCAGCTTCAATTTGAACTTATGGACTAGAAATTGTTCTTAGGTTCCAAACACAGCCCTGGCCTTGTTCTGATCATTTTCCATTGTCTCTTTATTCATATGTAATCTATTTGATTCCTATATATTTCACCTGATGAGGCTCGTGTGCATATGCCACTATTATGTTGAGTAAGGGAATCTCCAGCATAGTTTCCATGGCAAAGACCATATGTTCCAATTTTGACATTCTAATCAAGACTAATTTATAATGCATTTTAATTTCATGTTTGATTAATTCAAATTGCAAAAGTTGGCAATAATCTTTAATGACTTCAATTTTGGCATTGGCATTGATTGTTGATGTTTAATTTGAATAATAGGTAATTAACTAATCTTCCTTGTAGGCAAGTGGATAATATCCTATCACTGATAGCCCTGTATTTCAGAATAGGCCTTCAAATATTCTTTTTGATGATGAAAGTCATACCATTACTCTTCCATTTGTCATTTCCAGCATAGTTGGTCTGATTCAAAATGCCCCAAGCCAGTCCCCATCAAATCAGTCATGTTCAGACTTTCGATCTTCAAGTGCTCCATTTTATTTTCAATATTTTTTTGTTTTCTTTCATTCATACTTCATACATTCTGTGTTCTGATTGTTACTGAAGCTTTTCCGCCTTTTCTTCTCAATCTGAGTCATGTCACATCAGAAAACACAGGTCAGGAACGCTTTATTCCACGTTGGTCACTAGGTAGAAGCTGCTCTGAGGCAAAAGAGCTCTTCCGGATCATATTCGGAGTGCCTTGCGGCCTGAAGGGCTCATCTCCCAGCACTGCAGAAGGCAGTGTTCTCCTGCCACTCAGAAGAATTAAACGACACATGTTTAAGAAGTAACTAAACAGGTCTTTCTTCCCATACGGTCTTTATCTGGAAACTTTGCTGGACCCCGTCCACCATTGGCGATGGCGCTGCTATTTGAAGTGTCTGTGGCATAGCTTCCAATAATACAGGAGCGTGCAAACCATCTCAGTTCCACAAATTGACAGACAAGGAGTAGACTTACATCTACACTTTAAGTATTTCTCATCTTTGCTAGTGAGAACGCCTTTCTTTCATTTGCCTGGGACAAATATTTCAGTATACATCCTTGATCCAAATCCTCTTCAAAATATATAAGCCAACCACTATTCAATAACCCCACCACCACTAACCTGATCATAGTTACCATATACTGTCACCACTTGTATGACTGCAAAACAATCACTATGAATTTACTTCCTTTTAGTTTTTCTTCCCTTTAATTAGTTTTGCACACAGCAACAGAATGGTCCAATTAGCATGTTAGATCAAATCTCACCTCTCAGTGAATTCCTCAAAATTTTAAAAACCTAACCTCCTGTTTACAATTCAAAGGCCTTTACAATAATCTGCAAGTCCTTACACATAGTTTTACTCCCTCTCCTTACCTTTCTTAATTCATTTCTTACTCCTCTGAAGCATACTCATTCCATTCAGAGCATAGTAGGTATGCTGTTTTTCAAATATATAAATCCATATATGCAAATATACAGCAAGCTTCCCCTCTAGCAACTGACTGAGGCTCTTCCTTTTGCCTAAACTATTCTGCTCCTCATTTTCCTCATTCTGTCCACCCTCCCATTATTTATGTTTTTTGTTAAATCTCTCCATTTCAGCAAGGCCTTCTCTAATGCCCAGATTAAAATTCCAATGATCCTGTATAGTTCCTTATATATCAATTTCTCTACTTTATGTTTATCTTTTATATTTATCACCATATAATATACTATGTATCCATTTTATTACTTGTCTCCTCACACTAATATACTAATGGTAGGAAGGCAGTTTTTTTAAATGTACTACTCTATCTCAAATACCTGTTTATTGTAGGCACTCAAATAATATTTATTAAATAAGCAATTTTATGTAGGGAAGGAGAAGAAAATTTAAAATAAATATGGATACTTTATACTAAAAGGGACAAAAAGATGAGCATGAAAAGTGAACTTAAAGATCTTAAGAGATGAATATAATAGAGTGGGTATTGCCAAACTTAATGGCCTAATGCAGCTCCCTTTTTAGAAAAGAAAATTATTCCACGTCCTTCTGCACTCAAAAATGTTCATATTGTAACCCATATATCTGAATAAGGTGCAGGTATCTGGATGAGCCAGCTCTCTCAGGAGGTAGTATCACCCACTTTGGGAAACAATGTCATAGAAAAATAAAATTGTTATAGTAATAAAAAACGACGAAGGGTAAAAATGACATTTGAAACTCCATTGAAGCCAAGCTTTTGAACAAACATAATATCATCTAAAGACACATACAGACACATTCACAAAATAAAGTGACGAAAGCCAGAAGATGAAGGGTTATGAATTTGTAGGCCAATGGAGATTTCAGCACACTCATAATAGGGTCCACTGGGAGTGAACAGGACAGAGGGAGCAGAAGACATGTACAAAGTGCTAACAACAGGATATGTTCCAGAGACGAAGGAAGGCATAGCCTGAATGCCAAAATGGCACAGTGTTCTAAGGAATTGATGTAAAATAATCAACCCCAAATATATCCTGGGGAAGTGAGTAAATGCTAATTAGAAAGAATCCCATAGATATCTCGACAGGAAAAAAAGCATATCACTTACAATGGCTTGGGGTAGGAGGTTGTATAGTGTCAGAGCTTTCCATTGAAACACTGACTATATGAGGCTATTGGAACAACGTATGTAAACATTTTTTGAAAGAGTGGTGTGACTCAATAATATAACTTGAAAATGCTCAAAGTGAACAATGTTTGAAAGATATCAAATTGAATTAGAACACAAGAAATACCACATTTTAAATAACCATGCCAATTACGAAATTAATTTCTAATAATGAATAATTCCATAATAGCAAAATTGTGGTGATAGAGGACAATAAATATTGAATACTTTTTAATATACCCTAGATGATAAAAATAATGAGTAATATAATAGCAAAACAATATAATGGTAGATGTTACTTGTGTTGTTTTGGTGGTTAGGTAGCATCAAGTTGATACCTGCACATAACAACCCTGTGCATGATAGAAGGAAACACTGCCCAGTCCCGCGCCATCCTCACAATTGTCCTAATGCCTGAGCCCATTATTGCAGCCACAGTGTCAATCCACTTGTCCAAAGCCTTCCTCTCTTTCACTGCATCTTTACCAAGCGTGCATATACTTTACCAAACATGAGGCCCTTCTCCAGTGACTGGGCTCCCCTCAACACATGTCCAAAGTCTTGGCATCTTTGCCTCTAAGGAGCACTTCCAAGACAGATCCATTTGTCCTTTTAGCAGTCTGTTATACTTTCAATACTCTATCTACTCCAGCACTACAATTCAAATACATCATTCTTCTTTGATCTTCCTTAATCAATGTCCAACTTTCCCATACATATGAGGTGATTGAAAATACCATGGCTTGAGGGTAACTTACCATAGTCCTCAAAGGAATCACCCTGCTTTTCAACAATCTATGACAATCTCGTGCAGCAGATTAACTCAATACAATGTGCCATTTGATCTCCTGACTGCTGCTTCCATTGCTTGTTGAGCCAAGCAAAATAAAATCCGTGACCAGTTTCATCATCATGCTTTCTATTGGTCCAGGTGGGAGAATTTGGGTCTCCTTTACTTTGTGTTGTAATCCATATGCAAGGCTTCAGTCCTTGATCTTAATCAGCGAGGGCTTCAATTCCTCCTCTTGTTCAGCAAGCATGTTTTTGAACTTGTAATGTAAAAAATAATGAGAGAGAACCACCTGAAAGTTAGTGAAGGACGAGAAGTGTAAATGGAAGAATAAATGTACTGCTTTTTTCAACTTTTACGGGAGAGTCCATTTCTGCTCTGCAAACATGGTCATATACGTTGCCACTTGAGATTCTCATTCAAATCAGTATACGTTAAAGAGAAAAAGTAGTAGAATAAATAATGGCAAGCTATAATCTACGTGCATTATCAATATAGATACACACAAAAAGCAAAGCAAACTGAGATCATAAGGCAATAATAATATTAATAATAATCAAAGCAAAATATAACTTATTTTTTTAAATTTGCAATACCAATTATAAGTGAAAGATAATCAGATTCAATAAAAAAATAAAGAGCCAATCATACCACATGCAAGGAAAACAAATTGACTCAGAGAATTGACAATCAAGAGGCCATACATATGAAGAGGTTCAAAAAGTTCATGGGAAAAATCCATAATATTTCATTTCACTTTTGCACAAAGTGTTTTTAATCCCTCATGTGTATCCCAACTACATGGCATTAGTGTTAATGTTAAAATCAAGAGAAAGGCATTTATTGTGATACTTTCTATGGAAAGTGTGAATGATTTACAGTCCTGAAATTTTATGTACAAATAATACACCTACACCATCCAATTTCATAGAAAAAATATATAACAGAAATAATATGGAAAGATAGGAAATCATAATTTAACTCATAAGGAACTAAATAACCATACTCACTGTCATAGAATCAATACTGACTTACAGCGACCCCCTCTGGTTTTTCTGAGACTGTAACTGTTTACAGGAGTAGAAAACCCAGTCTTTCTCCTGCAGAGCTGCTGCTGGTTTCGAATTGCTGACCATGCGAATCACAACCCAACTTGTAACAAGTGCATCATCAGGGCTCCTGATAAATAAAAAAATGGATAAAAGTAAATAAATAAGAATTCAGTAGGTCATACGAATAATCAGGCCAACACAAAGCATGAAAATACATTTACAGGCATATGCTCAGAATAAAGTGATAAAAGTTAGAAGAGTGTTATACGTATGGATGACAAAAATATAACATGGATTAATTTGTAGATATAACCAACCACAAACTCTTTAATCAGAGAGTAAACCTTTTCTCAGGCACCCACTACTTGAAGACAAATTTACTAAAACAGTAAGGTAAGAGTTGCTTAAGAAAATAAACCAATAAACAAAAAAACTTACAAGCTGAATTGTCCAACCATAATGCTATAAAACCAGAAAAGTTATAACAAAATTAAGATAAGTAGACAAAATAAAGTACAGTAGAAATTACCAGAAACAAAAAGCTCACAAATTATTTGCTTTATCCTTTTGTATGCGATAAAAACAAACTGGTAGCCATTGAGTTTGTTCTAAGCCATGGTGAATAACAAAGAGCTGCCTCATGGTGTTTCCAAGGCTATAAATTTTTATGGAAACAGAATGCTTCATTCTTATCTTGCAGAGTAGCTGATGCATTCAAACCAAAGAATTTTGGTCAGTAGTTACATGCTTTAATGTGCTGTGCCACCAGGTTCCAACTATATTTGGAAACTGAAACCTCCAAAAAATCCCTCTGCTACTGAGTTGATTCTGGCTCAGAGTGACCCTAAGGATGGAGTAGATCTTTGAGTTTCTGAATCATGAATCATTACGGGAGCAGACAACTTCGTCTTTCCCAACTGCTGATCTTGTAGCTAACATCCCAAAATGTAAACCACTATGTCACCAGGGCTTCTCCTTGTAGGGAACAGAAATTTAAATTGCAATATATGAGGAGGTATCCCCAATCAAAATGGAATTATTTTTCCAAAGCTATCTATTAAATTGCTTTTTATAAAAAAAAAACAACCTTATTACTTTCAAAGTACTCTCCATTACACTTAATACATTTTTCAAATTCTTGAAAACATGTTTCGAACTTATCCATCTGGATGGCTGACAGTGCATCCCTCATTTTTTCCTTCACCTCAACAATGTAGTAAAATCATTTGTCCTTTCATGTCCCTTGCAGAAACAAAACGAAGTCTCACAGAGCAAGGTCAGGTAAATAAGGTGTGAGGGAAAAGGAGAAGCATGCTGATTTTTGCCAAAAACTGGAACACTGAGATGGCTTTGTGAGCAGGTGCACTGTCGTGGTGGCAAAACCAGTCCCCTTTCTCCCACAAAGCAGACTTTTTTTTGGTCCCACACTGTTACACAATCTTTTCAGAACCTCTAAATAGAAAGCTTGAGCAAAAGTCTGACCTGGTAAAATGACCTCCAAATGCACTACAAGTTTGCATTTTTGTCTCTTCTGGAAGTTAATGGATGTTCACAACCAAGGTTTGTCATCAATAGACATTTCACCTTTTTTTTTGAAATGAGAAAACCACTCATACTTGAGTTTTTCCCATAGTGCTGTCTTGAAAGCTGTGTTCACTATCACAACAGTGTCTGTGGCATGTTTCCTGAGCAGGAACCAAAATTTCAGAGCCACACACTATTCTCTTAAATTGGCCATCACAAAAAATGAGGTTTGAGTGAAATTGCTTTAACAAAAAAATTCACTGTGACCAAAGGGAACCTTCCCAGGAGATGCCACTGGATGCACTAACTCAGAATGAGTTGCTTGATGCTCACCTAGTGGGAAAAATATGTACTATGTATGCTTGGCTCCATCCAGCACAGCTCCATTTGGTGGGAGGGGCTACCCCTCTTATATAGAAACAAAAAAAAAAACCCACTACCATGAACTTGTTTGTCACCCGTAGCAATCCTGTGTAGGGTTTCCGATGCTGTAAACCTTCATGAGCGAGATTGTCTCATCTTTCTCCCAAGTAGCTGCTAGTGTGCTTGAACCACAATCTCGTGGTTAGCTGTACAAAGCTTATCAATGTGATTTAGCTAGTAACTAGAGGTCATAAAAAGAGGATTTTCTTATTACAATGTTTGACCAAAACTATATCAGAAGTTATATTTTTTTATAAAAGTGCACTCTTAAATAAGAAATAATTTAAGCAAATATAATAAAAATAAATAGAGAAAAGCAAGCAAAGGAATAAAACAAAAGTAAAGCAGAAATGAAGTTTGAATAGTGATCACACATTCGTGACTTTGAACACAGAAAAACTTCCAGAGTAATCAAACACTTCCAAGAGCTTACTGCATGAAAACAAATTAAGAAATAAAAACTGTTAGCTAACATAATCAGTAAAGAATTGAGAAATCACAAATTACAAATTATATAAGGAAAATACTTTAGGTACTACTAGTGTTTCAAATGTAAGAGAATCATTCCCACAAATTTTGTACAAATGACATTAGAAATCTCAACTAAATGGATGCCTTTCTAGAAAAATATAAATTACCAAAATTGATTCACGAAATATAGAATGCCGAAACTATCTAGGCACCGTGAGAGAAAAGGAAAACATTTATCAAAGAATTAATTTCCCACATACTGGCCCACCAAGCCCCGCAGATGATATTCCTGCTCAGAGCAAACAATGCACAGAGAGGACCATAGGGCCAGCCCCACCAAGAGACACGATGTGCCTCACTAAACCATAGCACTGCAGGGAACAACACTGCAGACACACTGCGGGAATAGTGCACGATCTGATCCCATCACACTAGGGCAAAACACTAAGGGCATGAAGCAGAGAAGCAAGGGGGGCAAAGTGATGAAATCACTGGGAATACCAAAAATAGACTTTGGAGACAGAGTGTGGTACCCCATTAGACTCGACTGGAAAACACTCATAAAGGCCAACAAACAGGCTATTTGTAGGCTTTTCTATTTTTGTCAGTGGCTTGCTTTTTGTTATTTTGGGTTCTGTTGTTATTTTTTGTTGGTCTTGACTTCCTTAATTAAAACTACAAATGTCTCTGTGTGTATTACTGATGCCAAACCTTCTATAAAATACTGAGAGGCATTTCCAGTAACAGGAGCCCTGATGCCTCTGTTAGCTAAGTGTTAGACTGCTAACTACAAGGGCAGTGGTTCAAACCCACCTGTTGCTTTGTGGGAGAAATATGAGGCTATCTTCTCCCTAAATATTTATAACCTCAGTAACCCTATATATGGTTCTTCTGAGTTAGAATCAACTCAATGGTAGTGGGTTTGGTTTTCCAGTATTACATAGGAATAATATCACCAATTTTACTTCAGGCTTCTTACTGCTACAATGGTGAAAGTAACAAATTTAAGAGAGTTTTTGCAAGGGCCAAATGAGTTAATTTACATATGAGACTTAGTCAAAATACCTGGCTTAATAGTAAATAGAGAGGCAAATAGAAAGATAGACTATAAGATTAATTTAAATAAATATAGGTTAAAAGTTTTAATTATATGTGTGTATATATATATATATATATACTCATATGTATATATCATATGATGGTGGGCATATCTTACATTTTGATGTTTCTATTCCAAAAAATATGTTACAACTAAAATAAGATATGAAAAATGAGGATAGTAAAAATCTATCAGCTCTCCTGCCTGGACCTTGGTATTAAGGGAGCACTAGAACTGAGACTGTGGCTATTGCTGGTCCCCTTCTCCCCTTTTCATCTATTCCCACTGGGCACCATGCCCTCCTCCGAAGTGTCATGGTACCTACTCTATCAAATGCACATGGCAAAAAAACCCTGCCTTGTATGTCCTCAAAAGTGCATGATAAAAAGGGTCCCAAACAAGAAAACATTTGTTCTTTAACTCTGTCTGGCCATGTCACTTTTAAGAGTTTACCTGATCAGTTTGGTCAATAGATCCATTCAGCAAGGCTTCTATTTTAATATCCTCTATCTTTGGGGAACTGGAATGTGAAAACCAGCATAGTTCAGTACCAATTTCAATGTCCATGAATCCACACATTCTTATCTTCATTTTAAGGCTCAGACATATGAAGTCCAGTAAGTACCATTCAATTGTTGCTGGCCATTGTGGATACAGTGGGATCTGTGATAGCTATCAACTAACAGTCAACCACACAGATGCTCCATTTGAGGCCGAGATGAGCTGATGATTAAATTTAGCTTCTTTAACAACCATGGATCTCATATCCATGTGTGCTTTTTACTTCATATCACCAACTGGCCACTATCTGAAAATACTTGTTCTCTTAACGATGAAGATCCTTGACAGTAAGGTGAACATGATGTCGGTGATTGTCAAAGCAGACGTTATGTCTAAATGAGAATTAACAAAGTTTAAGATAGTGAACTGGTTAGCAATGGTGTCCAAATATACCAAATCCAAATGGAAGATGAAACTATTGCTAAAATTAATTCTCAATGAATCCGTATTTGCCATTTGCAGTTGTGGGAAGTAGAGATAAGGTAAAAGTTGTAGGGCCAAACCTCAGATTGCAAAAGCTCCTCAGTGTGCTTGGGGTATTGTACAAGTGAAAAAGAGTCACAAGGACTTCAGAAAGCTCTGGGAAATGCTTTTCTCCAAACTTGGAACATATGTAAGAAAAGATGCACACTGTGAATTTTATAGGCTCTGAAAACTAGAGACTGGGTTTTAAAGACATGTGCCTAGAAAACAAGCCTGTCAGTGTTCCAGAGACCTCTGAAGCTGAGAGATATGGATTCTATGGTGAGCGTCAGAAGAAAGAAAAGATGAAGCAGATGTTTGTGCAACGAGGAACGGAGAAAGCCACATTGAAAGAAGCAAGAAAGAGTTTCATGTCAAATATGAACACCTTAAAAGTGTTCACCAAGAATAGATACTTAAACGTGAAGAAAAGAGAAGACTTTTGGAAGAAAAAATGCCTGCTTTTTCTAAAAAGAAAGCTACATTTGAAATATGAAAATATCCTAAATAAGTTTTATTTTTATGTCAGGTATTATTTAATATTTTTCATGAATACTTTAAAACTCTTTCTTATAATCGAGTTCTGTGTACTAGATTTCTTGTTTGTATTAAAATGTTAATTGAATGAAAAATAAATTAGCTTTTGGTAAAAAAGGAAAAAAAAAGAAAAGGAATATTCCATAACCAGTCCTTGTTTGCAACTGATAGCAAGAAGGTCAAGACTGGAAAAACAAAACTCAACCTCACTAAACTTGAATTCCCCAATTTTATTTCCTGCATGAAAGCTCCAATTTTATATAAGACAGTTGTTCAAGAACTATGTATCACAGAAGATGATTCCAAGTAAAGGTTATTTTTAAGTGTTAGAAGTTTTATAAAATATTCTTATAGAAATAAGTCCTTTATTTGTATTTCTTGAGGATTGTTCTAGGACAGAAGCCCAGAAGCACTTGTTCAAATCCTTTTACTAACAGCCTCTTGTCCGTTACCCTCTTATTCAAAGGCTATATACACGAGTCTCAAAAATGACCTCAAACATTGTGAGGATATTACAGGGCTGGGTAGTGTTTGGTATCAATCAGAAGCCACTCCAGGGCTCTCCACAGCAAACATATTTGTGTGTGTACACATATACACACAGAATGTCCACATAAACTATACCAGAGTTCTGCAGAGTTCCATACGGGTACATACAGAAGTATCACCTACTTTTAATAGAATATATTCCTGCTACATCCACTGTTTGACTGGAACATAATTCATTTAAATGTTTCCTATTAGTGGCTAGTTAAGATATAGGTTTAGAGATAGAGAGATGATGGTACAATAGTTATAGATACAATAAAAAACATATTTGATAGAAGTTGAATTTCTCTGTGAATATGTATTTGATTTTAACATATTGATAGATGTTGAGTTGATTTATCATAGCACACACACAAAATGTATGAAAGCCCTTGCTTTTGTCCACTCATATATTTTTATTTCCCAACTTAATAGGGAATGCATATAATTTGATAGTTTTAAAAAACTACTTAATAGTTATTCAGTCATAGAGACTGAATATATTTTTTTCAGATTAATGACTGGTTGAATCTGCTGGTTGAATTCCATGGCTAATTTTTTATGCTTTTTTTCATATTTATATGTAAATTTTCTTTATGCAAGAACTATAGTACTGAGAAATGTGTGGCAAATAATTTCTATTTTGTCACTTTCCTCGTCATTTTTGAGGACAAAAGTTTAAAATTTGTATAATAGAATTCATTGATTTGTAATAGGTTTTCTGTCATCCTGAGGAAAGTTATGCCTACAGGAAGGTTTTTGTTAAATATTCCCTTTGTCTATATATTTTCTTTTCATAAAAATAAATATTTTAATACTATATATTATGCATTTTAATTAAGTAATATTTTCCTCACTGGTTGGACAATTGCCCCAACAACTTATAATTTATTAATCCATCTTTTCCTCAAAAATTTCAAATGCCAAATATATTTAACTAAATAATTGCCCACTTTGTGGTTTCTTATTCTATTTTTTTATCCCTATCTGGTATTCTATTTATTTATTCTTCATTCTTTCAAGATATTTACACTAGGTCCAGATTGAGTTTAGTTATCAACCATTTCATGTGCAAAAGGACATAGAGTTTGCACTATGCCTCTAGGTTTTTTTGCAAAGTTCCGACCCCACATAGAATGTGTGCTGACCTCTAGTCGGCCCTGTATAATGGCCTGGATCTGAAGAAATGGGCCTCATCCCACCTACCAACTCCAGTACAAGAGATCTCACAATAAAATCCCATGTCACCCACAAATAGTATTTTTATTTGATTCAAAATGCCTTCTTTTATAGAAAGCACAAACTTTCAACAGAAAAATCAAAGCCGAAAGGGTTAAGCTTACAAAATAATTGGCTTCCCGAAACCAACTGGTCGAGGAAAAAGCAGGTCTCTACTTGATGTCAACCCCAGCCAACCTGACCACAACAGCTGCTCTTCTTCTCAGTGAACCCGTGGGTCACTTTAACTCAAGAAGAATTTCTTATGTTAAAAAAAATCCTTTGGGAGTATATTTAGCTCATTTTGGCAAGTGTGACAGCATTTTCCTCGAATGCCACTAGGACTGCACACAACTGGGAAGAATCAGTATGTTCCCCAAACCATCCTCAACCTGTGTTCCCCAAACCATCCCTTCAAGGGAGTCCTATAGGGACTGTTTTCTCACTTGACAGATCTGACCCACTTTCTCTGAGCCAAATTCGCTGGGTTAGTACTTCTCCTCCTGGGAGTGCACTCGCTTCATTGACATTCATTGGAGCCACTCATCAGAGGACCTAATTGCCTGTCCCTGTGAGGTTGTCAGCCATAAGAACCATGTCACTGATTTTAAAGGCAAAAAGTCAGTGTCTGAAATTCTTACATTCCTAATGGATGGTGTGGATATGTCATCAGTAACATTACTAAAAATCATGCCTCTGCAGAGAGCATACAGTGTCCTACTTTGTTAGAGCTTCCACCCACTGCTATGTCACTTGTCTTGCCTCCAAACCTTTCAGATATTTGTCATAATCAGGCCTCTACATCCGATTTTAGAAAGCCAAAGATGTATTCAGGAGCCTTGGTTATGCACTGGTCTGATAACCACCAGGTCAACAGTTTGACAGCACCAGCCACTCCATGGGAGAAAGTTCCAGTCTTATCGGGTCTTTGTGAGTCAGAATCAACGTGCTGGCGGGAGAAGCTAGCTACGGGGTAGGTGAAATTTCAAAACACCAGGTAAACCAACAGAGCATCATACTTAGAAGATCACTTAAAAATAACCTATTCCAACTCCTTCATTTTCCTACTCCAAAGAAATGAGACCTTTGTATAACACCCCCTACCCCCCCCCTCCATTCTTCGACCTTACAGCCATGCGGAACTGAAGTAAATCCATGTGGATAATAAAATGTCGGGATATTCAACAATTGATTCCAGCTTGGTAACTCCAAAGAAATACCCAGCACTATGAGGGACCTATCACCCACCAAACACCAGAGAACAGCTGCTTTCAAACAGCACCTAGGAGGACAAGGCTTTTGGAAAGGCAAAATCCCAACCTTCAAAAATCTGCTCCTCCATGAAAGCACCTGAGAAAACTGGAAAAAAATAGTCACGCTAACCTTTTTTTTCACTATAGAAATTAACCAAAGGCTAGCACTAATGTTTGAAGTTAACCAAGCTTCTTTGATCCCGGAGAGGCTTCCTTTTTTCATAAGATGATATTGAGACCAGCTCTGATCTTATCTTACAACGATCCGAGAGGGATAAGATTTGCAATGAGAAAACTTACATACCCAAGGAAAAAACAGCAGGATGCAGTTGAATTGTGGGGGTTTCTGAAGCATAGACACTCCAGAACCTTCATTAGAGGAAGGCGTATCTATGTAAGCAGCATGCTCATGCCAGAATTAACACAAATGGAGTTTACAATTCTTAAGGAATACAAAGAAATGTTACCACTTCAACCAAGGTATTCACAGACAGGCTGGGAACATGAAAAAATTGCTAAACTTGCAAGTAGCTGCTTTTTGCAGCCTACACCAGAGTACAAGGGGGAATGTGTCTATATTATCTCAGATGGAAAGACACGCCAACAGTGTTTCAATCAGCTCCCCAGAATGAGCTTTTACCATCCTTCCAAGGCCTGAGCCATGACAGGTGCTGGTCCTGTCCCATGTTCCCAAGGAACAAGCAGCTTTTCCACCACACTAATTAAGGAAAAATGGTTGCATCTCAGTAAGAACCCCAATCTCTGTGGTCATTCAAGGTTGTCTATTCCCATTCCCCTCTACAAAGTCCCATGTTAGCCTTAAAGGCTAATAATTGCATAACCACAAGAGCTGTTGACATCAGCAGGCCCTGATGAGCCGCCAGAAAAGATAAAATGGGGTTGGACCTGCTAACAACACTCAATGTCCAAAGAACTGTCATTATTTGACCTGTTTGGCAGCTCTTTTTTTAAAAAAAAACCACGTTGGTTGTCTTTATTTGGCTCGACTCAGAGCTTTCCCTGGTGTAAAAGCCCTATTGCCAAGGGTGTGTCAAAAACCATCAGCTTTGATTGATTAATATCGCAGCTGCATGACGCAGTAATGCCGGTTGTGGCCAAAATGAAATGAAAGGAAAAACAGGGGGCTGAGGTTCCCAGTGCAAAGAGCTCCATCTCTTCCGGAGCATTCCGATTGAAAGGTACATTTGCAGGGCCGTGTGATTGCCCAGAGGAAGCCTAAAAATACCCTAAGCTCTCGCTTCTCGCTGATTTTGACATTCTACAAAGCAGAAAGGGAAAGCTAAGGCAGCATCATCAACTGCTAGCCTGAATATTGAAGGAATGCCTAAACACACACAGAAATCCTTGAAAATATTGGTGAAATACTGGGTCTGGCATTTTAAGTAAACCTCTGCTCAATAATTATCTGTCCACTGTGTCTATTTGAATTAACAGAGAACGAGGCTGTGAACGTGAGGGAGGATAACACTTCAGTATGGGCTTGAACTTGATGAAAGATGTTGATGTCAGAAATTAGACCGAGACCTATGCATATAGATCAGATTTTGACACGTGACATTTCATTTTAAAAATTCCTGAAAGTGGCTTAGGTTGCTATGGGATACAATTATTTTCAGTCATCTGTAAGCAACATGCTGGTAGAGAACAGGTTCCTATGTATGCATCCATAGAGAGCAATACCCACAGGAGCCAACACTGGGGGAACCTGAACTGCATCCTGGGGGCATATTGGTCATGGTTGGGTTGCCATCTACAAAGTCAGCAGTTCAAAACCACCAGCACCTCCTGAGGAGGAAGATGGGTCCTTTCTTTTCTGTGAAGAGTTACATTCTTGAAAACCCACAAAGGCATGTTGACCCTATCCTATAGGGTCTGCATGAACTGTACACGAGTGAGTTGGTTTTTTTGTTTATTTTTTTTTGTTTTCAATGGCCCTCCTCAGTGACTTCCAATTAAGACAAAGCTCCAAGCCTTGAAGGGATCATTATGGAAGCTAAACTATGACCCAAACCCAAAGAGCTGTAGGGAGTCTAATGCACTGACCAATATGTTGCAGCTGCAACTTTTTCTGCAATCACCATTTAGACTATGTTACCTAAAGCGGTAAGGCTGTAACCATATAGGTAATGAGGAGAATTACATGTGTTAATCAGATTGAAACATCCATACGCTTTCCAGCTCCCCAACAAAGAGGCTTCCTTCCACAATTGGGCGCCTCGTGTGTTGAATTTTCCATTGCAAAAGGAGTGTTCTCCAATATTATCTCATTTGACCAGGAGCAAAAAAGAAAATTGCAAAACATTTTTAGGAAACAAGATAACACCTACCATTGCCATTGAGCCGATGACAACTCCCAGTGACCCTATAACACAGAATATAACTCCCCTTTGGGGTTCTGAGGTTTTTAATTTTTCTGATAGCAGGAAGCTGTATCTTTCTCTCTGGTAGATTGGACCTTGTGGTGAGCTGCCTTAGATCTAACCCAGTACACCACCAGGACTCCTTAGAAGGTAAGATATCCACTTAAATATGAAATGGAAAATTAAGAAATGAAGAAAACAAAATACCGCCTACACCCACTTCATTAATATACCTACAATATGCTCCTCTCTCTCGATTGCACACACACATTAATGCATCCACGTAATTAACTAACCCTCCAATATTAGAGAAGGTATTTAGTAGAAAGCTCTTTTGTATGCTAGCTAGCACTGCTATCTTTCCTTATAGACAATTCTCTTCCAAAAGCCACACAGCCCCTTTTCAACTATAAGCTTCTAGTGAAGACTTCAATGTTTTCATATCCCTCTGTTGTTGTGCTTGATAAGCCATGAACAGCCGAATAAAGTGTGGCAAATCATAATAGCTCAACGCCACAATGTCATTGATCCAGATGCAGGAACAGACTTGAATCCTAGCCAATCAGAATCCCAAGTGGATTTTTTTTCAGATTGAAGCAGATGTAAAACATGTCGTTCCCTTCCAAGGATGGCACAGAAATGTGAAAAGTGAGACTGTTGCCCATTCCCCACAGTGTGGCATGAATGAGTAAATGAAGCCAATGCAGAGAGAAGTATAAAAATACTTCAACGTGTTTATGGAAAAATTTCATTCTCCTTTAAGTCTGATTTTCAACAATTTTTTTAAAGCACCCTGTAGAAAGGAGAGGAGGTCCAGGCAATGTTGCTGTTCATTCCTTTCATTGTCCGTGAGTCCATTAACAACACTGTTATTTCCATGATTACATGAGCCGTAGAGTAAATAGTATTTGTTTTGGTTTGTGAGAATTTAATTTACGTTTATTTTACAAAATTGTTCATTGTGATCAAAGGAGTTTCTCTACTACTGGATGATATAAATCAACCACAGCCAAGCAAGACAGAGGATAGGGCCCAGAAGAGTAGGCAAAGAGGACGTTACATGAAAGATAATATTGGCCTGGACTACAAAGGTTATATAGAATCTCAATTGTCTAGAAGAGAAGAGGGTTTGCAGTCAGAAAGCCATCAACAGCCAAGACAGGGCGATCTAATGTTTTATGCAGCAGACAGACAGAGATGTCCAGAGTACAGTCCACAAATGCTCAGGGTAGATAACTGGCCTGCAATTATGAATTTAAGCACTCACACATATATTTGCTATTTGAAGCCATAGGCGAGAAGGGATCACCAGGGAGAGAGTGAAACATGAAAAGGAGAGACTTTGGACAAAACACCAAGGTGCACGACATTTAATGGATGAGGAGATTGAAAGTTGCTGCAGAATTGCTGAGAAGAAAAACAAATCCAAAGAGGGAGAAGAGCCAGAAAAAAATAGTATCCCAGAATCCAAAGGAGAAAAAAGGCACAAAGTCAACTATGGAAAAACAGATTAATGTAAAAGGTAAAATATGGAATCTGGGAGATGTTAGGGTTTTATTTTGGCAGTCCATATTAGACACAGAAATATCAGTGGTTGTGTGTTGGTAGTGGAAAAAGGTATTGGATACATATTGTGTAATGGCATTGTAAAGCTCTCACAATTAATGGGACATCGAAAGACAGAAAGAGCAAGGAATGGATGTTTCCCATAATTCTGGCTAGGAGTATGGGGCACACAATTAGTGCCATTCACTGAGACAAGTGATCCAGATAGAGGGATTGTTTGGCAGAGCCAATGATGGGTTTGGTTTTTGATAGGTTGATTTTTTAAGAGCCTATTTGAATTTGAAGTATATATGTCAAGTTAGGTAGTTGAATATACCCTTTTGGAGAGCGGACGAAAGATCTGTAGGAGAGAGTGTTAGAGATTGCTTAGGCAAATGTGAGATGTAAAGTGGGCCTGGGAAAGCTCCTTGAGGATGGCCCACATGAAGGGTCAGGGAGAAGATCATGATCCTGCAAAGGAGACTCAAATAAATATATGAAGCCACTAGGGGGGTAGCAGGAGAACCAAGACCCATGTGGCTTCCGAGAACGCAAGGGAATATTTGTGAAAATAGGGTCAAGTGTTACAAATCCACCTAGTATAGTGAAGATTAAAACTATTAAATGGAACGACATGGAGATCAGTGGTAGCCATGCTATTTTGTGGAAACAATAATGGTGGAGTAATAACAATGAAGATGGCAAATGCAGAAAAGTTTGCCTATGAAAAGAAAGGAAAGCATAATTGGCTTAAGGTGATATATTTATTCCATTGTGAAAGGAAAGCACAAACTTGCCTTTGAATATGGAGATTGATCCTCACTTTAAAATGATTGAACCAACTCTTATTTGGCACAAATTCTTCATCATAATCACTTTCATTTGTACTTGCAGCTTTTAAATCTTAAAAAGACTTCTAGCCTTTTCCTTTAGAAAGTAAACCTAAATACAAACATCACTTGGTCCAACAAACCTACAAATTCTAACAGTAGGGACAGATCTCAATCTTATAATGGAGACCTGTTTATATCTTTTAATGCACTTTCGTATTGATACTGGTGTGCAACTGGGGGCAGATAATGAAGCATCTTTAACATCAATCTAAGAAGTGTGGGTGTGTTTTCTTGTGGTCAGTGCAGGACAATAACATGAAAAGATGTCAAGTTTTGCAAGAGCAAGAAGGGTTCTAATAGTGAATTAACAAACTAGCTGACTGTTATAATAGGCTGAAAGCTGATAACATTAAAGTATATTTAGATATATTAATGATATATAATTAACAGAATGTGGTGGTAAAGTTGAATTATATAAAATGACTCATCAATATTAACCCTGCATGAATGAGTGGATGATGTAACATAGGGAGATGAATGATAAGAAGGTGAATTTGTGGGTAATGTGATGGTCGAATTTGGATGCATTGTATTCATGAAATACCAAAATGAAAATATGTAGGGTATGTATGGGTGGCAGGAGCCTTCATGATGTAATGGTTATGTGAATGGCTGCAGTCAGCATGGTCAGCACTTAGGAATCACCAATAGCATACAGTCTCAGAAACTCACAGGAGGTAGAGGCAATCTGAGTCAGCATTAACTGTATGACAGAGTTTGGTTTGATCTGGGGCATGAGTGGCAGGGGACTAGGACTAGGTGGAGAAGAATAAGTACGTGTAAGATTTAGATTGTACAATTTCCTTAGTTGAAACGGTTTTCCTGGGGGGAAGTGTGGAGTGGAGTCCCAAAGCCCATCTGTAGACCACTGGACATCCCCTTACAAAAGGGTTTCGGGGAGGAGATGAGCCAGTCAGGGTGTGATGTAGCAGTGATGAAACATACAACTTTCCTCTAGTTCCTGAATGTTTCTTCCTCCCCTACTATCATGATCCCAATTCGACCTTACAAATCTGGCTAGACCAGAGGATGTACACTGGTACAGCTAGGAACTGGAAACACAGGGATTCCAGGGTGGATGATCCCTTCAGGACCAGTGGTGTGAGTGGTGATACTGGGAGGGTGGAGAGAGAGTGGGTTGGAAAGGGAGAACCAATTATAAGGATCTACATATAACCTCCTCCCTGGGGCATGGACAACAGAAAAGAAGATGAAGGGAGATGTCGGACAGGGCAAGATATGACAAAATAATAATCTCTAAATTATCAAGGGTTCATGAGGGAGGGGGGCAGGGGGAGGGAGGGGAAAAATGAGGAGCTGATGCCGGGGGCTTAAGTGGAGAGGAAATGTTTTGAGAATGATGAGGGCAATGAATGTACAAATGTGCTTTACACAATTGATGTATGTATGGATTGTGATAAGAGTTGTATGAGCCCCTAATAAAACAATTTAAAAAAAGAAAGAAAAGGTTTCCCATCTCTAGGGAGGAAATACCACCATGAGTTGTACAACAGTTGTGTAATTCCATAAAGTTGCAGAGGATACTTCATGGGAAACGGAACCACCAAAGAACCCACCACATTGGGACTGAGAACTCAAAATGATATGTTCTTGTTTTCGTTTAAAAATAAAGAGTTCCTTCCCTTGGTTTATTATTAATATGGTCTCTCTGATACAGGCTTGAAAATTATCCATCAAGATATCTAATGATCTTGAATATGAAGTATCCTAAGTTTACCTTGAAGAGTTGAGGTTGGTTGTCTTTATAAAGTACCAAACTCTAAAATCTTCTCAAATAAAGTTCTGTTCATTTTATTTTGAAGGGAAACTTGTTAACATTTTAGTGCATTTTTGTAAGAATAAAACAAAATAAAACCCACAAACACTAGATAACAATTGCTTGTTGAGACAAAGTGACATATAAGCTAGTTGTCTAAGCATCCTCTTGGAATTTCCACCTTCAAAGAAAAAGACTCTGAGTTAGAAGCTATCCTTTGTATGCACACTGCCTGCTTTGACATCTAGTGCCAAAATCACTTGATAATTCCCCTTTCCTCCCCCCAGTGATATGATAGGCAAGAACACTCCTCAGTTTCAAAATGCCATATTTTTTCAAAATATTTCATTCTAAATATGCTTATTCTAAACTATATTCTGCTTATTCTAAACTATATTCTCAAATGATTATGTTATAGTGCTATGCTTATTCTAAACTATATTCTAGAATGATTCTGTTATAGTGGCACCGTGTGTGCTACAGGAAGTGACACACATCCACGTACAGTGAGAGGACAGCAGTAGATTATGACAGAAAATACAGATCTGGCCACGCCAACACAGATTGTATGTGTGATCTTGAGCACATTATTGGATCTCCGTGAGCCACAGACTGTCCCTGCACAATAAAATCTGGGGCTGTTTGGGGGGAGGATTATGAAGCAAAGATATCAGACAACTAAGTATATTCAGACCTCTTACCACATGTGCCTTTGAGTAAGCATGGGACTATTCCCTTGATCTTACTTCCTTCTCTGGAAAGGGGCTTTATGTTGTATTGACCATGAGGGCTTATTATTCCCCTGTTCATCCACTATGCAGAGCACCTGGCTTGGAGACATACTAAGTGCTTTGCAAAGCTTTATAATGGTGAACTTAATCTTCTCAATTTCATCCAAATACCTTTTTGGAATCCCCAGCAAATAAGATCTATGCTTATATATCCAACTTAAATGATAGCCACTCTAAAAAGCCTAAAGGAATCCTCAGACCAGTCAGCAAATTGTTGCTGAATTATAAAATGTGGAGTTTAATTTGCAATGTAAAGAATCTATTTTGGTTGTGATTCATTCTGACTGATTATATAGCTAAAGACACACTATGCATAATGAATTTAATTTCTGGCACAAAAGTGCATGAAATATTTGTAATTGGAAAAAGGGTCTAGACCCTCCAGCTTCAATCAGAAAATCACATAAACTCCATATCGGGATATATGAGTTAGTAAGTGAAAACTGATTATACATAAAAAGAACATAAATATATCTATATCAATATATAGGTATTAAGTCAAAGAGAATTTTGAAAAACTTTAGGAATAAGTACATGCCCTAGAGCAGTTTTTGCAGAATTGAATGCAGACAATTGATATCATAGGTTGAAGAAGTAACAAAGGACAATTATTCATAATCATTTCAAATCAATTACTCCACAAGAATAGGATGAGTATGATAGACTCCTCGTTACTACATGCATATGAAAAAAGGTTGTATCAAATAAATAAATAAATAACCTATGCTCACAATACTTTTTACTTAGGGGGAAAGAAGACATGGATTCAGGGCATTAAAATACCCAACTGGTATTGTAATACTAGAGTAGAGTCTCAAAGTACGATAGGGAAAAAGTCAGAGGAATTCACTTTGGCCTAGAATTAAGAAAAGACTGGGCAAATAAAGGGCATATAAAATATAACTCACTCACTCACTCGTAGCCACGAGTCAGTTGTGACTCACAGCAACCCTACAGGACAGAGTATCACTGTCCCTGTGGGTTTCCTAGACTGTAACTCATTATTGTTGTTGTGCCATCCAGTCTATGTACAACAGGGCAAAACACTGCTTGATTCTGCATGAGCCTCAACATCGTTCTTTTTTTTTTTTCAACATCGTTCTTATGTTTGGGAACAAAAGTGTTGCAGCCACTGCGTCAATTCATCTCATTGAAGGTCTTCCTTTTGTTGTCTGCTCCTCCACTTTACCAAGCATCATGCCCTTCTTCAGGGACTAGTCTCTTCTGACAACAAATCCAAAGTAAGTGAGATGAAGTCTTACCATCTTTGCCTCTTAGGAGTATTCTGGCCATACTTCTTCCAAGATAGACTTGTTTGTTACTTTGGCAGGGCACACATTCAATATTCTTTAACATCACCATAATTCAAATGCATAGATGATTCTTTTGTCTTCCTTTTCAGTGTCCTACTTTCACATGCATATTAGGACATTGAAAACACCATGTTTTGGGACAGGTGCACCTTAGTCCTCAAAGTAATGTCCTTGCTTTCCATCATTCTTTATGGGCATAGAAAGTATTCTCTGTTTGTTTTGGATGGCCGTCCTTGATGTTATCGCCCAAGACGATTGAATCCCCTTAGCCATGGTAATTGCTTCAGTAGTTCACATGTAACTCAAGCTGTTCCACTCAGATTAAACCCTTGGACTATTTGCCGGAATTAATGGGATGAGATGCACTCTATTTTCGGTGTGTTTGAATTGGGGAGTTCATGTTGAGATTCTGAATTGGGGAATTTATGAGGAGATTCTATAGGTCACCATGTCAACTCAGAGAATGAGGCTAACACAGGCGAGAGCCTAGCTAACATAGCAAAATCAATGAAGGCAGGACAACATTGTTTGAACACCTAGATCAAGTCTCACCAAGAGCCCTTTAATATTAACTACTGAGTTCCTCTATTTCAAATCATATTTATGTAGGTTTTCTACCTCTTACATCCAAAGAATCTTGACTATTAACAGCAGGACAAGAGGATGAATGATAGAAAGTGATTATATAAAATGAGGGTTTAACATACATCAGATACTTGCCATATCTGTTCCAATTTTTGCCTCTCTACCAACACATACGCACATACACCTTTGTTGTCTGTGGACCAATAATAAAAGTATAAAATGAATGGATATAGGACATTATCCACTTACTGGTCTTCATTTGGGGCCCTTCATTTCCCCCATACTTGAGGCTAACAGGTAGTGCCACACTATGTCATTTAAAAAAAATCATTTTAACGGGGGCTCATACAACTCTTATCACAATCCATACATACATCAATTGTGTAAAGCACATTTGTACATAAGTTGCTATAATCATTTTCAAAA
>NW_022103917.1:2455759-2468925 GCF_000313985.2 Echinops telfairi | reverse complement strand
ATCCAGCCTGTCCTATCCAGACAGACCTGTGGAGACAACAACATGCACAAAACCAAGACAGAGCAAAACCAAGCAACAATGTACAACAAAACAGGAACAACATCAAGCCACTGACAAAGAACATATTAAAATATACTGAAAGAAAAGCTTGTAGTTAGTTCAAAGATCGCTGGCCTTTAAGAGTGTTTTCCAGTCCAGTCTGTTGGGGCATCACGCCCTGGCCCCAAAGTCCACCTTCAGCATTCCCTGGGGACCTCACTGCTCCATCCCCTTGCTGTTCTGTTGCACCCCTTAGTGTTTTGCCTTGGTGTGGCTGGATCAGATCGGGTGGAATTCCCACACTGTGTCTCTGGTGTCCCCTGTAGGGCTGTGGGTCAGTGAGGGGCGTCATGTCTCATAGTGGGGCCAGCCACGTGGTCCTCTCTATGGACTGGCTGCTCTAATTGGGATCATCATCCTCAAGGCGTGGTAGGCCACTATGTCATTTTAAGAAGCAGAGCTAGATGCCACATCCATCCATGATTTCTTTAGGATAGGATTTTCAAGACAACTATGAAAATATTTTTTCTATCTTAGAAGATGGTAACTTTTTATAGCCATACATATAGAAGTATCCTCGTACTACTTTACTAAGAATGAGTTGCCCTCAGTTATATTAAAAAAATGGAAAAGGTTTTAAAAAGATAGGGAAGTCTGATGAAAATGACGAAATGTACCTTTTAGCAGAGGATTCTAAGAGGCTTTAAAATGTTAAATGTTAATAACCAAAATCATCACTCATGTTATAGCATTTTGTTTACTACTTCTTAAAACATCCACAGAATGCCTACTGTGCTAGGTGTTAGTGCAAGTACAAATGGCTGTGCTATTGCAGCCCTCAAGGAACTCAAAGTCCTAGTGGGATAGATCAGACCATCTCTCTTTCCTTTTGCATTCAACCAAAGTTACTGCTATGAGACACTGCTAGGTATTGTAGAATTGAACAAGAACATATCAAATGCAGAAATCTAGCTTGAGTTGCAAAAGATATGCATTGACAAAATGCCAGGAAAAGAATAGAGTGAAGTGATAGCTTCATCAGGATTTGGTAGCCAAGAAACCGACACATGAGTCAATGCCACTTCTAGAATAAACAAGTACATTGCTTTTGGGGTTGTTGCTCTCTAATTGACAGTAACTCTGACAAAGAAAGCTTGTTTTGTTCTAATTTTGGTTTGAAATCCTCTAGATTCCCAGGAATGTGTCACCATTTCCTCCAATAGTTCCAATATATATGAAATCCCCAAACCCAATGTCCTCAAGTCGGTTCCAACTCACAGTGTAGTCACGCTAGAGGACAGAGTAGAAGCTGCCCCATAGCTTTTCCAAGAATGAAAATATTTACAGAAAACAGCAACATATTTCTTCCTAGAAGGACCTAGTGGTTCCACTACATACAGAAAAGGATCACTGCTATCTAGTTGATCCACTCACAACTGTAGAGGATACAGTAGAACTAACCCCTTGGGTTTCTGAGACTGTCAGTCTTTACAGAAGCAGTGTTCTGGCATGTATGAACCACTGAATTTCAGTTAGCAGTGGAGTCCTTAACCACTGGGCTACTAGAAACAAAATGAAGCAAAAAAAAAAAAAAAACACCCCCAAAAAACTCACTGCTGTCAAGTTTATTTGGACTCATAACAACCCTATAGGATGGAAGAGAACTCCTGAATAGATTTTTCCAAGGCTGTAATGTTTACAGGAGCAGATTCCCAGGCCCTTTCTCTCACACAATGGCTGGTTAGCTCACATCTCTGGCATTTTGGTAAGTGGCTGAGCGTTTAACCATATGGCTTCTCCATGTTACCTAATTTTACTATAAGATCTGAACAGAAAATTGACATTCACACAATGCCATTTTATCACATGTAGATTTTTGTAACCAACTCAAGCATCAAGATCCAGAACCATTCTAGCAGTAAAAAAGATCTCCCTAGTGCTACCTTTTTTTCACACCAACACCCATTCTACTCACCATGGAATACCAAGGAATGCTGAAGAACTCTTTGGAATTCCATGACAGCTATCTTCCCTCGGGTGTCTCTATGTCGATTCTGCTCATTTGGAAAGATTTCTGATCCACTCAGCTCTGACATGACCTCAATAACATAACAAAAATAAATGCCTTATTTCCAAAAAGGATCACGTCCATAGGGACAAAAGCTAGGGTGTCCATTTTTAGAGAGCACAACTCAATCCACAGCACCTGGTGTTCATTGATAGCTTCTCCATCCATCGCTAAAGTTTCTGCCAAGGGCTTTATTTTATTTTATTTTATTTTATTTTATTTTATTCTTTTGGGAACAACGCTCTTCTACTTGAGTGTTGAATCCAATTGTCAACAGCTGCATAAGAACATGAAGGTCTTCTGATGACCACACAGCCCCTGGTTTCTTATGTAGAAGAAAGTAACAAATCCAGTGCTTCTAGTCCACAGTTACAATACAACTTAATAGAAACCTACAGCAAGACTTTACTGCTCTTGAAATACTTGTGGTATCCTTTTCAACATGAATTGGGGGCATCTGTCAAAAGCCCACGACCATTGGTAAGAAGCTTAAAAATTGAGTTTATTTTTTAAAAAAACAAAATTGCATTTGAAAGAGTTATCTCTATACCTGTCATGAAGGAGCATAGAGGCTGTACTTAGGACTGCAATCCACAAGGTCAGCAGTTTGAAACCACCAACAGCTCCGTAGGAAAAAGAAAAGCTTTCTATTCCGGTAAACAATTACAGTCTTGAAATATCACAGGGTGATTTCTACCCCGTCCTATAGGGTCACTATGAGTTGGCACAAACTCAATGGCATTGAGTTTGTTTGTTTGTTTTTGGTATCATCCGTGCTTATTAATTAGTGTCTGAAGAAAAGGTCTAAATAGTCAGAATTGACAGCAAAAAATTAAACAACTAGAAAGACAACCAATGAAAGATAGACAAGGTTCAATAGATATCTGACAAAAGTTCTAGGAACAGCTGTACAATTGCCCGTGCAGTTTACCTACAGGGCTCTCAGTGCCCATATGGTGGTGAATGACCACTTTTGGAAACATCATCATTGTATCAATTCATAGTTTAATGTTTATTGTTTTCATTTTAACACAATATTGTCCCCAGTTCCTGATCCAGAGTCACATTGTGTGATATTTCATGTCACTTCCTCATAAGGGTTTTAGTAACTTAAAATAAAATTCTGGCCACTTCTCAAGACAAAATGGTTTCATCTTCAGAACACAGTTCTCCTGGGGAACACCATTTCCTTGGACATATGCTAAGCAACTAATACACTCAATTTTGTACATGGAAAGTTGGGATACAAAGAGAACATGCCTCTGTGCCAGAAAGACCACATGCAAAGCATAAAAGAAATCATTATGAATTGGATTAATAGATGTATAGAGAAAGAGGTTGAAAATCTGCCATCGGTAACATTTGGCAACAGGTGCAGGACATTCAAGCCCTAATTTCTCATGAATGAGGAATGAACATCTGCTCAGAATAGCAATAGAAGGGAATATTCATATATCTACTAAATACACTCGCACCAACAGGAGACATGGGATCACAACTAAGACATTTGTCTGTATTCATTTACATGCTAGTTAACACTTTGTTGTCTCTGCATTGAGCAGTATGCTAATGTGAAAGTTCCAAATATGGGTGTTCTTACTGGTCACCATTGAGACTTACTTGAACTACTGGTTCCTGGTTCACATTCCAGTAATGATGAATCAAAACACCTATGAGTGCAGCTCTAAAATATGTACTGTTGCAGAGCCCGTCCATTGATTTCTATGGGCAGCCAAATTTGGAAACCATGGTTCTAAATGCTAGACAGTAGACTATGCCCAAACTAAATGTGCTCTTGCTCTCCTGGCTTCTCAGATAATTGCCATATAATATATTATACCTTCTGTATGTATGTTTTGCAAATACTGTATATACTCTAGTATAAGCCAATCCGAATATCAGCCGAGGCACCTAATTTTACCACAATAACCGCATTGAAATGTGCTGAAAACTCGACTTATACACGAGTATATACAGCACATTCCCTCCTGTTCAGACTCCGTTGCTACTGGAGGTTCCAGGTGTATATAGACTTGGATAATAACAATAACTGATTAAATTGTCTGCTTAGCTTCAGTCTTGCACTTCTCCAGTCAAACATCCATATGATCAAAGTCATCACTCAAAAATGCAAAAGAATCTATCAACAGGATCCACAGGGGCCATTGTTTAGAGAAAAATAGTCAGTGTCTGTTTGTCTCCTGGAGATAAACACTATTATTTTAGAGACCCTGGAGGTGGGAAGAAGCATGCATGATAAGACAGCAGCCTGAGAAGGATAGAGTGTATTGTGGAGGATCAGGCAAGATAGAAGAAGAAATACATGAGATTTGGAATCTGATTTTATGTCATTTTCAACAGAAAATTAGAAATTTCTATTTCCTTAAAAATGTGTGAAGATGTAGTTTTTTGAATGTAAGAAGAGAGTTTGCCATGGAATAGACGTGAGGTTCAGATTACATTTAAATCTGATTTTGGCATATGCTTGCAGATCAATAGATATATCTTGGTATATCAATAAATAGATGTACATTATGTTTAATATATTATGTAAGATAACAAAATAGATGAGGAGGATTTTAAAAGCTCATGGATAAATTCCATTGTCCTTTATTTCTATTTTTCTATAGTTTTTTTGAAGCACCTCACATATTTACTTGCTCAAATTGCTTGAGGGAATGACATGGCATGGAGGAGGAGCTAATTGACTTCCCCCCATCTCTCTGGATTATTAACAGTTGAGAAACATTGGAAGAATACAAACGCTGGCCAAAACACCATCGAACAATTTGACTGCACTTCAAGGTGTACTGAGCCTTCTATGCTTTCCCTCCATGAGAAAATGTATACTCATATGTGTGCCCATGTGATGAATAGTAGCTGACTATAGGGTATGAGTTTGTCACATGGAAAATAAAAATTAAGAAATTCTCCACTTGTGAGCATATCCACCAAAGGTGCAGGAATAGGAGAGGCATACAAGCCTATGTCACTTGACTTTTGGTAGTGACTCATGAACGGTTAATATGACCTGCTAAGTTTCCAACTGTGCTTTCCACCTATCAGATGCATACCATCTATACTCAAGTATAAGCCAGCCCGAATATCAGCCGAGGCACCTAATTTTACCACAAAAACATCATTAAAATGTGCTGAAAAACTTGGTCATTCATTGTGAGGGTTTTGAGCTACAGGCTTTAGAGAGGGGCCACCAGGTTGACTCAAATATTTCACCAGTCTCAGAAATACTATGGTCTCTGACGTCTGAATACATAAATAGTATCAGATGCTGAGAACTCAAAGTTGATGCCGCCACCTTAATGGCGGCTCCAATACACTATCTGGTGGATATGAGGGTGTAACAGTCCAGCTCTCTTGCCTCAATTCAGGATAGATCTCCCTGGCATATCAGCTGTGGCAGAGAGTGCTGCCTTAACTACATGGTGATTCCACTTTTCCTTTTTCCTCCCCAGTAATCCTTCTGTACACAAATTGCTATCACAAGGTCTGTTTTCTGAAGAACTCAACCTAAGATAGCTATATAGTGGTAATACTCAGGAGCTTTATAACAACATTAGACCTCAACCACAGAGATTCTAATTTAATTGGTCTGGGGCTAGGTCTAAGCATTATGAACACTCCCCAGATGATTCTAATGTGCAACTAGGGATGAAAACCACTGTCTTAACCCTGTGAGCTTAATAATGAAGCATATGGTGTGGGTATGCCCCTTGGGAAAGGCTACTACTAACATGTCAGGGCAGGACTGCTCCCAACCCCTTGAGTCGTCCCAACCGTGTATCCTCAATATCAACCGCTACTATTTTATGGATCTTCCTTGGATCAGCTATGAAAACAGTTCAAACTTTTGTCCCCTGAAGACTATAAAGTGGGTCAGAATAAGACATTAATAAAATTAACTTTGAGGTTCTGCCATAACCTCAGCAGAGTATTTTATCTTTATTCGACTTTCCATCTCAAATTATGCCCATTTGCATTGTTTAATATAACTCATGAGAGATTATGCAATTAGCCCAAATAATTACCAGATGAAGGATGCCCCAAATCTGAACACTCTAAACCCCTTCAATCATTAATTTCCCAGGGAGAAATTAAAGACTGAAACTGAGATATCCTTGAACAAAGGTACAAATAAATGGAAATTAAAACAATCCCTCCCAAATTTCTTATTCCTCTCAGTCTCAGTGAGAAGTTTCAAATGCAGGGGCCTGTGCAGAGCTGGGGCTTCTTCTGTAACATCTGCAGCTGATTCCCACTGGAAGTGCGGAAAGGCCACCCTGTACCGCCACAAGAGCTGAAATCTTTTGACTTCCTATCTCTCCTGCCTCTTTCTTTGCCAAGGCATCACAGCTCCAGTCCTCACTCGGAGAATTTAGAAATCAGGACTATAAATCTAGCCACACAAAAGTTTTGCTGAGCCATATTGTGTTTTTAGAACCTAGTAATTTGTATGTTCCAAGTGCCCACGATTGTTCGCAGTCAGACAATAGCAGCCACAGTTGGTAGAAAATGAGTAGACGGAAAAAGCATGAACGATGCAAAGTGTACTGCAATTATTGTTTTAATTCTTGTTTATTTCCTTTGATTACTAGTGAGGTTGAATATTTTGTCATGTTAATCATCTGTATACTTATTATGTGAATGTCTATCCAAAATTTCAAGTACATAATTTGGCTAGCTTATGCTTAGGTTTCTTATAAATTGAGGACAATGAGGAAAGCATAATAACCTTGAACTTGGCAGCTTGTTGCTTTAGACTTTTATACTAGGTTTTGATATGAAATTAGTCTGTTCAAAGAATTATCTGCTCAAAACACAGGACAGAGTGTTAACTAGCCCAGAAGTCTTGTTAACCACAGGAAACTGAATAAAATCTGCAAAAATGAAGCTGCATACAATTTTCATAAAGATTTCAATACCCCTGATAGACAAAGCTATGCTTTAATGCAAACAGGCAAGGCCTAGTTTTAGAAGCTAATCATTTGTACTAAAGGAGTTGATTATAGAGTTAATAACCAATGTATTCTGCTTTTCTCTATCTGGTTGATACTTTCTCTTGCTCAGTCTCACCTTTGCCTTGTATTATTTTATTGTGGTTGTTTTGGATGGCTTTCTAAGGCTGTCTCAGTTGAGACTCACCTGAAAACAAATCTCTCCAGATGGTAAACAATAGATGCTATATTTAGCTGACAGGTAGTATTCAAATACACGGTCACAGACCAATCATCCATTATATTTTGAACACCTCTGAGATAATTTGGGATACAGAGAAGCACTCGCCCTAGTATTCCTCAAATTAAGCCAGTCTCTATTCCCACGTTATTTCTTGATGTCCAATTCCTTATGAGTTCCATAAATCTTTAACATCTGCTCACTTTCTTTCTTGAGGGCTCAATTATTTTCCCTATATGACAGCTGCTAATATTACTGATAGATTAACAAATGAATGTTTTGAAACTCCTCGGATACCACTGCCTCAATAGAATCACATTCAATGAGAGATTGACTCTTTTGGCCAGCCCGACAGGTAAGCTTCCATAACCTTCACCCACTACAACCCAGGTACTTTGGATGTGTTGCCAGGAAGGACCAGTCTGTGGAAAAGGCCATTATGTTTGGTAGATTGGAAATGCAGCAAAAAAGAAATAGATCTTTGATGAGCTGGATTAACACAATGGCTGCTATTCAAACATAACAATAATTGGGAGGACCAGATGGTATTTAATTCTGTTGTGTATGGTGCTGCTATGAGTTGGAACAAAGGGACCTAACCACAGCAACAGCATAATCCATCAATTTGGTAACAATTTAGAGAAATTAATATAGCTAGTCCCAAGAAGTTGGGCATTAAAGATATCCCAAATGTCTGACTCTCCCAAGATGCTATTTTTGGTTCATTTCCTCACCAACACCCACACCCCCCACTTCTCCCTAGAGAACATTACCTCATATCTCTGGGTTCTGCAATTTGCTGCAGCATTCCACAGAAACTTATAAAACTTCAAGGAAAATGTCTCATGTGGTGGTGGATGCTGTTAGTTCCTAAATCCAAAGGTCATGTAGAGCTGAGTCAAATGCAGAGTCCAGAGGCAGCAGCCAAAAAATGTCCAAAAGTCATAGCAGGCCTCCTTGCTTCTACCAAAGCTAGGGGAAGAAATAGAGATATGACTTTCTAGGTGATGTGATGTGTGTGAGAACTGTACAGTGGTTCCAGCATATAGATCCCATCCGAGGAGAACAAATGATGGGATCATAAGTCACATTGGGTACTAAGGAAGTCTTCATGCCACCCTAACCCGATTCATTAGTACAAGAGAATGCTCTCCAAATCGTGCCTACAACTCAACCAGCTTCTCTGCAGAAGAAAGACGAGGTTTTCCACTCTCATAAATATTTGCAATCTCAGAAACCCAAAGAGCGGTCCCACCCTGTTCTATAAGGTCCTGTTAACTCTGAATTGACTAATGGCATTGGGTGTAAGGATTCTTAGTGGTGCAACAGTAAAGCACTCAGCTGCTAATTGAAAGGGCTGTAATTTAGTCCACCAGTAGCTCTGCAGAAGAAAAGTTATGGTCGTCTGTTCCCATACATAGTAAGCCTAGCAAACCTTACAGGGCAGTTCAACTTTGTCCTAAAGAGCTGCTATTTGCTGGAATTGACCCGAGGCACACAACCTTGGAACTATCAGTCTAGCCCAATACACGTCAGCCAAGTGCAAACCAATGTAAAGGAGACACTTTGAGACCATCATGAGAATAAAAAATGTGTATTGGTTGAGACACAAACAAACATAAACTGTCATCAAGCAGATTTCAACTCATAGCTATTCTAAGTAGATTTCCAAGACTGTAAATCTTGACAGGATGCAATCTCATCTTTCTCCTGCTGAGTGGTTTGTGGATTTGATCTGCTTACCTAGCAGGTAGCAGTCCAACAGTAAACTCACTGGCTGAGTGCTGGATGATAGTGATAAGGGTTTTACCAGAATATGCCCTCTAAGTTAAGGCTATAAGTAAGTATTCATACACTAAATGGCACGTTCCATTGGATTTGATTTCAGCTACTTCAACAAAAAAGTGGAGAAACTAGATAGCACAGTAGGAACAAATGTCAATAAGTCTGGCTGATGGGAGCATGAGGGCTCATTGTAGTAATATCATCTACTCTGCATTTTTGTATGTTTGATATTTTTATAATACAAAGATTAGAATGCTTGTACCCAGGGAAAACTAAGTAAGCTACACCCCATGCTGAAAGTTAACATAATGAAGCCAGGTTGGATCTGGATGAAGTATATACTACACATGCATACAATCAAATTTGCTATTTTCATCTGGAATTTCCCAGAATTTTGCTCAATTGACTAGTAATTAGCTAGTAAATAGTCAGTGAGAGACTTACATCTCATACAGTCATTTCCTACATTCCCATTAGAAAGAAAAGGATCTGTGTCTCGCTGTGCTGTAGACATTCATGATAATCAAGTTATCGCTATCTGTTCCTGTCTCAAATAGGAAATATCATTTAAAGGCACAGCTGTTGATTATCAAGAAGTCACAGGCAGGTCAATGCCGTGAAAGGGTGTGTTTGTGCAGACACAGAGACTGTCATAGTGATATTATCACGTAAGCATGGTGCTATGTCAGAAATGTTAATGAGATTTGGAGAGGGGCATCGTAGACAGAGGGCAGTGGCAACATGGAGTTCAGGAATGGATGTAGTTCAAATGCTAATGAGGGAAAAAACACCAACTGCTAAGAATTGCCATTTCTTCTTAATGAGATATAGGTGCATTTTATTTTATTCTGTGATTTATTCTGCATTTTATACATTTTCTTTGACAAATACATCATTTGTAAAATCAAAACAAAATATATGCAATAATATATGGGAAGATGTAGCACTCCTAGATGATGTCTGTGAATGTGAGTCAAATCCATGTGCAATTGAAACCATCGATAGGGTTGCTATGCATTGTAAACATGCTTCTGGTTCACAACAACATACAGGAACTACAAAGAAAAGGTGCTCAAGGTCAGGAAAAGGCTTAGAATCCCAGGTTGGTGAAAGCTCTAGTGCTATGAATACTAAGAAATAAGAGTTTGTAGCTACAGAAAACTTTTCTAGAAGGGAATAGTAATTTATTTATTTTCTTACTGAGATTATATTGTGAGCCAGGCTCTGTTCAAGGAACATAGAAGGCACAAAATTGTACCTGTCTTTATTCAGTGCCCCACCTCTAGGATTTAAAAGTCAGCACTTAAATAGCACTTACATAGTCACCACTTAAATATATGTTGAATGAAGGAAGAAATGAATGCATGTGTTCAATCTCTCAAAAAATAACCTTTGAAATATGTGATGGTAAAGGCTGATGGAAAGATTGAGTAACTTTCACAGAAACACAAAGCCAATACTGAGCTGAGTGAGAGTGTCTGACCACAAACCTTTGTAAGCTGAAAACACGATCTCACTAAGATACATGAATTACATTTGCAGTTATCTATACAATAAATATACAATACAATAACGCATTGGGGAGGCCATCTCTACCCTCCGCTGGCCTCACTATTTCCATGAGGCAGGAATCAGACCTCTTAACCTATTCTAATGCCAACCATTCCTTCCATGCCACTGTACATCTGCGCCAGGTTTGATAATTCATGGCAACGGCCACACAGAGTTCACAGATTGTACTCACAGTCACTGGGGTTTAATAGAGAAGTTAACTAGTTACCCTGAGTCAGAATCAGTCAGCAGTAAGGACACAGTTGTTTGGAGAAAAGGAGGAGAAGGCACTGTACAGTCTCAGTGCTCCTCTCCTTGAGCCCCCGCCACTTCAGACAGAGATCTTGGATGGGCTTTTCCAAGGGCTCTGCTATTGCTCTCTGTACCCCAGATGGCTCTGATACACAGAACAGTGATTTTGATGGAGAGATGGTTATTTCCTTTTGGTCCACTGTTCCCTCAAGAAAATAGAAAGATGGTGTTTGAAATCAGATTCCCTAATCAAGGAGTCTTAAGGACTCCCCCAAGTAATGTCTCTGGATTCCAACCCTGTACTAAAACCAAGAGTTCCCCCACCCGAGTCCTGTACAGAAGAATTCTTTCTAAAATGAGATCATAGCCACAGGTATAGAATCCAGAATTATCATAAACCCCATAAGGAATTGTGGTTAGAAGGACCGTATTAATTGACTACAACCCGCTCTATTGGTGAAAGAAAGAGATATTACCTGGTATAGTTGGGAAGCAGTTAGCCTATGCTGTATTGAAAAAACCTTATGAAAGTCAGCCTTGCACTTGCAGATTATATCCTAAGAATGTATGGAAAAAGAGAAGATTAGCATTCCAACAGTAATTCCAGGGAATGTATTGGCCACACTTTGGGCTCCTCACCTCAAGTTCGATGGTTCAAACCTACCAGTCTGTCCATGAGGCTTTCTGCTCCCATAATTATTTACAGTCTCTGAAATCCTAGGGAGAAATTCTACTCTGCTCTATTGGGTTGCTGTACATCAGTCAACTTGATGTCAGTGGGAAGAAAGTGTAGCAACGAGAACAATCAACCAAAAAAGTTTGTATCTATATTAGTATGTATGCAGCATGACTCTCTAGAAGTGTTAATTGTGTGATACTGGAAGGGAGAGACTGATGTTAAAGTCCATCTGAAGAATAGAACAAGGATTCCAAGTGAGGGAAGGAACTTGATCTACATAGGGAAGTTGAGCAGAGACTACTTGGTTCCATTCTATGATCTTGGGGATTTCTTGCCCTTCCTTATACTCCAAATTCCTCACATATAAAGTGAAGTGACTCTATCAGTACTTGTATAATATACACATCACTTGCTTCACTGAACGCTACCCCACACCTTGTTTTCTGAGAATTGTCCCTTCCTCGTTCCATGCCATCCCCATCTCTAGCATCTTAGGTGAAAGGATTAGCCACATTCCCATAATATCACCCCATCTCCCTTTGCCTTCAAATTTGGGCCCAGATTTGAAAGCCCAGACAAAAAGAAGTACCGCTCCCCACATGAATTTGAACAGAATTATTAGGCTTCACTCTCAGTAAGGTTGTACACTGAAGGCAAAGAGATACACAAACCTCGGCGATATGCAAGGAAGAAAGTAGACCCTATCAAGAAAAATCAAGACAACCAACAAGTTTCAAAGACAAAATGGGGACAGATAGTCTCTGGTTCTAAAGTATGCCCCAGAATTAATATTCTATATCTATATCATCAGTATGTGTATCTGTATCTTCATCTATATCTATAGCTCTACCACCTACCTCTATATATCTATCTCTCTATCTATGTCATCTATTTCTATATCATCCGTATCTATATCTGAATCATCTATATTGAGAGAGAGAGAGAGGATAAACTCTGTAGATTACATTACTCATTCTTCTAGATTCCAATTGGGTTTGCCCGACAAGGGATCTTAGCAGGACATTGGAGAGAAAGAAGGGTGAGTGTGATAATTAACTTTTATGTCAACATTGATGGGCCAGGATTCTCAGTGATTTAGAAGTGAAGACTTAGCAATCCCCCAGGAGGTGACTTAACACGAATTAATCCACATCCTAGTGTGATCCAATTGGTTGTAAAAATATTGAGATTGAATGCATCACCTTTACTCAGTTCATATCCCTGATACAATTGAAAGGAAGTTTCCTCAGGTGTGGATTGTTTCCTAATTAATAAGTAGATACTGTAGAAAAGTTTGCTTGTTTTTTCCTGGGTCTGGATCCTGCATCTGGTTCATTGTCCATCAGTTCTTTGGATTTGACCAACTGTCTGTCATATTGCTTGTCAATCCTGGGAGTCATCAGCTGCTTTCCATCTGACCTGCCAACCTCAGAATCATTTGTCTCTGCAGCTACCAGCCTGTGGTTTTTCTGTGGATCATAAACCTCTGCAACTACTTGAGTCAATAAAGCCTGCCAGACTTTGACTTGTCTGATTCTACAACTACATGAGCCATTTTCCTGATATACATTTATATATTTTATATATATATAGTGAGAT
>NW_022103917.1:2449932-2455659 GCF_000313985.2 Echinops telfairi | reverse complement strand
TATATCACTCATTTTCCTTCACTTATGAACTCAGCTTAAGATAGTGACTGAAGTAAGAAGAGTTATGCAAGTTTCCCCCTAATACCCTCTACTGAAGAATTCTGATTTCTTTTAAATAAACTGAGCTACACAAGTTTTACTCTTTCTACATTGTTTTAGCCTTTCCCTTTTCTCATCACTGTGAGCCTGAAAGTGTGAGCAGCTCATCTGTTGCTGGACACAGATGCCTGCACTATTCCTAACCTATCACCCACACCTAATTGGTAATAAATTTATTTATAAATAAACCTTCTCAGATTATTCTCATTTCATCAAGTCATCAATTTCCTACTAGGATCTTACTGGAATAGGTATCATAGTTGATATAATATAGGATTATTAATGTTTCCACTTGCAGTATTTTACAGATTATATGATAAACTTTTCACATTTTAATATCTTTATAGATGAATGCAATTTACAATTAATGTTGCATCACAGTTTAATTCCCAGCACTTTTACTACCTTAAAAAAAAGTTCTGCTGAGTTAATTTCAGCTTTAAAAAATGCCTATTGCTATAAAGTAGATTCAAATTCATAGTTATCCTTTAAGAATAGAGAAGAACTGCTTTAATAGGGGTTCCAAAGCAAGAAATTTTATGGTAGCAGACTGATACATAGTTCTACTTTGGAGTATCTAATCTTTCAGTTAGCAGTAGAGCACTTAATCACTGTGTCAACAAGGCTTATCACAACTTCCTCAGCACTACATAAATTAGTGGTTGTTCTTAAAGTCAATAAAACACAAGAATACAAAAAAACCCCACAAGAATACACCTTGAGTCTCTGTACATATCCCTTCAAAAGGATAGGATGTAGGAATTTTTGAGGGATAAAATGGTTTGGGGTGCTTTTGATAGATGATGCAAAAATGGTCATGGTTTCAAGCCAAGACACCTGGGACAAGAGTGGTGCCACTGAGAGAACTGATAGCTGATTTGGGTAGAAGTCATATGATTACAGAACATGACCAAATATCATTACACACACGTGGGAATATTCAGGTATTTTGACAGTCTGTTTTTATATAAATCTTTGGCACAGCTTATAGGGTTACTGTGTCACCAGTGAGTCCCAATCAACTTGCTGACAGAAAGTACTTGGTTTGGGTTTTTTTTTTGGTTGCTGTTATTTGCTTGAAACCATTATTGGCATAGCTGCAAAATTTAGGTTTCTAAATTACCAACTGATCTATAAAATAGTCTCTGATAGTCAAATTCATATTATCAGGCTATATCCCACTTCCACAATAGAGTGGCAAACAAGGATGCTGGGACTTAGAAACCGAGAAAAGAAAATGGAGCATTGGTCAGGAATGGAAGAGAGTAAGAAATGTCTATTGATTGTATTCTCCATTATCTCAAAGATGACTGTGTTTGGACTTTCAATATTTTATTAAAATGGCTGTTTCAAGTTGGCCCTATTTAATGTTGTGATTCAATCCTAGTTGGGCACAATCCTAGTTGACCCCTTTTCCTAAATAATGCATTCACCCATTTATTCACTCCATCAATTTAAGAAATACATTTTGATCAGCTCCTATGGGCCAAACAGAATTATTAACTTTTTGGATTCAAAGATGATCACGATAGACACTATCCTTATGGAACTTAGATAATAGTGTGGGGTACAAATAAGGAAACAAGAAATTATCATAAAGTATAATCAGTAACTGATGAGTAACTTGAGTGTTACAAGAATACAGAAGAACATCTATCATAGCGTGTGTTGGGATGGAAGATATTGTGGATAGATCAATCAATAAAGGAGTGGAGTGTTCTAGGGAGAGAGAAACTTTGCACAGGCTTTGAGTTTACAGAAAGTATATGTCCTGCATGAGGAAAATGAAGCTATTTGACTGCTAAGTTGATTAATTAATAATTAATGATATACCTCCTATGAGTCCTTTGGTGGTTAAATAGCTAATGCACCTGCTATTAAAGGTGGGATGTTTGAGCCCTCCCAAAGGGACCTTGAAGAAAGGTGTGGGTTTCACCAGCTGTTGGAAACCCTAGGGAGCACAATTCTATTTTGGCACAGGTGCAAATTTCATGAATTAAGATTGACTCAGCAGGAAATTGGCACTAGCACCCTTGATTTAGATTATTGATTGCCACCCAGGAATAATTTGGGGCCTGAAGGGATGTGGGCAATGTCTGTAGAAATTTATGGAGTCATAACTGGAGGAGAAGGTGTTACTGAATATGGGCAGTGGATGCTGCTGAACATCTTCCAATGCACGGACAGCACCCCACACAAATAATCGCCTGGCCCAGAATGTTAATAGTGTTGTACTTGAAAAACTGTAGCTCATAGCCAAACATACCCCAATAATCAACTGTTCAATGTGTAAATAATTATGTTTTTAATGTCAGGATTATTTCTTTAACTCTTTCCTAATTGAAGTCTTTGCTGCTTCAATTTTTGGGTCAATACCATTAGTGTGGTAGTTACATAATCTGTTGTCAATTGGAGATTGGAGAGTGAAGGGATAGAGCTTAGCCTGTCAATCAGGTAGCAGCTTGACGACCTCATTTGGAGGCACTAAGGAGATAAATAGCTCGCTGGAGGAAGGACACGGGCTCACTCTGTGGGAGACATTGCAGCTGACAAGACACATGGAGCTACGCTAGTGCCCTGAGCTGGAGGAGCCATGTGTAGACCCCTGACAGTGCTGCGATGCCTCTACTGCCACAGGATCATCCTGCATTTGACATCATTGCATTTGTTTTGTGAGTCTGAAGAGGAATTTATAGATTGGTATAGGACATATGCGCTAATACCAAACTTATGGACTTGATTTAGACTTGGCTGGGATGTTTTGTCAATACTCAATTGCTCTTGTATATAAAGCTCTTTCTTATACACATATGAGTGTATGTGAAGTTGTTTCTCTAGGCAACCCCGACTAATGCAATTAATTTTCATTAATAGAAGGTAGACTAAAATCTAAGGAGAGTGTTTGAGGTAATATAGAATTTGAAGCCATTGTGTGGCACACATATTTTCCAAATTGACCCTGCTGGTAGGATTGGTGGGGTTGGGCCCATTTTTTCAGATATATGGAGTTATACAGGTCCTCACCAGGCAGCAGCACTAATGTACCTGGAATAGCAGCTATCCCAAAAGCCTGAAAGTCTGAATATATTGGTAGGCTATATAGATCCCATGGGCCTTGAAATAATTAAATATTACTTTATCTGCTACACTGAAGCTTGTTGAAGTCCATGATTATTTTTCTTTCCTCAATGTCTAACATAACTTTTAGCATTATGTTCCAACTCTTCTTTGGTCTCCTTTTCCTCTGCTTAATACTTAAATATTGCTGGAGCTAAATAAACAGTTGTTGACTGAAGAAAATGGTGAATCATAATTGTCCAGGTATATGGAAGGCCAAAGTGACAGGAGTTGTAAGGAGGAGCCAAATAATATCATGTACTCTTCTATCTTCAGGGATAGACCTTAAGAGTGACTTGGGAAAGGAGGGCCTCCTCCCAGTATGTTACTAGCACCCTTATCAGGCTTTTATATGGACAAGTGGCTTTTATTTTTGGAAATTTTCCAAAGTGCTATGAAAACACTATTTCAAATTAGTCTACTAAACCTTAATTCCAAGCATGTGACTATCAAACCCCCTTTTATAAATGAAGAAAACATGGTGTTTTCTCTATATAAAATATGGAAATGTCACTGTTATTTTGTTAAGGAATTTAGACCCTCCTGAAGTCAGTGGAAAGTGGCACAGTCAGCCATATTTTAGAGAATAAAAACTGATCTGAAGAAGTAAAGATTGAATGCATAGAAGACAGTTAAAAGACTGCCTTCATCCATGAAGTGATTGTGACATTCTGAAGTAGGACAGAAGCAGTAGAGATATAAAGAGAACTGGATCTAAGTGTAGATCACTTTAAAAGGGTCAGGATGAAGGAGAAGTAGGAGTGTGATATGGTCCAAGATTCTGCCCTGGACATTTTGGTGAATTGGAGCAGGAAGAGACTAGAGCAGGAGAAGGTTGGTACATGAAAATTATTTCTACCTTAACTGTGTTGAGTTTTTATTTCATGAAAGAATTTAATTAAAGATATCTGGCATCCTGTTGAAGATGGATGTTACTTTGGCTCAGGCGCCAAGATGGGAGCACAATTGTGTAAGTCATGAGAACAGAGCATCAACAGTGCCTAGAATTGCCCAGAGAGTGGGTTGTATATGGAACAAGAAGAGATCAGAGAAGGGAATCCTGAGCCCCACCACAATTTAAGTATGCAGAGGTAGAGGAGACCAAAGGATAGTTTGGGACACAGTCTACAAAATAAGACTATGTAGTTATAGAATAAAAGGAATGAGTTTTCGAAATTAACAGTCCATTTTACTCTGTAAAGCTAGGGCTTAGAAATGGTTTTTAAATGTGGTAGTAATTTCAGAAACTACCAAGAATATTTTTAGACAATCAAGTTAGATAGCAGTTTGTTGAGTTGTCACTAGAATAAAAACAACCTCTTAGCATGGGGGGGAAATGACTAACAACACTTATACACACCCTGAGGGGAATGTATGCCTGCTACTATGCTCCTAATAGGGTATATTGGACCAGGTCACGTGCCATAGAATGCTGGGACATTGAATCCTGGGTTTCAAGGTGCACAACACCTAAAGGCCATACCTGAGGGTTGTGGAAATCCCATGAGCTGAACTTGGCTCTACCTCAAACGCAGCAATAGTCTGCAGACTTAATACCAAAACTACATGGTGTGTGAGGAAGCAGAAGATGGCTATACCAAGAGCATTGAGCTGTTGGTAAATGAGCTTCCATTACTTACTACTTCAAAGTGCTACTCTGCTTTATTAAAATATGTATTATTTTGGCAGACCTGGGTCTGAAATGACTACTAACTTGCATTGTTTGTGTAAAAAGTGTTCAGTCACATAAGGATTTAATCTGTACAAGTCAATAATCCGTGTATGGTGATTTGTGAGAACCTAATATTTGTTTAATCTCCTTTTCTCAATTGTGTTTTAAATATATCACAAGAGACTACATCAATGACACTACATCAATGACACTATACACAAAAGGAACTTATACTCCAAGGAGATGAATGATAATGTTCTCTTACATAAAATAACAAAGAGGATCCCACGGTGAATTAGAGGCATATAGAAAAGATAGATATAGGAATGTATGTGGGGGCTTGCCCAACGTCCTAGCTCCAATCTAAGAAAAATTAGTTCTTATGACATGGCCCTGCTTGATACTCACCCTGACGTAGGAAACACAGAAGATATAGGTGCCACGGCAAAGTGTGGTGAAGAAAATACATAGCGCCTGGTTATCAGAAAGAATAGTGCCAGGGGTCTTAAAGGCTTGTTTTCAAACAAGCTCCGTTCAAGTGAGACATCAACTAAGCCCACATGGAGGAAGCATACCAACATGCGTGATCCAAGGATTGTAAATAATATAATCCCAATCTGAAAGAGAAAATGGTATCAGAACTAAAGTTGTGAAATTCTGGTTGGCAGAAGGCTATAGATGACAATTAAAGCCCAAAATATATTTCAAGATCTTTTTTCAAAATTATTTTATTGGGGGCTCATACAATTCTCATCACAATCCATACATACACCCATTGTGTCAAGCACATATGCACATTTGTTGCCTTCATCATTCTCAAAACATTTGCCTCCCACTCT
>NW_022103917.1:2420916-2448393 GCF_000313985.2 Echinops telfairi | reverse complement strand
AATCCCTACCAGGCCACTCACACCCTCCTGGCCACTGTTTTGGGGTCACTTGTTGCTCCTCTGTCCCTGGGTTGGTCAGCACCACCACCTTACCCCCGCCGTCCCCTCTCCCGTGTCCCCCCGGAACCATTGATCCCGTTGTTTTCTCCTCCAGACTATTCATCCAGTCTATCTTATCTAGATAGATCTGTAGAAATAATAATATGCATCAAAGACCAAGCCATAGCAAGATAGGCAATCAGTGAGAACACATCGATGGCAACAAAAAAGGAAACCAATTACCCATAGAAGAATACATTAATTAAAAGAAAAAGAATTAAACAGAAAGAAAATCCCGTATATAGATCAAGGTCTGATTTTTGGATCTCTAGGCATGTCCTTCAGTCAGGACCGATGGGGTACCATGCTCTGGCCCCCGAGTCTGTCCTTTGTACTCCCTCAGGGGCTCTCTGCTCTGCTCCCACGGTTGCTCTGCCGCACGCTTTTCGTGGTTTGCTTCAGTGTCTCAGGGTCAGTCTGGGCCAGTTTTGACACTGATTCTCCAGTGTTGTTCCCCTTAGAGCCCAGGGCCATCAAGGGATGGCGCTTCCCATGGTGGGATCAGCCATGTTGTCCACTCTGTCCATTGGCTGTTCAGAGGGGGGATGTCGTCCTCCAGGCCGGGTGCATCAGGATTTGCTCCACTCTCTCTTCCTCCTCATAAGTGCTCCCATTTGCTCTGGTCAGACATGCCCCTCTCCCCTAGCTGAGCTTCATTTCTGTCCTCTCAAGTAAATTTTTCTGTGTGGAGGGGCAATTGTCCACGTAGCTGGTATGGAGGCTGCACCCTCAGGCCCTTCAGCTGGCTCCCCACTCCTTACCAACAAGCTGCATTCCTCTGACACTGGCTTTAAATCTGGTCCCTCTTTCCCTGTGGAGACACAAACAATACCCTTCACTTGGGTGGTCAGTGCCCTATTCCTCTATCACATATCCCCCCTTTTTTCCCCTTTTCCTGTTCCTCCCCCCACCTCCTTTGTGGTTGGCTACCCTATGTACCCCTAGATTTGGACATTTCAAGATCTAAAGATAGAACTGGCCTCTCGTTATTTCTCTCTGACCATAATCCGCAGAAGAGAATAGACTAGTTATCAGGCAGTGGATTGTAGAGACAATTATAGTAGATTAAAATGAAAACTCTGACTTGAATGGTTAAAACCTTATCACTTGATATCCCTTTTGACACACTTTGAGTTTGATATGTTTGTGTATTTTTTAAAATATTTACTGGGGCTTTGTTTTAAAAAACTGGATTTTATCTCTGTTGCATTTGTTTATTGCTGATAGTCTTCTTGACTCTCTATTATATATTTTTATATGATTTTCAGTATGAGGAAACCCAGGATGGGTGAATAAATAGAAACAATAACAAGATTAAGAGTTGGGGATTACAGCAGGGGAAGTGGGGGTGTGTGTTAATAGGGAGCTAATATCAAGGAGTACAATAAGAAAATGTTTTGACACTGATTTTGATAGACTGTAAAACACTTCTAGATATGACTGGTATGATATCTGTATTATGTCTTAATAAAGTGGTTTTTGAAAATATCCAACTTCATCGAGTTTATGTTGAGAAATAGAGTTTATATATTTTATTTTTATCATTTTATTCAATTCTCCTTTATAGTGTTGGCTATTATTTTCTACTGTTAATCATTATTCCTCTTCAATTAGGTCAGGGACAAGATCGTTTCCTCAAAAATAGATGTGGATCATCTACTGCTGTGGATTTCATCTTCAGCCCTCTCTTATCCCTTCTTAAACTAAATTGTCCATTTTAAACTGCGGGGTTTTTTAAATAACGTTCCCATAAACTTTTCATAAAACATCAGTGATTTCACCATTGTTCTACCAAGCCATTATCACAAATTTGATATTCTTTCTTGCTTGAATTTGAGCAGAATACATGGCGATCTCATAGGGACTCTTCAACGTGATGCCTTATCCCTTATAGTGCCTTAAACTAGATCCTACTCAGACATATCATAAAGAGTTAATAAAGATGTGTGGGGGTATAAAAATTTTAATATATGCATAGTTTTTCATAATATTCATTTCCATGAACATTTTGATGTCTCTCAGATTATACATTTTCTAGTTACTACATCTATAGGAGACAAAAGTTGATTGAATTTGTTTTTAATGGACCTAATATGTCTGTTTTTGTAACTATGGCCTAAATTGTGGCAGTTTAGAATTCTAGGGTTTACATTGGATAAACAAACAAATGTTTTTAGAATTTGACTTGAGAACCTAGTCAAGCTTGCTTTACAATAGTAATTTTATCCCAATCTCTCTCTCTCTCTCTCTCTCTCTCTCTCTCTGTCCCTCCCTCCCTCCCTCCCTCCCTCCCTTTCTCTCTCTGCGCAAGCACACATACATATCATATGTATATGTATACACAATCATCCCTGTTAACCAATAAGGCAGGTGCTTCAAACTCACCCAGCTGCCCTGCAGGAGAAATATCTGGTGGTCTGTTCCTGTAAAGATTCCAAAAAGCAATCCCAAGCCATTGAATTAATTTCAACTCATTTTGATCCTAAACGGCAGAGTAAATTGTTCCCCAGGGTTTCCAAGGCTGTAAATCCACATCCTTTTCCTTTAGAAGGGCTGCTGGGTTTGAACCATGGATATTGGGGTTAACAGCCCAACACAGAACTCAACATCCTAACAGGGCTCCTTACAGTCAAGAAACTCTATGGAATGGACTCAAAGGCATGTAGTTATACATGTATACCTACTAGGGGAATTTTGAAAGGTTGTAGAAAATGGGCATTAAAAGTAACTTTTGTTTTCCCATGAACTTTTTGAAGCCTCTTCATGCTGTCTTATTTTAAAGATTTGAGCATGTTTTTTAATGTATGAATAGCTAATTTTGAAGAATGGTGGTTAAGCGACTTCCTGGCTTTCATAATGTATTTATTATAAAGAGCCTTTGCCAAATGTGAGTCTCACACAGAACACAGACTTTACTGAAATAGTTTTCAAATGGTTGTATGTAAGCAATTAATTTTTTGTTTGATTTTGTCCAAAATGTTCATCTGTGGTTTTGCATAATTGAACAGGACAGGTTCAGAAGATCTTAAACTTTTAAAGAGCATTTTAATTGATCACTTTGTCTGCCTGGGTAACTTTCAGTTGTGTTGACTCCAACTCGTGGTGATCTCAGGTGTATTAGAGTAGAACAATGTGCCATGTGGTTTCTAATGGTTGATTTTTCAGAAGTAGATAACCAGACTTTTGTGTATATATGTGAGGTATCTCTGAGTAGACTTGAACTCCCAACATTATGCTTAACAATTGAGCTTATTATCCATTTGCATCAGGCTGAGAAGTACTCTGGGAAGTACTGGGCCAGTTCTTCTTGTAGAGTGATTCTCTGGGTTCCTATTTACTGTTTGTGACCCGTGTTGAGTTCTGTTATCCTTTGGGCCTTTGATTTTCCCAACTATTAAAGGAGGATCGTGAATTAGATGATTTCTGAAATTTCATCCATCCCTAACACATTCAAATTTCTGATAAAATACTTTTCACAACGATGTAAAGGTGGAATAGCCTAGTGTGTCAGCTTTTGGGTAGCAGAAATTTGCATAATTTCACAAGTAGAATTTCTCAAGCAATTGTGAATGAAGGACTTGGTAAAGCTGGGGACAACTTTCATTATGCATATATTGTCCCTGGCATGTCAATGGCTTTGTAATAATTTATATTGGTTAAATTTGCATTTTCTTATTTTCAAAATCAATCCTAATTTATTGTTTCTCAGAGGTCAAACATTAAAGCTTTGGGACATAAATTTAATATGTTTGCACTAGCTATCAATAACTAAATGCATCTGTGAGTAAATACTCATGTAAATGCAGTATATGCTACTTACATAAAATGTTTTGGAATCATACACAAATTAATTCCTTATAGTAATATATCTGTTCAGGTCTCCCTCCGGTCCCTTTATTGAAATAAAAAAGTCTCAGTTTACAACCAGTTATATGAAAATGGAGGATGCAAATTGACAGTGATTATATGTATGATAGAAAGATTCATTTCTGATTGATGTACACATATAATCAATGTGCCTAGTTCCCACAACCCCCTCATCTTCAAAGCACCATAGACACTCAGGAATGTTGTGTACCTGCTTCCCAAACCTGTTGTGTACCTGCTTCCTTTCTATTCTCTAGTGGAGGAGCTTGTGCATGTGTGTATGAGTATATTGCTGTGTGAGTTTTTGCTTTTGTTTGCTTTTATTGGCTTGTCGGCTGAGGTGACGTATGACTGGCTAGAAATCAGAAGGAACTATAGAGTCCCTTGTTGCTGTTAGGTGCCGTTGGGTATATTTTGGCTCATACGCAGCCAATGTGGTACAGCAGTCAAGTAGTCAGCTGCTACTTGACAAGTTGGCAGTTTGAACCCTCCTAGCAGGGGTTCCTTGTTTGATTTTTAAGAGAAAGTTGTGATGATCTGCTCCATTAGCGATTACAGCCAAGAAACTCCATGGACAAGGTAGACTCTCTCATGCGGTAGCAATAAGAAGAACCTTGAACCATCTATAATTCAGTTGTGGCTGAGGTTCTCAAAGAAACCTCTCTCAGCATGACAAAGATGCACATCTATTTCTCTGGCTCACATGAAATGCCCTATGACCTCCCTGATTGACAGTGTCCAGCTAATGGCGAGACGCATCCGGTCCAAATATGGGAAATGAACTGCACTGCACTTCATTGCTGTTGCTCTTCTGGAAAACAGGCTTCTCACCAATTCCAGTCACTGAGCCCTAAGGCAGGAACCGTGTTCAGCAATTTACAAAAGGAATTAGTCTGAATCCATGAAAACCACTATCTTTCTCCATTCCATGAAAGCAAATGGTTTCATTTGATCCTTCAGCTAGGGACTAAAGTTCACCTGATGTCTCTGAGATATGGACAGAAATTAACCAATTCAGCTCTTACTCCATCCCAACTCCTGGAGCAATTATCAGATAGCCTTTCTCACTAATGAGGTTCAAGTGCAGTCTCCTCATTCCCAAGCATTATTTGAAGGACAATCACTAGTCAACAGATAAAACTCATTTCATTCTAATTAAGTCAAACATGAAGAAGTCATATATTAATACTTATGATATATAAATTCATTGTCATTCTAAGAAATGTTTAGTTATTTTCATTGATATTTTAAAAATATTAACTTGAATTTCAATTAAATTTAAATATAAGTTGATAGGCAGTTAATGTGTGTTTTATTAACCCAGTAAGAAATATTATGTGCAACATTAAATATAAACATCCAAAATATTTCATATATTAAAAATCCAAATATTTGTCTAAAGTTTACACAGCAAAAAGAGAATGTATGTAAAATATTTCATCACAAGGGAAAGAAACATCAGACTAGACACCCTTATTGGCATGGATGGATCCTAAAAAAAAAAGTGAGGCAGTAAGAATCACTGACACATAACAGATTCATAAATTAAAATGAATACCCACAAACAGCAACTTACATTTCATTAACATTAACTCAAAGGAAAAGATATGTATCTGGGGGGGCGGCAGTTGGAGGGCTATGCTATCACTGGCTTCAGTTGGAAATGCTGGGGGTACTAGGTTTTGTTTTATGTTGACATTTCTTCTCCCCTTGATTTGGTAACATAGGGTGGGGGTGACCACTCCCACTCTCCCACCCTAAGTCAGCCACTGCTCTTCCCAAAGCTACTAAGCACTATCAACTTTGTCCATGGGGATGGATGCCTTTGGCTGGGGCCGTGGGTCTTTCTGGGGACTCCAGTTGTTTATAGCATAGGGTGGAGTATAACAAACAGCTCTATGAAGCAGAGGCCCTTTTTAAGGGCGGCACTGCTCTTTGATATCATTTCACAATTGATGCTATTTCCCATGTTGTGTTGTAACAATTAGACCCCTCCAGCCCACCCCTATATCCAACACACACACATAGCAGGCCCTTATTCTCATTGCCAGGGGGATAAAGTGTCAAGGAAGAAATCTGTCCTCCTGTTCAGTCCTCAGCCAGTTCTTGTCCCCACTGTCTGGTTCAGTGGCCTGACTCTCAGCTTCTCTTCCTCCCTCCCTGCCCAAGATCAGAGAACTCACAGACACACCTGTCTTCTCTTTACAACAGGCTGCTTTTATTGATTATAATAGTCATCACCATAGGTCTTCCCTGTTGCTGTCAGATATGGTCTTTATGGGGTGGACTAATCCCCCACATCCTCCTCTGTGGAGCCTTCCAGTTTTCGAGGGTTTATGGATCTCTCTATGCACCTGGGGTTACTACATATCATGATGGAGTCGACCCGAAGTTCTCAATTCCGTTTCCTTTGTTTACCCTCTTTACCAGCTGGTGGTCTTACAACTCTTTATGCTTCCTTGGAGGGGTATTTCAGTGGGCACCTACTGCAAGAGGTGATTTTACTCTCAACCATGACTTCCAAAGGTAGAAGAGCAACCGGACGAGGCTTCTGGGCAATGATTTTTGGGAAAAGGATGGGGACTGGATGGGAAGGGGCTTCAAAGGAAGGGATGTAGATTCAGCGGGGGTGGGGAGAGGTTGTGTCAGGGAAGGGCAAGCTAGGAGTCTTGGGAGAGAAGAACTGACTGAGGAAGAGAAGGGTGAGTGCAGTTGTCTGACCTTGCATTGAGTGGGTTTCTCTGTCCTTTCATGCTTCCCTATGAAGGGTTGCTCTGTGCTGGTGGTGGTCTGGTCCTCTCCTGGTGGTGGTCTGGTCCTCTCCCATGTTGTTGGGCTGGTCCTCGCTCAGTGGTCTGCTCCACACTGGTGGTTGTTTGTTCTAGGTTAGAGCTAAGCTTATCTGTTGATTCTAAGCAAGAGTTTACCTCTGAGCACCTGCCTGTTCTAAATATACCCTTCCCTTTAACAAGGAGGAACCACACCCTTCACAAGGCCAGCCAATGGTGGCCTTGAGGTGACTTTGACATCACAAAGCATAAATACTAGGAACTTGGGGGGAGGGGGGTGTGTGTTAGCTGGAAGGCCAAGCTGCTCTGCATGGAGAAAAAAGGCAAAGGCCCCAAAATTTCCTCAGGAAAGTGCATCCCAAAATGTCTTACCATGCCTCATCATGTACCCATTTTCAATTCTGATGATGTTCATGACAGAAAGAGAATGATTTCTCCAAGAGTTTTCACCTGATAGTGGACATTCAGTGGTTTATTCCATCCTTTCCCACCCTTCACTATTGCAACTAATTTTGGAAATCTTACCCAAAAAAGTCTTCCATTTTATCATCGTATTACCCTACAATTTATTTTTTTTAAGCAAAGGGGGGGAAATTTATTGTAGCCCAGTCACACCATTCACTGGATATATGAATCATCTCACTGCCATCCAAGATATTTTCCTCCTGTACCTTAAGGTGCCTTAAAACAGCCACTGTTTAGTTTCCATTAAACAACTGTCCTATCCCCTCTCCTACTCACAGTGTCTGTCATCTAGTCTGAATCATTGCCTTTGGGATTTCAAGACTTCAGCAAATAAATTGCCCTACTGGGTGTTCTGGTCTTGTTTCAATGTGGGGAAACATGTTCATCTCAGTAGATGTAATTCCAGTCTTGGATTTCAAGTAGAGGTAGGCCAGGGCAGATGGTCACATGATGGAACTTGTGCTAGGGGTATCCATGCAAGAAATGACATCCTAATACTTAAAAGTTTCCCCAAGAATGAGATTGACTTAATCAGAAGCACATGTGGTTCATAGGAAAATAGGCTTTCAACATCTTTGCTCACCCGAAGAGATTCATTTCGCTTTATTTATGACTGTCTGGTTAGCATCTCTGCCTTCACACTGGCCTGCTAGAGAGACTTGATCGACACTAAGTAGCCCGTACTCAAGCGCTTGAGATGATCCATACCCGCCATGACTGCTTTCCTCATCATACTAAATTTTTATTTCAATCACTTTACACTGGTCCCACAGCTGAGTGAGACTTGGGATTGGTAATTTGAGACAAGGAACAAAGACAGCATGTCTTTTTTCTTCTCAAGCATTTTGAAGTTGGGGTTTGGGAAGTCAGGGTTTGCCTGTTTTCTTCTATATACTATTTCAGAGCTGCTGACTCTATAGAGTTCTCAATGCCTATCATACTCGTCGTGGGGAAAAGAAAATGTTCTGCATGGCATTTTCACCTGTTTCATAAACGTTTCTATGACACTTGATCACGTCAATATTAATAATGTGGACATCATTATATAAAGGACAGCACAAAGTAAAATGACTTCTTCAATGTAAGGCGACACTAAACACATGTCCTTCCCACACTACAGTAATTGGAATGACTTAAAGTATTGTTGTCATATTAGAGTAATTTATATCCAGGATAGTATAAAATAGTACAGCCATATGTATGTATACATCCACCACTCATCTTTCAGTTTGTCAGACTGTAGTAGTTTGTGTGTTGCTGTGATATTGGAAGGTGTGCCACTAGTTTTTAAAACACCAGCAGGGTCACTCATGATGGAGAGGTTTCAGAGGAACTTCCAGACTAAGATAGACTGAAAGAAGCCCTGGAATTAATTTACAAACTTTACAACTGAAGATGTTATAGAGGGCAGTGTGACACTTATTTAATGCCAGAAGTTGAGCCCCTTAGGATGGAAAACACTTAAAATACAACTAGGAAAGAATTACTTCCTCAAAGTACAGTTGATCTTAATGATGTAGCTCAAATAAGCCTTTTGGGGCCTCCATTTTCTGTTAAACCTCATTTAAAATAAGAAGAAATAGCTGCAAACATCAATTTAAAATATTGAATGCATAAAGTATCAATCAAGAAAACTGGAAGTTGTCAAATATGAAACAGAATGCTTGACGATAGATATCCTAGGCATTACTGAGCTAAAATAGATGGCATTGGCCTTGTTGAATAGATCATATGTTTTACTATTCCAGGAATAACACATTGAAGAGAAACAACATTACATTAATCTTCAAAAAGAATATCTCTACATCTGTCCTGAAATTCTATGCTATGTGTTATAGTGTAATATCCATATTCATACAAGAAAGACCGGTGAATATAATTATTATTCAAAATTACACAAAACAATTACTGACAAAGATGATGAAATTAAAGTGTTTTGTTGTTGTTTTACCAACTTCTGCTGTCAGAAATTGATAAAAAATACAATCAAGATGCCTTCATACTATAACAAGTGATTAGAATTTGGAAGTTGGAAAGAAGAATAATCAGATAATATGGCTTTGGTAATACAAACAGCACAGAAGGTCTCATGACACGATTGACAAGAGTAATGATTTAATCAATGGAAATGTTTGTAAAGCATATTTTATTATTTTTTCCAACAGTTTCATTGGCACATAATTTACATGTAGTACAATTGAACAGTTCAGCTGTTCAATCACGTCAAGGGGAGCTGTACAATCACCACCACATGTATCTTAGAGCCTTAAAGTCACATCGCCTTTCCACTGTCAGTTCTAGTGCTCCCTCCTCCCTCCCACCCTCACTGTTCACTCCCCAAATACCCCCTATCTCCCTATCACCTTGCCCCACCCCTGCATTCCCTATAACAAGTTGTAAGAGTTATCAAAAACCTCCATTCCTCCTGTGCTTCACAGCTGGGAAGCCCAACAGAGAATAGTGAAAAACAAATTGCACTAAGGTGATAAGGATAAGTTCATATTAGAATACATTCAAAAAATACAAATGAGGGAGAAGAACACCCTTAATGTTCAAAAAGCCAGGGGAGACATTTCTGTCATGGGACATCTAAGAGATACTTGTACCCAGTACTGATTCAGGTCATGTCGATAGGGAGGACAACTGGTCTGGTACCAAGTTCGATCCCACATAATCAGGATAACAATTGTCTCTGCCTGATAGTAAGGCTGTTAAGGACTCTTGCCTTGGCTAAAGTGGATTTGCCAGCAGCTCAGGCTGACTAGCTACTCTGAAAATGGATTTGGGCTCCCACTCTTCTCCATAGCCTTCGCCAAACTGGGTGTTCATAATTTTAACTCTGATGCCTTTCTCTTCATGATATTCAAATTTTGTCATTGTCATCTTTGGATCACACAAGCTTGTATGCCTCTTCTGTGTGGATTTATGTATATGGCTGCTTGTTTGAATACAAGCCTTTAAGACCCCAGACACTATTTCTGTTGATAGCCAGGCACCATGTGCTTTCTTCAGCACACTTTGCTGTAACACCCTTAATTCCAATGATAATTTCATGAAGTTGAGTATTGAGCAGGGCCATGATGTAAGAATTAACTGTTCTTAAATTGGAGCGGGAATTTAGTGTGAGCCCAGAAGTCATTGCTTTTTTTTAAAATTTGCTATAACTTGGAAATTAATACATATGTCATATCATTCCCTAGTTTGATCATGTCAAACATAATTTTACAATTTCTTCCTTAAATCAGTCTTCAGACACACTTTTCCTTCCTGGATTTTTAAAAATCATTTTATTAGGGGCTCATACAACTCTTTTTACCATCCGTACATACATCACTTGTGTCCAGCATATTCGTACATATGTTGCCATCATCATTCTCAAAACACCTGCTTTCTACTTGAGCCCTTGGTATCAGCTCCTCATTTTTCCTCCCTCTCCACTCCCTCCACCCCCTGAACCCTTGATAATTGATAAATTATTATTATTGTATCATATCTTACACCATCCGACGTCTCCCTCACCCACTTCTCCGCTGTCCGTCCCCACAGGGAGGAGATTATATGTAGACCTTGTCATCTGATCCCCCTTTCTCCCTCACCTTCCTGGATTTCATGACATCATTTCCCTCTTTTCTCTCCCAGCCTTCCCTATCACACCTCTCCCTAAACCTTTGCTATGTCTTCTTTTCCTATAGCCTCAATGTCCCTAGGTTTTGTTTACGGAAAGACACAAAAATAAGTAACACAGCATCAACTTTTTATTTCAACAACATAAATCTCAGCTATACATGTGAACTTTTCCAGGTGGAATACATAGGAATCAAAATGACTACCTCTATGGAGCCAATGGAGTTCAATATCATCAGTCAAATAAGTCCAGGGGCCCACTGTGGAACAAACCACAATTGCTCATGTGCAAGTCCAGCTGAAGCTAAATAAATTAAAAACAAGTCCAAGAAAGCAAAAAAACAACAACATTGAGTATATAACCTACATATATATATCACCTTAAGAACAGATTTGACATATTTAACACTAATGGCAGAAGACCAGACAAATTGTGGAATGGCATAAAGAGGATCATACATGAACAAAGCAAAAGATCATCAAAAGCACAAGAAGAAAGAGAAGACCAAAGTGTATATTAGACTCTAAGACTTGATCTTGAATGTTGAGTAGCTAAAGTGAATGGAAGAAATGATAAAGTAAAAGGTCTGGACACAACATTTTATAGGGCATCTCAAGAACACAAAGTAAAATATAATAATAAATTATGTAAAGAACTGGAGTTAGAATGCTGGAAGAACATGCTCAGCATATATCAAGCTGAAAGAGCAGAAGAAAAAATCCAAGCCTCTAGTTGCAACATTTCAGACTCTATGGGTACAAAATTGAACAGGGAATATAACAAAAAAAGATGGAAAGAATAAACAAAATCATTGTACCAAAAAAAGGTAGCGTATGATAAAGAAGCGTGCTTTCAAAACAAGCAGTCCAGAGCTACAGAAATTGACGTAATACCAAGCTAACAAAGCACTCAACTCATCTATACCAAGAAATTGAAAGAGAGATACCTGGGCAATGAATGGAAGAAATCCACATTTGTACCAACAGAATGTGGAAATTATTGAAAAATAGGGTTAATATAGTATGTGTGTTGGTCCAGGTTGATGAGAGAAACAAATCCAGAGACACTCATATTTGTGTAAGAGAGAACTATGTATTAATGAGTAATTGTATATTAAGAAAACATCAAAGCCCAGCCAAGATCAAGTCCATAAGTCTGCTATTAGGCCATATATCTGAGACCAGTCTATAATTTTCTCTTCAGACTCATGCAGCACATGTAATGATGATGAATGCAGGAAGATCACAAGCCAGTGGGTGCAAAGACTATTGGATCCAATGGCAGTGGAAGTATCTCAGTGCTGGCTTGGGTTTCCATTTGGTTCCTCCAGCTCCAGGACTCTGGTTCCATCAGCATAGCTCCATGTGTCTTGTCAGCAGGGAGAAGCTTCATGCTGATTGCCAGGCTAGATTGCACCCCTTCTCAAGTTGAAAGGAGATATGTAACTGCCACAGACCACCCCTTGTCAACTTGAGACTCTTACACAACTTTTAACTAGATGCAATTTTTAAATGAAACAATATTAAAGTCAAATCTGTACCTAATAGAAAAAAAACTAAACTGCATACAATTCAATATGTGCTAGCCTCATTTAAAAATAATATTCTACAAGTGAACAAAACAAAAATATTCTATGCCTAACAATTGCAGTTAAGTGAATACCTAAACCATAATCCTTTGAATATATTCCCCTATCTGTGAAAGTTTTGTAAGTCAGCCACTTGTTTCCTTTATCTGACCAATTTTATGTATCCAATTTCTTTACTGCCCACTTATATCAACCCAGTGCTCTGAGAGGACAATCATATTCTTGGATGTGAGGAATCTCATTCCAGTTGAAACCTATTTGAAATCTGCATACATAAGCAAAGTCAAATCAGGACAGGCCATCCATAAAATCAGTTAGCAACATGCACAGGCTCAAATACCTTTCCTTCATCTGGCCAGGTTGTGGTCAACATATCCTCACCAGGGTACCCATTGGCTGCCTTGCCTTTAGATTGTGGGTCCCATCACAAATTCTCAATTAGACTAGCCCCTTTGGGCTAGGTCATGGATTTCAGATCAGTCAACCCACTATCTTCTCTAGTCCCTGTGAACCAGGTCCACGGACATCAGTGGCAGACTCGAACCATCTTGTTATTGCTGTGTTTCTCGCACCTCCACTCAACAAGAGGATCCAGGTGGTCACCTAACAAGTAATTCAGGCTGTCCCCAGGTTCCATTTAATGTTCAGTCTTTGAGTGGAGAGTACCTTTAGTGGCTCCAAAATTTTTAAAATTTTGGAACAAACTACTAGTTAAAAATTCAGAACTCCAAAGTGTTCCTTTTTTCTTCAATCTGTCAACAGTCCCCTCAGCAAGTATCTCCACCTTTGAATGTCCTGCGCATTCAAGACACTGGGTGGGGCTTTTCAGAACCTTCTTTGCAGGAATTTAAAGATCCAATTTTAATGCCTGAAGGTAGGTGGGCTTACAAGCACTCTATTTTATGCTTCCCAATAATACTTTCTTTCAAGCTTTATATCAATAACAACAGGCAAAAGGAAACAGTATAAACCTAGTACAACCAGATCCTTAACTCAATTATTTAAACAGTCAAGTTCAATCCTTATGTAAACTTATCTTAGCCTTATTCAACCGATCCCATTGATACAAAATATTGCCTTAGGCCTCTGACTGAATCAAACCAGGGCCAGGCTTTCTGTAAGCCATTTTGTCCTCTGTCACCCATTTTTACTAAGCAGCATGGTCTCTGAGAAATTTAAGAGGCAATTTTGCTACCCAAACTCGACTCACACTTATCACAATCATTTTCCACCATTTTACAAAGTATTAACCAAACACAAAAACCAAACAAAATAATAAAAGCTTTAAGTTCCCATATTCTTCCCATAAAACAACATGGTAAACTGCATGGCCATATCTGACCTCTGGCTAGGCAAAGAAAAAAAAAATCATAATGCAGAGGTCAAGCAAGCATCTACTCTTCACCTTTATGATTTGTTTCTCTAGGATTCCACTCCCAAGTTACCATATTGTGTTAGTCTGGGTTGACTAGAGAAATAAATCCAGAGACACTCATATGTGTGTAAGAGAGAACTTTATATCCAAGAGTGATTGTGTAGTAAGAAAACATCCCAGCCCAGTCAAGATCAAGTTCATAAGTCTGACATTAGGTCATATGTCTGATATCAGTCTATAATTTCCTCTTCAGAATCACACAGCATATGCAATGATGCTAAATGCAGGAAGATCACAGGGCAGTAGCTGGCAAGTTTTGTGGATCCAGTGGCGACGGAAGCATCTCATTGCTGGCATGGGTCTCCACATGGCTCCTCTAACTCCTGGGCTGTGGTTCTATCAGCATTGCTCCATGTGTCTTGTCAGCAGGAAGACAAAGCAGAGAGAAAGTTTATGTGGCCTCCAGCGAGCTATTTATCTCCTTCTTGCCTCCAAATGAGGTCATCAAACTGTGACCTAATAGACTGGCTAGACTCCACCACTACGGAAGTTGACCAGAGATTAAGTAACTGCCACAATATGTAAGTAAAATTATATTGAAGATGATTCAAAAGTAGTTCTGAAGTAGATTGACAGAGAAATAATAGAAATAGAAGCCTGATTTAGAAGAAGATAAGGGATATTATTGCTGATATAGAAGATTATTTTGGTTATATTGCAGAAATGTGTTTACCTATCTGTTCTTGACTAAGCAAACACATTTGTTTGGATTATAACAAAGAATGGATAACATTGAGAAATATGTCGAATCATGCTCATGTGGAACTTGTTCATGGACCAAAAGGGAGTTTTTTAAATAGAACAAGGGGATACTACATTGTTTCAAATCGAGAAATAGGTGTCAATCTGTATGCTAAACAAATAATCCAAGAAACTGGACTATATGAAGGCAAACACTGCATCAGAATTGAAGGAAGATTCATTAACAGCCTGTGTTTTATGCATGTGGTACAAACTTGCTAGCTGAAGTAAAGAGGATTTGAAGCACTTGATGAAGGCCACAACCATCAGTATGGATGTACACAATAAAGGAAAAAAAACCCTCACCAGTAAACAATATCGTGATAAATGAGAAAATGATTGAGGCAAAGGATTTCATTTTACTTGAGTCCACAGTCCGCCCACATGGAAGCATCAGTCTAAAAATCAAACAGTGCGTTTCATTTGACAAAGCTACTTCAAATTACCTCTCAAAAATTTAAAAAGCAAAGATGTCATGTAGGAGACTAAGGTGAGCCTAACCTATCCCAGAGTATTTTCCATTGTCTCGTGGGATAGTTATGTTTTCTGTGCCAACTTGGCTTCTGTAGGAACATGTGGGCAGAGGTTAACCTGTCAATCAGGTTTCAGCTTGATTGGAGGGTGACTGAGATAAATGGCTTTCCAAGGCTGGCCTCCTTCTCTCTTACCCCCTGGAGATGGGACAAATACTCCCTCCTGGCTTCACCTTCCTGTTGAAAAGCCACATGGAGCCATGTTTAGACATGCAAGAAACCTGGAGATGCTTCGACCTTCCACAACTCTTTACCACTGGTCTGTGATCTTCCTGCATTTTACATCATTACATGTAGCAGCATGAATCTGAAGAAGGGTTTATGGACTAGTATCAGACTTGGGCTGGGTTGTTTTCTGGATATCCAATTACTCCTTGATATAAAGCATTTTCTTATACATGTATGAGTATCTCTGGATTTGTTTCTCGAATCAACCCAGCCTAACATATTATGGTACCTTGGGAATGGGGTATTAGAGAAACAGATCATAGAGATGAAGAGTGGATGCTTGTCTGACCTCTGCCTCATGGCAGCCTTTCTTCTTCAGCTAACAAGAGCTCAGAAAGACCCACACTGTTTATTCAATTGTTTTCTGGAAAGAACATTGGAAGTTAAAGTTTTGATTCTTTTGCTTGGTTGTTGCCTCTAGTTATTCCTGTTTGAAATGGCGAAGATGAATGTTATAAATATAAATTTTAAGCTCAAGGGGTGAAATCGCCCCTTAAACTTCTCTTCTGAGTCCATGCTGGCTTGTCAAAATGGCTGACAGAAGGTCCCCCACTGTGGTTTGATGCAGTCAGAGGCTTAAGGATATCTTGCATATGAATGGAATTATTTAGGTAAGGGTTAAATTTAACTGTTTTGAGAATTTATTTTAGGATCAGGATGTACTAGTTTTATACTGATTTTTTTGCCCATTGCTACTGACATAGTGAATGATAGAAATGATTATTAGGAAGTATGAAAATAGAGAATTTGTATGCTCACTAATTTTGGCCATTAATTTGAATCTTTAAATGGGTTAGGACGCACCTGCAAACAAAGCTCTGAAAAGGTAAGCCCCACCCACTGCTTTGAGTGCTTAGGTGATTTGCATTGGAAGAGACTTGCCTAGGGGACTATTGACAGGTAGAAACATTACAAAGGAACTCTTTGAGTTATTGAATTTTGAATTAGTGCTTTGTACAAAAGCTGAAAAAATTTGGAGCCACAAAGAAACTCTCTTCTCTAGGACTGAACATTAAAGGGATCCCAGCAGCAGCCTGAAATGCTTTCTAGGTGACCACCTGGATTCACTTGTTGAGTGGAAGTGGAAGAAGTGCAGCGATACAAAGACGGGTTGAATCTGGCCACTGACACCTGTGGACCTGGCTCACCAGGACTATAGGAGAAGGCTAGATCAGGTTGGCTGCTCAGAAGTTCATGACCTAGCCCAAGGGGGCTAGGGTTGTTGAGAATTTGTGATCAGGCCCATAGCCAAAAGGCAAAGGTGGCCAATTGGGCACCCTGGTGAGGCTACGTGAAGCAGCTGACATTGAGGTGACTAGAACCTGACCAGATGAAGATAACATTTTTTGAGCCTATAAATTGGTGCATATTGTTGTTGTCTTTATGGAAGTCCCGGCCTGATTACATCTCATATGCACACAAATGCTGGAGAATAAATAAGGAAAACTAAAGAAAAATTAATGACTCTGAATTATGTTGTTGGTGAAGAACATTAAATATATCATGTACTGCCAAAAGAACAAACAAATCTATCTTCTAAGGAATTCAGGCGGAATGATCCAGGTAAGAATGGCTAAACTAAGTCACCTAGTCTTTAGACATGCTATCAGGAGAGATCAATCCTTGGAGAAGAGCATCGTGCTTGGTAAAGTTAGATGGTCAGCAGGAGAGTGGAATGCCCTCAGCAAGATGAACTCACAATGAGACAGATTGACTCAGTGACTCTAACAATGGGCTCAAACATGACAAAAAATATGAGGCTTCTGCAGGACTGGAAGTTGTACAGGGGGTCACTGTTGTAAGAACCAAATCAATAGCACCTTACACAAGGTATTCAGACACACATATGTTAGTTTTGCATTACGGTACATGAGTATTATGACTATATTATGTATATGTTTCCAGTTTTGTTAAGAATAATTTGTGATGTATTCTTGGATTTATTTAACCACCTTTATTTAAATTCAACATTCAAAGTGAAAAATAATTTCTATCATTGGAAAGCTCAAGTTATTAAAATGTCAATTTAGTTAATACTCAAATTGTGCCAGCATTTTGCAAATAAAAGTACCAACAAGGCCTTATAAGGACACTATTTGGAAAGTGATTTTTTTGGTTTGTAATTACTTAAAATCTCAAGCTCTGATATTCAGATTTTAATTATTATCTGCCTTTCAGTTGAAAACATAATCACTATTTTGTTTTGGAAAACAGCATTTGTTCTAAATATTTCAAGTGTATTTTCAGAATCCCTATGGTTATATATGATTTTGTTGGGTAAGCAAGTTTGAAGTCAGCCTGGAAAACTGAAGCTTTATTGATGCCAGTTGTAAAAAGGGAATTCTCACTTCCAAGGGAAATTTTGTTAAATGATTTATTTACATGTCACCAGACCCACCTTCCATTGGTAGAGCTCTAATTCACCTATCAATGTATTTGGTGAATTGAGACTTATCAATGCTATATTTTAGCCATTCTGAAATGTATTTCATAAGATGAATGAATGCTAGAAAAGGGGGAAGATTATAAAAAATATCCTCAAGAAAATAGTCAAGGAGCCCATGGAGATAAAGAATGTTTAGCAACTGATGAGGTAGCAATTGTATAATTTTACTGGATGTGACTGAACTATAGAAGGATATGTTATATATATATTATAGGATAGATATAGGTTATAATATATATGTTAAATTCTAATTGATTAAAAAATTAGCCTCAACACCCAATTGGTAGAAGGCTATGAAGGACAGTGGGAGCCCCAAACCTATCTGCAGAGTAACTAGTTAGATTAAGCCACTGGAAGACCCCCAGTAGCCACAGCCAAGGGTCTTGAAAAGCTTTACTATCAGACAGTCATTGTAATCTTGATTATGCTGGATTAAACTTCGTACTTTGTCAACTGACTGCCCTATTAACCCAACCTGCATTTGATCTAGGTGCAAGTATCTCTTACGAGTTGTGTTCCATCCCAAAAATGTATTCCCTAGCTTATGAAATATTGAGGGTAGTCTTTTCTTTCTTGTTCTTTATTTGTATATTTATATTATTATTATGAAACTCTTACCACTTTATTTTTTTCATTTCTCTTGAGTTTCCCAGTTTGTGAAGCACAGGAGTAGATGCATAGAGATGATAATGGATACAAGGGTTTATTCAGGATGTAGGGGAGAGGGGTGGAAGATAGGGAGTTGTGAGAGTATTTCAGGATTGTGGGAGGAGGGAGGGAGCACTAGAAGTGATTGTGATTACACAACTCATTTGAAAGGTGATTTAACCATGGTGGGGTGAATACTCTAAAATTGATTGCTGTAATGATTGTATAATTCTTGGTATGATTGCATGATTGAACTATTGAATTGTATGATATGTGGATTAGGTACGAATAAAATATAAAAAAACACTAACCTTTAAAATCCACAGATATAGGAAGCTGGGAGTTAGCAGAATATCTAGACATGCAGAGACCTACTGGCAGGAAATTATATTTCAATTCAGATATAGTATACTTTGCTGCAATCTCTCTCCTTTTCAGATGGGGTGAAGAGACAGGCAACAGAAAAGGGGAGGCTAGGAAATGAGAAGTAAGGATAAATAAGGAAGTGAAAAAGAATAAAAGGAATAACTTTGAGCTTTATTTTATTTTCCTTATAGCTATTTGAATCTCTTTTAAAAATTTTTAATTGTGAGTAAATACTATATCATATTAATCCATAATTCAGTTGAACAAAGCAGGATTGTACAGTTGCTACCACAATCAGTTTCCAAACATTCTCTTCCTTCCTGGACTCCTTGATATCTGCTCCCTTTTACCCCCCCCACCACAAATATATCTCCCCCCAAAAAACATTATTTTAATTGCTGTACCTATAGGTTAATCAATCCTGAGTTTCCTACACTGAAAATTATGGAAACATATAACAAAAATTCAAAAGTTTCACCTACAATGACAAAACATCTGAGAGAAACCCCAAGATGAACACGCAAACACATACACACACACACACACACACACACACATAATGTTGAAAAACAGATCTGTCCATATACTTCTATACTCAGCTCTCCAATGTGCTCTGTTTAATAACCACTTTCCTTCCATCCCTCAATTATGGATAGAGTGAGGTCACCGGAGGTGTATTTCCTATGTAGTTCACACAAATGTATCTTGGGCTCTGTGTTAGTCAACGTGGGCTGGAGAAACAAATTCATAGACACACATATGTGTATAAGGGAGAGGCTTATATATAAGAGGAATTGAACATTGAGAAAACATCCCAACCCAGTCCAGCCAAGGTCATAAATCCAATATTAGTCCATATGTCCGATAGCAATCTATAAAGTCCTCTTCAGACTCATGAAACACATACAATGACGCTGAATGTAGAAGATCGCAGGCCAGTGGGTAGAGAGTCTTTGGTGGTAGAAGCATCTCAGCACTGGCAGTGGTCTCCACGTGGCCATTCCAGTTCCCAGGGCTGCATCAGGGTAGGTCCAGGTGGCATCTTCTCAGGGATGCCTCGCGTGAAGTCAGCCTTGTCAGTAGAGTCTCCAAGGGAATGAACCAAGAGAAATTGGGTCTTTTGCTTCTAAGAAGGAATTCCCGGATTTCCCAGAATTCTCAGAAGGCCATGACCACACAGAAGTCTCACTGGCTATCTCCAGATTTACAGCCTAGACTCCACCCCTATACTCTTAATCCTTAAATTGACACCAGATTAGGTGACTACCACAGGCTCCCACTGTCATGCAGAGCCTCCTGCAAACTGGGTTCTCACACTTTAGACTCTGTTACTATCCCCTCCTTTGACTTCGGATGTTATGATTTACCATCCTTTGGTGACTGATGATGGCGTGCTTCTTCCATGTTAACTTAGTTCACATTTCCCTTAGATGGCTGCTTGTTTGGGGACAAGCCCCAGGCACTATTTCATCTAATAGCCAAGCACCATGGAGCACCCTTTTTGCAAGGATCTTTACACATTCGGTGCTATCTCTTGGACTCTTGCAAAATTTTCTTTCCCAAAATTTACAAACAAATAAATGTGGGAGAAACAAACCTGAAAGTGCCAACATGGCCTGGTGTATAATAACTCTTTCTGTCCTTGAAGCCATGAAGAAAGTATTGGGGCAGGGGAGGTGGGTAGTCAAATGAGCCTCAGACGTCCTGTGGTCTGTCCTTTCCTATTTTTGCCATATTTCTGCACAGTGTATGATCTTCTGACCTTAACAAAAGAAACATCCTGTTTCCAAAAACAGAATCATCTTCACAACTAAAAGCATTTGGGCTTAGTAAACCTTTTGGGAGGACACAATTCAATCCATAACAAGTAGCATTTCGGTTTAACTAGAGCCTCCTCTTACATATTTATCTCAAACCAGGTTTTCCAGTTTCTGTGCCATCATCACTTTCTGCACAGGCTCCTGACAGAGCAGAAGTCACATGATTATGATAAGAAACATTAGAACTGAAGGTCATGAGCATAAAAAATTGCTATTGTTCTCCTAAAAAGCACGTGGTGGGTTCAAGCTGTTGGCCTTGCCATTGGCAGCCCAACTTGTAACCCACCAAGTGACCAGGGCTCCTGTTTTTTGTTTTGTTGTTCCATGCCTTTATGTCAGTTCCCAAGGGCAGAACAGAATGAAATGCTGCCTGGACTTGCTCCATCCTCACAATTCTTGTTATATTTGAGCACATTGTCACAACCACTGTATCCATCCAGCTCAATAAGAGGGTGCCTTTTTCTTGTTGCCTTTCTACTTTACCAAGCATGATATCCCTTTCCAGGAACTGGTCTCTCCTGAGAATATGTCCAAAGAATGCGAAGCAATGTCTCACCATGCTCTTTTCTAAGGAGCATTCTGTTTGTACTTCTTCCAAGACAGATTTGTTTGTTCTTCTGCAAGTATGTGGTACTTAAAACATTTTTGTGAGCCCCATAATTTTAATGGGTCCATTCTTCTTTGGTCCTTTATTCATGACCTGGCTTTTAATTAATATTAGGCAATTGACAATACCATGGCTTGGGTCAGGCATGCTTTGTAATTCAAAGTTACATCATGGCTCTTCAACAATTCAAAGAGGTTTTGTATCAGCAGATTTTTCCAATGCAATTTGATACTGTGATTTCTTGTTTGCTCCTTCCATGATGACTGATAGTGAATCCAAACATAATTAAATCATTGACAAATTCTGTCTCCATTTTTCACAATGTTGTCTATTGTTTCAGTTGTGTCTGTTTGGTCCACATGGATAATCACCAGTGTGTTATTGGATAATAACCAGTGTGCTATTCTCAATGAAGAAATCATTGGTCTGGTAGAATTACATCATGCAATCTCTAGCTTCATTTCCAACACCAAGATGTTTTCCAACTATTGTTCCTTCTTCTTTGTTTCAAAAATTTTCTCCCAATTTCTAATAATTATTAATGAATCTTAAGTGCATGTTTGATCAATTTCATACTGAAGAAGTTGGCACAATTCATGAATTTCTTCATCACTAGCTTTAATGTTTTATACATAAATTTGCATAATAATTGTAATAATCTTATTTCTGTGTATAAGTACAAGTATCTTATTAGGCAACATTGTACTTCAAGATAAATTTTGATTTTTTTTTCACTCTGAATAGAACTCCATTCTTCTTCAACTTATCATTCCTGGAATCATAAATCATATATTTTATTGATTGAAAATGACCAATACCATTTCATTTCAGCTCACTAATGGCCAGGATCTTGATCTTTATGTGTTCTATTACCTTTTTATGACTTCTAAAATATGAACTTTGAATCTTTATGTAGTTTAATATAATTGCACTAAAATGTACAAAAAATACAAAATGTAAGGAAGATTAGAGAAAATATAACTGTAGTATATATCTGTCATTTTCTGATTAATTAGGTAAATAGCATATTTGCAGGTGACATGGATAATAGTTAATAACGGGATTTATTAACTGCATGGCACAGTATGCTTCTAATACATAAAAACAATAGAGCATTTTCCAAGCTCTCATTAACAAAATTGGCTAATATTAAGCTAGAACAATTTCTCACTTCAATAAATTCAGGAATTTTACAGGCTGCATTATCTGTTCACAATGAAATAACATAGAAAATAATAAAGGTGTAAACTAATGAACAACAATTAAAAAAACATCTGGAGTAAAAACAGAACTGCCTTTAAATTTATATTATAAGAGTTAATGCAAATTACAATTATCTAATACTTATAAATAATATATTACAAATTAAAATGATGCTTTACTTGGTAACCAAGAAATGAATAAAAACAAGTAAACATTTAACTTAGATTACTAAAATTTAAAATATATTTGAGAATGAAAATGTGATTAATAAAGTTAAAAGCCTTGATAATTTATAAATTATTATTTTGTCATATATTTCACTGTCCAATGTCTCCCTTCACCCACTTTTCTGTTGTCTGTCCCCCAGGGAGGAGGTTATATGTCGATCCTTGTAATTGGTTCCCCCTTTCCACCACACCCTCTCTCCACCCTTCCTGTATCGCCACTCTCACCACTGGTCCTGAAGGGATCATCCGGCCTGGATTCCCTGTGTTTCCAGTTCCTGTCTGTACCAGTGTACATCCTCTGGTCTAGCCAGATTTGTAAGGTAGAATTGGGATCATGATAGTGGAGGGGTTGGGGATTAGAGGAAAGTTGTATGTTTCATCATTGCTACACTACACCCTGACGTCAGACAGTGCAAGATATGACAAAATAATAATTTATAAATTATCAAGGGTTCATGAGGGAGGGGAAAAAATGAGGACCTGATGCCAGGGGCTTAGGTGGAGAGCAAATGTTTTGAGAATGATGAGGGCAATGAATGTACAAATGTGCTTTACACGATTGATTTATGTATGGATTGTGATAAGAGTTGTATGAGCCCCTAATAAAATGATTACAAAATAAGTAAAGTTAAAAGTCAAAATTAGTGAATATGAAAGTAGATGTTAAGAATGAACAAATATCTACAAAAGCTTATTTAAAAATACAACAGTAGAATTGAATACTCTCTGGTTAGTATAATCATAAAAAGAAAAGAACAAAAAGCAAAGAATTCTGCTGTTTAATCTGATCTGCATGAGTTATTTATGCTGTTTTGCTTCAATTTTAATTTCAATGAGTTGTCTTATAAACAGTCAGGCACACACATACGCACAATAACTCATGAAAAGTTTGCCTTCTTGAAAAAGCACACACATAAAAATATACATCAAAGCAGTGTTCACTTAAGAAGTAGTTGTAAAGAACACCATCACATCCTTTCCAGAAAGCTAGCTGCTGCATGCTATTGTTAATTGCCTCCTCTGGTGTTCACATGGGGCGCTGCCGAGACCTGTCCTACTCAATCCCACTGTAGGAAGCAGTAACTGTCATTTATCTATGGGAGAAAGAAAGCAAATGCCCCAGTTTGTCACCTTTCAGGGACTTGAAAAAAGACGGTGAAAAATCACCTACATCCAAAGCAGAGTGGCCAAAGGAATTTTCACAACAGGAATGCATACATATTACATCAGAGGTTCTTTGCTTTGTTACAATGCAAACATCCCTTATGACTTATGCAGGTATCTGGGGAAATCAGCTGCCCACACAAAAGCCTGGTTGTGGAAATCAGAGGTTCCAATTCTTGGACATCCTAACGCAGATCAAGGGGAGCTCCAGGAATGTGCTGAGATGATCTAGAAAAATAAACAACTCAGCAAATAGGGAGACAAATCCAGAAAGATCCATATGAAAGTAGTTACAGAAAATAATTGAGGAACCCATGAATCTTCCGACTACTTCTGGAATGTGGTTCAAACCTAGCAATTAATCCTTGGACTCTATCTATCATCTATCTATCAATTTTCTATCATCTATGTATCTTTTCAACTACATCCTATATCCCAAGTTATACATCACAGTATATTTAGAGTGCATTAAGGAACTCAATATTCCTAATATTACACTCATTCACCAAACATACTCTACAGATAACACTTTAGCCATTTGACCTGGGGATGTCTGCTATTTGATGGACATTGTCCTTCAGTTCTACTATAGTGTGGTCAGGGCTGATTAACATATTTTCAAACCTAAACCCAAAGTTTCATTGTACCAATTGTCTGTCAGCTTGTTGTGCTGTGGTCAGCCAATGTGTGGGTACCTGTGGTGTTGAAACTATCGCCCTTGTATTTCAAATGCCAGCAGGGTCACCCAAAGGCAACAGGTTTAAATAGAGCTTGCAGACTAAGAATATAATACAAAGAAGGAATATGCTGCCCACTTCTGAAGAATTAGCCATGCAAAAACTTATGGGCAAGATAAAAACATTGTCAGATACTGAAAACTTTGTAAAAAGAAGCAGAACTTTGGCAGATACAGTGCCAGAAGATAAGCTCCTGAGGTCAGAAAACACTCAAATACGAGTAAGGAAGAGCTGCCTTCTCAAATTAGAGAAATTGACCATAATGACATGGATGGAGTACAACCTATGGGCATAAAACCCTTTGGGACCTTTAGTTATTGATGGAGCATGATGCAAAATGAGAAGAAATGGCTGAAAACATTAGTTAATAAGTGGAAATTGGAATATGGGATGTATACCCTAGGAAAATTGGACATTATAAAAAATGCAATGCAATGCATAACAATGGACACTGTGGGCATCAGCGAGCTGAAATAGTGTGGCATGGCCTGTTTTGAATAAAAAAATAACGTAAGCTTACTATGCAGGGAATGAGACAATCCAAAGGAATGGTATTGCATTGAACCTCCAAAAGAACATTTCAAGATCTTGAAATACAATGTTTCCCTAATAGTATTATATCTATCATCATTCAATGGAATTCAATCAATGCCACTATTTTTCAAATTTATTCACTAACCACAAAAGCTAGTGATGAAGAAATCAAACAATTTTACCAAAGGATTCAGCCTGAAACTGATCAAGATTGCAATCAAGAGGCTCTGGTACCATTCCCTCTTCTGTGTTCCTTTCCTGAAGGTGAATATCAAGCAGGGCCTGGGTGTAAGAACTAATTGTTCTTTAATTGGAGCTAGGATGACGTGCAAGCCCCAAATCCATTCGTGAATATATTTGTTTTATTGCTTTAAAATCTACCTTTGGCTCCCTTTTGAAGCCTCCTTGTTAATTTATGGCAGAGAGTCTTATGAAATGGTTGAAACCTTGCCAGTTGATGCCCCTTCTGATGGACTCTGGTTTTCAGCATTTTCTAGGGTTTTTGTTGTTGTTTGTACATACCGGGATTTATTTCAGATGTGTTATATCATTGGGGATAACCACCTTGAATTGGTGTTATATGTTTTTCTGGTTTTCAGTATGTGAAACCGAGGATTGATTATCTGATAGAGAGAGTAAATAGAATAAAATTTTCTCAGGGAGGGGGTACAGTAGCAGTGATGGGTGGGGGTGGGGGTGGGGTGGAGGAAGCCAATGTCAAATAACCCAAGAATAAAAAGAAGGTTTGGAAACTGATTGTGGTTACAATTGAACAATACTGCTTAATTTGACTGAACTATGGAATGAAATGATATCTGGATTAACTCATAATAAAATGCTTTTGAAAAAAAAGACCAGAAGAAGGGGCATTGATAGTTATTGATTATAATGCATAAATTGGAAACAAAGAGGAAGGAACAGCAGTTGGAAAATATGACCTTAGTAATGGAAACAAAGCTGGAAATTTCATGATAGAACATTGCAAGATCAACAACGACTTAATGCAAACACTTAAACACACACACACACACAGACGCGTGCGTGAGCGTGCACGTGTGCACACATACACACACATGCACACAACCCACAAAAAGGCTCCAGGAATTAATGTAATCCCAACAGATGAAGCATTGGAAACACACACTAATGTCTTCCAGGAAATTTGGAAGACAGCTACTTGGCCAACTTACAGGAAGAGATCCATATTTGTGCCCAACTCAATGAAATTTGACCCAACAGAATACTCAGAGTATAGAAGAATATCATTAATCTCATATAAAAGTGGAATTTTAGTGAAAATATCCAACAATCGAAGCAGCAACTTGTTAGGGAGCTGGCAGATAATCTGACTTCCGTATTTCTTAGGTAGCCTAGTGACTGCTTCCAGCTCTTCATCAACTGGTTGAAACATTTTAATAGGTATTCCATCAATCCCCGGAGCCTTTCCTTCAGCCCTATTGGTTCTTGATCATATGCTACATGTTAAAATGGTTGCATGCCACCTAGTTCATTTAGGTACAGTGACTCTATGTATGTTTCCAACTTCTTATTATGTTTCTTGCACCATTCAGTATTTTGCCCATAGAACTTTCAATATTGCAACTTGAGACTTGAAATTTTTCTTGAATTCTTTCCTTTTCAAATATGCGAAACGTGTTTTTCCCTTTGGTTTTCCAATTCTAGGTCTTTGACCATTTCATTATGATATTTGGCTTTATCTTCTCAAGGAGACCTTTTAAATTTTCTATTCAGCTCGTTGACTTCATCATTTCTTCCATTTGCTATAGCTACATTATGAGTAAGGTCAAGTTTCAGAATCTCCTTTAACAGCCGCTTTGAACTTTTCTTTATTTCCAGTCTTTTAAATGACCCTTTGCTCTCTTCATGAATAATGTTCTTGATGCTCTCGCAGAGCTCATCAGGTCTTCTGTACTTAGTGTTAAATGCATCAAATCTGTTCTTGAGATGTTCTGGAAAATCAGGTGGGATAGACTCAACTTAGTATTTTGGCTCTAATGCATTTGCTTTAATTTTCTTCAACTCTATTTATCCTGAACTTACGTATAAGCAATCGAAGGTGCATTCCAGTCAGCCCCTGGTCGGCTTTAGCTGCTGATATTGAGCTTCTCCAGCATACCTCCCCACAGATGTAGTCAATTTGATTTCTTTGTAGTTTCATCTAGAGAAATCCGTATGTACAACCCCCTTTTGTATTGTTGAACAAAGGTATTTTTTTAAATCACTTTATTGGGGCTCATATAATTCATCACAATACATAGATCAATTGTGTAAAGCACATCTATACATTTGTTGCTCTCATCATTCCCAAAATTCGCTTGCCTCTTGGGTTCCCGG
>NW_022103917.1:2369609-2419865 GCF_000313985.2 Echinops telfairi | reverse complement strand
GCCACCCTACTACCAAACCTATAATTATTTGCACCTAGGTCCATTCCCCCCTATGAACAAGTTAATGGTTTATCAAAATTCTACTATTCAATCTCCAGATTTATTTTTTTCACCAAGGACGTATTTTCCAACTACTGTTACTTCCTCTTTGTTTCCAGTTTTTGCATTCCAATCGCCAATGATTATCAATGCATCTTCATTGCCCATTTGATCAGTTTCTTACTGAAGGCATTTGTATATTTTTTTCACTCTAACTTCTGTGGTTGGTGCATACATTTGAATGATTGTTGTATTGACTAGATTACATTGGAGGCAGATAGATATAGTCCTATAACAGACAGCATTGTACTTCATGATGAATTTTGCAATGTCTTTTTGACAGTTTTGACATTCCTCTCGATTGTGGGTTTCCCCCAGAATAGTTAATCATATGATTTTCTGATTCACACTGGCCAACACCCAGTTCCTTTCAGCTCACTAATACTCAGGATATCAATCTTTATGTATTCCATTTCATTTTTGACCACTTCCAATTTTACTCCATTCATAATTCGCATATTCCACGTTCCAATCATTAGAAGTTTTTTTGCAGCTTTTTATCCTTACTTTTAGTCATGCCCCATCAGCAAATGAAGATGCCAAAAGCCCCACTCCCACAGATGATACGTGACTCATGTCCCATCGTAGACCCCACTCCAAGAAATTACCTCCTCCTCATTCACACTTTGAGTGTCCTTGGACCTGAGGAGCCCTTCATCTAGCACTTTCACTGACACTGTTCCTCCTCAATTCATTAAACCCTTTTTAAGCTACACATAAGTTTTAGAGAGAGTACTTCCTCCAAAGTGGAGAGTCGATTCTTTCTTCCTTTTCTGTTCTTAGTCTGGAAGCTCTTCTGAAATCGGTTCACTTTAGATGACCCTCCTGGCTTTTGAAAGACCAGTGAAATAGCCTCCAGCATCACAGTAATGCAGAAAGCACCACAGCAGAAGCTGCCAGACAAGTGGTGGGGACTAGTAGATAACATTAGGATACATGGCGAAAAGATTGAAGTTGTCAAGGATTTCTTCTTGCTTGGACCCACAATCAATGCTCATGGAAGCAGCGGTCAAGAGATCAAAATATGCATCACATTAAGCAAATCCGATGTTCAAGACCTTTTTAAAATGTTAAAAAATAAGGATGTTATTTTGAGAACTAAGGTTCACCTGAACCAAGCCACGGTATTTTCCATGGCCTTAAATGAATGTGAAATTTGGACATTGAATAAGGGAAATGAAAGAATTGATGCATTTGAACTATGGTCAAAGAATATCAAGAGTGCCAAGGATTACCGATAAAAACCCAAACTGGTATGTCTTACAAGAAGTACAGCCAGAATGCTCTTTAGAGGCAAGGATGGCTAGACACTCTCTGAGGTATTTTGAACATGTAGTCAGAAGAGACCAGTACCTGGAGAAGGACATCATGCTTGGTAAAGTAGTGTGGCCACGAAAAAGAATACCTTTGACAAGAGGGATTGACATGGCTACTTCAATAGCCAAAAACAATGGTGAGGTTGGCGTAGGACTGGGTAGTTTTCATTTTGTTATTCATAGTGTTGCTAGGAGTTGGAACAGACTTGATGGTACCTAACAACAACAACATCAACAAGCCCAGTATTTCATTGCATAAAAACAATCGATACTACAGCATATATTTCCTTCCTATTAACATTTTTGTCCCTCTAATTTATAATATTTGTAAATGTTTTATACAATATCAAGACTGACTATGTATCTGGAATTTCTCTAATTTTCTTCAGAAGCTTTATTTCTGTCCAAAGTCACTTGCATGACATTCACAAATATCATTTTTTTTTAGAGCAGAGTGGAGATGTTCATTTTAAAGTCTCAATTACAACTACTTTAATGAATTTCAGAACAATATTGATTTACCTTCTTCTGGAGCATGTGGAGAGTACATCAAATGATTAATTAAATATACACATGCAAATATTTATCTTACAAGACCATGGAAGCTGTAACCTTCCTAAATGGTGGCTAGCTTCTTAGAGTGGGTATGTGCATCACTATTGTGAGACTGAAAATATTTCTTCAATACCTTGGATTCAGTCAATTATAGGACAGGGTATAAGTTCTCCTGTGGGTTTCTGAGATTAAGACACTTTACAGGAGCTGATGGCCTCCTCTCTCTCACATGGATTGGCTGTTTATATCGAACTGCAGACCTTGTGGTTAGCAGCCCAATACTTAACCACTGAGTCACCAGGGCTCCCAGTAATTTAAATTCTAAATGGTATTTAATTACCCGATAAAGATTTGATTAATGGTATGTACTTAATCATGTACTTCTAAGAAATATAAGAAATTTTACGATCCTTAAGATGAAAACAAAGAAAAAACTAGGCAGTCTTCCATATTTTTTAAATTTACATGGTTCAAGTTGCTGAAAAGTATCACATAAAGATACATTGTAAAAGATGAAAAAGAACAAATCATTGTTCTTTGGTTAGACCTAGCTCAAAATTCACGTTAACATTAGCATACAAGATGTATTTCCGTGAATTATTTAGTAGCTTAAACATATTCAGCAATCAGTTTTCCCATGGCACATAGGTGCTGGTGATTTATCAAAATCTGCTGGATGATAAATCTGTAACAAGTGACTAGATGTCTTTGTTTGCCTACTGCAGTGGCACTAAATCATTGCACACATGGAGCAAGGAGGCTGGGCGAAATAAAGTTCAAATAAGCTTTGCTTTTGACACAAGTGTGAATCACCTATATTCACTAGCTCAACGGTAATGTGAAAGTAACCCCATTTTCATCTCCAGCACTCTTAAGCATTTTCAATGTTTTCCTAAGGGATGCTGCCAAAAGAAGACAGGGAAAAGAAATAAGTATTTGAATGGGGTGAGAAATAAGGAACAATCATAGTTAATGCATTGTGTCACGTTGTTAACATTGAGTTTGTACTATTTGCCTTACAAACAGATTTTGGCAAGAGGGACACATTCTCACTCCTAGGTGTTTATTGGAAACTCAGAAAGTGAATGGAAGAGGAAGAGACAGACTACAGGAGATGATTATGAAATGTTGAAGTAATAACTGCATCAGTGATCCAAAGTTGTTGGAATTTTTAGTCACCAAGCAGATACTGGAGAGAGAGAAGAATACAACCCTAATTTTCCATGAATAAAATAAAAGCAACATGTTAATGGGAAGGGGATATTTGAGAGCTCTTGTGGAAGCCTTGAGCCAAACATGCGCGCGCGCACACACACTCAGACACATACACACTCACCTCATTCTGTTGTTTTTATTTTTTTTAAATGATTTTTAAAGTGTTTATGTGTATTAGATCAAAAGCACATAGATGTTTATTCATTTTTTCCCCCTTCTGCTCTCTTTAGAGAATCAAAGTTTCATATCAATCAATTCCAAAGAATACCAGTTCACAGTTCATCTCTCTCTCTCTCTCTCTCTCTCTCTCTCTCTCTTTCTCCCTCCCTCCCCCCCTCTCAGAACTTAAAACCCAGCAGTATTTACAAGGGCACAGTGACCTCTTCACGAAATATTTCAAAACATTCACAATTTTCCAAGGAAAATAAAGATATCTCATTTCCTATTTACAGTTAGAGTAAGAAAGTTAAATAAATAATATCCAAGATAATAAAAGTAAAACTGAAATTTCACTTATCAAAAATATGTCAAGTACTTAATATATATATGTCTTTCAGTATCGCAGGTCATTTGAGAGTATGTTGTTGTTGTTGCGATTAGGTGCAGTATAGTTAGTTGCCACTTATATCAACCCTCTGTACTACAGAACAAAACACTGCCAGGCCCAGCACCAACCTAATAATCATGACCATGTTTGAGCCCATTGTTGCAGCCTCTGTGTCAAGCCATTTAATTTAGGGTATTCGGCCTTTTTGCTCATTCTCTAGTTTACTAACCATGGTGCTCTGCTCTAGGGATTTGTATTTCCTCCTGGGAAAATGTCCAAGAGAAAAAGTCTAACCCTCAAGTAGAAAGAAAACGTTTTGAAAATGATGATGGCAACAAAGGTACAAATGTGCTTGACACAATAAATGTATCTATGTATTGTGATAAGAGCTATATGATCCCCCCAAAATGGATTTAAATAAAAAAGTCTAACCAGCCTCACTTCTAAGGAACATTCTGGCTGAGCTTATACCAAGGCTTATGTGTTCATTATTCCAGCAGTCCAGGACATATTCAATATGTTTGCCAACACCATAATTCAACTATATCAACTATTCTCCATCATGTTTATTTGTTGTCCAGCTTTCTTATACGAGAGGGTAAGCTTTCCCCCAAAAAACATGGATTTTTTTTTCAAAGTTATGTATTTCAATTTTTTATTTTTACAAAACAACACTAGCACCTTCAAAATACTCTCCATTACACTTAATACATTGGTCAACTCTCTGATTCCATTCTTGGAAACATGTTTCAAACTCATCTGTTTGGATGACTGACAGCACCCCCCTCGTTTTTTTTTTCTTCCCCTCTTCGACATTGTAAAATTGCTGTCCTTTCATGTCCCTCTGCATTTGTGGAAACAAAAGAAGTTACATGAGTAAGGTGCATGGGGCAAGAGAGGCATGCTATTGTTTGCCAAAAAGTGGCCCACTGAAATGGCTCTGTGAGCAGGTGCATTGTCATGGAGGCAAAACCATTCCCCTGTCTACCACAAATCAGGCCTTTTTGGTTGCACACTTTTACACAATCTTTTCAGAATCTCTAAATATAAAGCTTGATTAGCAGTCTGACCTGGAAGAATGAACTCCAAATGCACTGTGAGTTGACATTTTTGTCTGTTTGGGAAGTTGACAGACATCCAGAATGAGGTTTGTCATCAGTCTACATTTCACTTTTCTCAAAAGGAGAAAACCACTCATACACTTGAATTTTTCCCATAGCCCTGTCCTTGTAAGCTGTGTTCAACACCACAACAGTTTCTGCTGCATTTTTCATAAACAGCAAACAAAATTTCACAGCTACATACTGTTCTCTTAAATTGGCCATCAAACACACACACACAAAAAGGTGTGAGCAAAACTGCTTTTAAAAAAATATTAACTGTGACCACAGGGAACTTTCCCAGGCGATGCCAATGGGTGCACTAACTCAGAGGGAGTTTTCATTACTCGCCTGCTGGAAAACATGTGTACTAAAATAGTTCTGCTCCGCCAAGCGCAATTCTACTTTTTTTAGGGTACCCCGTAGACTTATGAGGGAGTAAACATACTAAGGCTTGTGTTAGATAGAACTTAGTTCTCAGGGGGACATGTTTGCTTTTTAGCACAATTTTTGTTTTGTTATATTTCTTTATAATGTGTTTAAAGGATCTCTGTAGATTTTATGAATGCAGTGTATTTTTAGATTAATTGACTACTGTTTTGGTGGACATTGAAAGTAGCCCTAAGTACAATGAATTCTTTGACAGCATGAATCTTTTCTATGTTTATCGTGATATTGCTTATTTGTGCACTTGTGAGAATTTTTATTTTCTTTATGTTGAGATAGATGTCATGCATACTGTGGGTTGTGGCCTTTCATCATTATCTTCATCATTAATTGGGTCAAGTACTCTTGGCTTTCCACAAGTAAGGTTGTTTCATCTGAATACCGTAGGTTTTAATGAGTCTTTGTCTAATCCTGATTCTGTGTTCTTCTTCATAAACTACAGTTTCTTGGATTATTCACTCAGTTTGCAGATTGAGCACATATGGTAAGAGAATAAAACCTTGACCCACACATTTCATGATTTTAAACTACACAGGATCCCATTTGAATGATGGTACTCTTGCAGAATATTGACTGTGACATGGACTGCAGAAAAAAAATAGAGTTGTCTGGGAACAATTATACCCAGAAAATGCAGACTGTTGGTTTATATAAAGGTTCCATATGATCACAATGTAATGTGTTGCATATCCCATTTTCCACAATGTTATCAGTAATTTATTATCCACATAATAAAATGCATTTATATAGTCATGAAAACACATGTAAACATATTTTTGGTATTCTCTACTTTCAGCCAAGATCCATTTGTACTTTGAATTATCTTTAACAATATTTTACTTGCTTGGGATACTAAGTAATTTCCACATTCTGTTAGATCACATTTCTTTGAAACATGCACAAGGACAGATCTCTGACCAATAGTATTCAAAATTTCTTGTTCTAGATAAGTGACCACTGTCACTTTTGCATCAATTTGTTGAAACATCACAAGTGACCATAGGTCAATTTGTGAAGCACTGTTTTTCACCAATACCTTCAGTGTGACATGGACTTCTTGAATACCAATGGTTCTTTGTCATATGCTACTCGCTGAAATGATTGAGTGTTCAATTCTTTTGGGCACAGGATATGCCTTTCATCGTCTTTTTAATCCTTTCCATATCATTCAACATTTGCCCTTAGACTCTCCAGCTCGAAGCTTGAATTTTTACATGAATTCTCAGTGTGTTCTTCATTTGGGGTTTCTAATTGCGGGTCTTTGTAAATTTCATTTTAAAGCTTTACTTTGTCATTTCCAGTTGCCTTTGGAAATTTTCTGTTCAGCCCTTTTACTTCCTAATTTCTTCTACTCTAGTCTGTTTTCAAGAGAAAGTGACAGTGTCTCTTCTGTCACCCATTTTAGCCTTTCTTTCTCCTGTCTTCATATATGATGGCCTGTATAACATCTTACAACTCATTTGGCCTTTGGTAATTCATATTCAATTTATCAAATCTATGCTTGAGACAGTAATTAAATTTAGTTGGGATACAATCAAGATCATATATTTCACTTTTGTGGAATTAAAAAACAAAATTGTCATCGACTTCAACTTGCCTATTCGCAATTAATGGGCAAGTTTCACAGTGAGTCCTTGGTTTTGTTCTGACTGATGATACTAAGCTTCTCTATTTTCTCCTTCCATAGATATGGTCCATTTGATTATTGTTTATTCTATCTGGTGAAGTCCCCATATGAACCTGATCTATATGTTGTTGGGGAGAAAAAGAAGGTTATTTGCAATGAATACATTTTTTATCTTGCTCAGAGGGTAGATTCTGCCACCAACTACTGATCCTCTACAACATTTACATTCCAATAGCTGCACCTTGATTGTACATTTGATAAATTTCAGGCTGCAGAAGTTAGTGAAATTCTTCCATTTTATCATCTTTGTGATTAATGATTGGTGCATAAGTTTGAATAATAGTCATATCAACTAATATTTCTTTTAGACATGTAGCTATTATCCTATTAATGACAGAAGTGTACTTTAGGATAGATCTTGAAATGTTCTTTTTGACCAATAATATGACAATAATTCTTCTTCAATGTATCACTCCCAGCATAATGGGCCATGTCATTGTCCGATTCAAAGTCACAAAAACAGTATATTTCAGCTCACCAATGCCTAGGATTTCATTCTTTATGAGTTCCATTTCATTTTTCAAGACTTCTAATTTCCTTGATTTCTACTTCATTCATTGAATGTTCGTTACTAATACGTGTTTTCAGCTGGGTCTTCTCATTTTAAGTTGTGCCATATCAGCAAATGATGGTCCTAAAGCTTTACTCAATCCATGAAGTAGGGCTACTCTGTGCTGGTAGGTAACTCTTCCCAATCATACTTTGAGTGCCTTTTGATTGAGGAGTTAATCTTTCAGCATTGTATCTGACAATGCTACTGCTACTGTCCATAAGGTTTTCACTGGCTAATCTTTCTTTCTTTTTAATTAATAGATCCCCAGGTCCTTCTTCTTACTGTGTCTTAGTCTAGAAGCTCTGCTAAGATCTATCCACCAGAGATGGGTCTGATAACATTGAAAAGATCTGCGGCATAGCTGCAAACATCACAGAAACATGCAAGTCAACAAATATAGCAAACTGCCAGATGAGTGGCTGATTTAAGAGCTATTTATTATTGTCTTTACAAGATTGAAAGATAGTCCTTTAAATTTCACAACACTTGATGGAATCATGGCCATAACACAGAACTACCTTGGAAGAGCATGAGCATTTTTCACATGATAGTTTTCCTCTACTAGTTCTAAAGCTATGAGGGTAAATACGCCAATACACAAAAGATGAAAGACATTGTGATTAATGCTATGAAACACATTTATATAAATGCCTGTAAGATAATAATTAATTCTGGTGGGATGGCCTGCAGTAATTTTCAGAGTAAACATGACTTGTAATTAGTGTTGAATGTATGGATAGGATTTTACTCGTAGAAATGAAGAGGATAGCTTTAGCAAAAGCATGTAGGTTGTAGAGTGAAGAGCATATTTTCAGAATTAAGAAAGGATGAGAAGAACAGAGGTAATGATGAAAGACAGAAGGAGGGAGGGAAAGAGAAAAAGAATAAATGTTTGGAGGTATACATATACCATATATTGTGTTTTCATATATAAATAAATAAATAAATAAATAAATAAATAAATAAATAAACACAATATAAAATTTGGTTGATTGGAGTTTGGGAAAGAAGTCATTATCAGCAAAAAAAAAATAGTAAGAATTACCTCTTCATGAGCCACATCCTGAGCTAGAAGTTCTTTCTTACCCCCAATTTTTTTCTGTCATCTTCATGAACATTATTTAAAGGATAAATGGGAAGATACTTCTAACAAAAAGAACAAGTGACATCCTATCAATTCCTGACACAGATGTCCCCATCTTATTGAATGGCAACAAGAACAACCTAGTTGCCCACTTCAGTGTCCACAAATTATCCTTTATTTCTAGTAGTTTTGTTGGCATATAATTCACAAATCATACTACTTAATAGCTCTACCACATTAAGAAGAATTACACAACCATCACCACAATAAGATTTCCTTCTGTTTTGTACTTGTTGTTCTTAGTTCCACATTTCCCTCAACTTCTTCTGCCATATCTTTAGCCAATTATTAATCTAGTTACTGTCTCCACAGATTTATCTATCCTGTATATAATATACAGAAAATTATACAAAATAACAACAAGAAACAAACAAAACATGACAAAAACAGAAAACCCTCAATCAAAAAAAGAAGAAAGTATTGAAAATTGAAACAACTTTAAAATAGGTCAAAAGGGAGCTCAAATGGTAAGGTGTTACATGTTAACCCAGCCATAGTTGGCTTTATGATGCTCACTGTCTGATAGCAAGTCTATTTATACCCCTGGACTATGACAAAGAAGATTCACCAGAGGCTTAATCTGTGTGGGGATTAATGGACGATGCTCAGAATTCAAATTCTGATACCATTCCCTCCTTTTGGATATTTATTTTGTTATTTACAGTCTTTGGATCACACAAGTTGGTGTGCTTCTCCCCATGTGGACTTAGTTGACGCCGCACTTAAATGTTGCTTGTTTTAAGACAAGCCTCTAGGAGTTAGCATCGACTCAATGACAGTGATTTTGGTTAAGACCCCAGATACGGTTCTTTCTGATAGCCGGGAACTGTCTGATTTCTTTACCACATTTTGCTATAGCACTCATATCTTCAATTATCTCTTCCTGAGCGCTAGTGTTGAATAGGGCCATGTCAATTGTTTAGGGCTACAATTGAGTGCAAGCCCTTAGGTTAGGGATGCAATGAAATGCAAGCCCTAAATCCGTTCCATACATCTTTGGCTTATATGTGTCTCTGGTTCACTTTAGAGATATCACTATAATTTATAACAGAGACCATTGTTAGTATCATAAATCTTGCCAATAGTATAGAATGTAAAACTGTTGGGAGAAGAAAATTATACATGTATACTCTAGCTTTACAGGTCACAATACATGAATTGTTGACTTGCACAGATTAAACCCGTAAGTGATTGGACACTATTTACTTGAAAAATGAGGATTGGGGACAGGGGAAAACCTTCAATAACACTCATTTAAAAAAGACAGAACCACGCCTGTCAGACAAAGACATGTCATAAAAATGCAAGAAAACAATAAAAATATTAAGTGTATGGTACTCCCAGGCCACCATTCATGGGGCACACTCAAAGCAAGAGATTTGAACCAAAATTCAACAACCACCAATTCCATAAGCGTGGAATAGTGGACTAGTGCTTCTTCTCACACTAGGGCATTTCAGCCATAATCCCGGGGGAGTATGTCAGTTCCTTAAACTCATGAGTTTAAAGCCCAGTTTGTTTGGTGTGTTTTCCAAATCGGTTCCTTGTGAATGCTGTGTGCCTTCAAAGGAAACGGTGTAATTTCCAATAATCTGTATTACACAGCCTAGGTCACCAAAGCTTGATGAAAACTAGGTAAAAAATATCCAATTAGAAATATAATGTCGTTTTTTTTCCTCCCCTTGGATTCTATACTAGGCATTTTTTAACATTGGGAGATTTCTCCATTTGGTTTAGTTACCAACAGAAACATAATCCCCTTATCAGAGATAGACATGTCTGCCCCACCCTCCACTCCTAATCTTAACTTAAACTTCCAATAAAATTCACCAGTCACTCTTGTAGACATTTCTATGGATTTAAAGTCACCTCAGAACAGTGTCATATGGCTTCTCCCCCCCTCCATCTTGTTAAACTGACCCCAGCTGAGGTGTTGAAGTGCTTTTTAAGAGACACAAATAAAGGTGGTGAGATACAGTTCGTGGGCCCAAGCAAGATCACTACTTCATTGGTTGGAAGACCAGATTAGACGATTCTATGTCTAAAAGCAGAGACCTACCTTCGTCTTGGTGTTTATCCTCCTAGCAGTTCAAGCTATCATTTAGTCTTCACTTCCCTCTTCCAGTTCAAAGTCATCTGCCAGCCTTTCCCATGATAGGTTTCCTATTTAAAAGATATCTGTATTCTATCCATTTTTCTCAACCCCTCATTGCCACTTTTCTAGTCTCAGCTATCATCTCCCAGATAGGCTACTTCGTTAGCTCTTGCTGTTGTGCCATTGCTCCATCCCAGTACCTTAGGGAATTTTTTGCAATGGTGACTTACAATCAAGCCAATCCTTTGTTCAAACCCACTGCCATTGAGTCAATTCCAACTCATATTTGTCCCCTTTCTTTCATCTCTACTTTCTGGTGCCTAGTTCAAAATCTCATCAAATGAGACATCTGGAGTCTAGTTATAGCCAGTTAACTGGACCCTTGGGCTTCCTACTCCATCCTAGCACCTCTATATGCTACAAACAAGCAACAGTAGGTTTCTTTATTTCAAAACATCCTGACAGGATCAGCTACAGAGAAGCTAAGGTCACAGCACTATACTTCAAAGGCTTTCAGCTTCATCGACTGAAATTGTGACCAAGAATCCAGATAGAAATCCTTCTCCCACCTTTATTATGACTGGACCCCATCCTACTCACTTCAGGTTGGTTGTAAAGGCACATATCTTTCAATCACGGTGATTTGGATACATTATTTAGAATGGGGAGTCAGGGAATATAATCCATTATCAAACTACAGAGAAAGACTTCCTGATGTGCATGCACTGGAGAAACATGATGATGGGGGAATCACTGGCTCAGTACAGAGATTTAACCTTCTCAGTAGAACGAATGTGAGAACAGAACTATGACTACTGAAAAGCCCCCCGCCCCCCTAATCCTTAAACCTTCATGCTGCCACTAATTAGCTATAGAAATGATTCACTCCCTCAACGTATATTTCCTGAATCATAAATTGGTATAATTTTAATACCTGTCTGATATGGTTTCTCTCAACCTTAAATGTGATAATAGGAGTAATATGCTTAGTTTGGCACATAGTAAGCATTTAATAGATGCTTCCTCAGCATTCCTAAAACCCTGATCCCAACTCTTGCCAGGTTTCATTCTTGTATATTTTTTCTTCCTCTCCCTCATCCTCTCTAGCAAATTAGAGTCAACAGTGAGAGATGACCAGGGCATCAGACACAATATGCTTCTAATTTGTTCTTTGCCAAAACAGTGGTAATGCATCAATCTATCAGCTGGAAAACTAGTTTAATTAATTGGCTTCCCTGAGCTGTGCCTGCTGTAGTAGATAAAAATTTCTTAGGACACTAATATCCATGGTATGCAATCAAGCACTTTGTGCAGAAACAGGGCAGGTATCAGCTCCTATTGTATTACGGGGACACGCTCCCTTGATTTAGCTCCCAAGGATTTCTCAGAGCACTCCTTATAAGCGTTTGAACCTCCCCACGTGCCTGCAGGTGGTTAACAAATCTCTGGCTTCATCAGAATTTTCCACAGGCTATAATATCGGAGGGGTAATAATCCAAGAACTTGCTTTATAAAGATTTTACACTGAGCTTTCACTGTCTTATGATCCATGGCCATGGGGTTCCTCCCATCCTGAGTTGTAAAATGACCCATGATTAATGAGTGGGCATGACAAGATAGCCAAATGGAGGGATGGGAAAGAAAAAGAAAAACTACTGGAGTGGAAAATCCCAGGAGGTATGGAGAGGAGTGGTCCAATTGAAGCGAAAGGCTTTCGGGCATAGTAAATTAACTGTGAAAGGAGAAGGAAGGGGTAGGTTTTGGAACAGGAAACAAAATCAGAAACAGAAGCACGTCAGCCAGTTGTCCTGTAGAGCAGCTCATCTCCCATTAGTCAGGATAACTGTCACGAGCTAAGACGAGATTCTCCATAGAAAAACTTCAAAAATTTCTAAAATAACCAAAGAAGAGTAATTTTTCTAAGAGGCAATGGAAATATTACCAAGAAATGCAAAAATAAAATAGCTATAACCAAAAGACGGACTAGACTAGGTAAATGACAGTGTTGGACATACAATAAAGGCTGGGAGAGAGATTAATAAAACACAAACAAAAAAACTATTGATTAAATGAGAAGAAAGATTTGAAATACAATACATTAAGATCTTAGCTTACCTAAGATCTCAGTTCATCCTGACAACTCAATGAGGTAGCTACTAAATCTACAATGAAATGAAGAAACGGAATTATTTTCCTAAGGTCATGTAACTCATAGGTGACAACCTTGTCTATAAAACCTACACTTCAGTCATTTTGAACATACCAGAGCAGAAAGTTGAGGATGATTTAAGACATAATAATAATAGGAGCAACTCTGTTGTCGTTGTTTAGTACTGTTGAGTCAGTTTTGACTGATAACAACCCTTTATACAAAATGAGACATTACCTTGTCTTGCACCATTAACACATAGTTCAGATCTAGAAGCTTTTATGTCAAGCCATTTGTTCAGATTCTTCCCTTTTTTGCTGACCCGTACCAAGCATGGTGTACTTCTACGGGGACTGGTCCCTCCTGATAACACGTCCAAAGTATATAGTCTAAGGGTAAACAATCCAAATTTGAATGTAGCCTATAGAATTAAGTCTTAAACAGGACAAAGACAAGGCAATGACAAAACTGAATTACGCAAATGAGGGAGACCAACAGCATGAGGCCATAATGGTGTTCGAGGAATCAGAGCCATGTGGTTACATAATAAATCATGGAAAACAAAGGAAATTCGTCACAAAATCATGAATGGCAGTAAATCAATTCTTCACCAGCAGAGGTAGGACTACAGAAGTGGGAAAGGGACTGCAATTGGGATAAATACACTAGTGCAGTTTAGAAAAGGTACCAAGATTGGTTTCAAAAACATCTGACCACCTTGATTGGAGTATGACTTGTGACCATGCAGCCCTAGTACCATAATTTCCATGGAGCCCACGCCCAGTCAAATACCTGAACTGGTGGGGAAATATTGCAAACACTCTGCATAAGGAAAAGGTTTTGACATGTCCAGTGAGGAGTCAGAAAGAACCCAATGTAGACTGAACTAATATAGAGACTCAAATGGGTTTAAGGCTCCCCTACGAAACCATAACCTTCTTCTAACATATTTTCCTTTCTTCTCACAGTCCATGGTATACTTAATATTACTTGCCAACAACATAATATCAATACACTAATTCTTCTCTGGTCTCCTTTCGTCATTTCCAGCATTTGTATACACATGAGGCCATTGAAAAAACCAGGCTTGGGTCAGAGACACCATAGTCTTCAAAGTAGCATCTTTGCTTTTGAATACTTTCAGGAGAGATCTCTTGCAGCAGACTTACTCAGTGCAATGTATTTTTGAACTCTTCACTGCTGCTTTTATGAGCATTGATAATGGATCCCAATAAAATAAAAGCCCCAATAATGTCAATCTTCCTCCATTTATCATGATGTTGGCCATTGATCCAATGGTGAGCACTTTTATTTATTTAAGTTAAGGTGCTGTACTACTTGATTTTTATCAGCAAATGCTTCAAGTCTTCAGGAATTTCAGCAAGCAGGTTTGTGTCATCTGCATGTTACAGGCTGAACCTTCCTCCAATCCTGAAGCCAATTATTCTTCATACAATTTAGCTTCTTGGATTATTTGTTCAGCATACAGAGAGAATAAGTATACAATCCTCAGGCACATTTCCCTGATTTTAAACCACACAATGCCCCCTTGTTCTGTTAAAATGATTGCCTAGATATCTATGTCTAAATTATGCCCATAATTTGTTATGAGCCACACAGTATGTAAAACACAAATTATCATCTTTCAGGTATTCTCTTCTTTCAGGCAAGATTCATCTGACATAAGCAATGCTATTCCTCCTTCCATACCCTCTTCTGAATATGACTTGAATTTCTGGGAGTTCCCTCTTAACGTATTGGTAGATAGAATGATAGATGATAGATAGATAGATGGATAGATGGATAGATGGATAGAGAGATAGTTCCCTCTTAACGTATTGGTAGATAGAATGATAGATGATAGATAGATAGATGGATAGATGGATAGAGAGATAGTTCCCTCTTAACGTATTGGTAGATAGAATGATAGATGATAGATAGATAGATAGATAAATAGATGATAGATAGATATATATAAATATATTATCTTCAGTTAAATTGTAATGATATTGTTAGATCATTTCCAAAATCTGTTATGTCACATTTCTTTGGGAAGGGTACTAATATGGATACCTTCCAGTCTGTTGGCCAGGTGGATGTCTTCTAAATCTCATTGTGTCGACAAGTGAGCACCTTGCTTGTTGCTTCCATTTGTTGAAGCATTTCAAATAGTATTTTCTCAATTTATGGAACCTTGTCTTTCACCAATGCCTCACTTATTCCTTGAATACTACAGACCCTTGATCATATGTTATCTCCTGAAAGGGTTGACCATCAATCAATTATTTTTCATACAGTGACTCAATGTATTCCTTCCATCTTCTTTTGATGCTTCCTGCAACTTGCAATATTTTGCCTGTTGTTGTTAAATGCTGTCGAGTCAGTTCTGTCCCATAGCAACCCTATGCACAACAGAACAAAACACTGCCTGGCGCTCAGCTTTTCTCATAATTTTCCTATATTTGAATACATTGTTACAGCCACTGTGTCTCCTCAAGGGCCTTCCTCTTTTTCACTGCCTCTCCCCTTTACCAAGCATGATGTCCTTTCCTAGGGCTGGTCTCTCCAGGTAACATGTCCAAAATACATGAGACTAAGTCTCTTCATCCTTGCCTCTAAAGAGCATTTTGGTTGTATTTCTTCCAAGATAGATCTGTTTGTTATTCTGACTTCCAATATTCTTAGCCAGCACCCGGACGCAAATGCATAGATTCTTCTTGGTCTTCTTTAGTCAATGTCTAACTTTCACATGCGCAGGACGCAATTGAGAATACCATGGCTTGGGTAAAGTGCCTTAGTCCTCAAAGCAATCTCCTTGCTTTTCAACATTTTAAACAGATCTTGAGCATCAGATTTAGATAATGTGATGTGATCTCTTGACTGACGCTTCCATGAGATTTCTTTCCTTATTTCTGTTTTTCTTTTTTTTTTGGTTAGTGATTTTTTGTTGTTGTTGTTTTTCATCATTTTATTAGGGGCTCATACAACTCTTATCACAATCCATACATACATCAATTGTGTAAAGCGCATTTGTACATTCATTGCCCTCATCATTCTCAAAACATTTCCTCTCCACTTAAGCCCCTGGCGTTAGGTCCTTGTTTTTCCTCTCCCTCCCCACTCCCCTCTCCCTCATGAGCCCTTGAGAATTTATAAATTGTTATTTTGTCATATCTTGCCCTGTCCGACATCTCCCTTCACCCACTTTTCTGTTGTCCGTCCCCCGGGGAGGAGGTCACATAAAGTTCCTTGTAATCGGTTCCCTCTTTCCAACCCACTCTCCCTCTACCCTCCCAGTATTGCTACTCACACCATTGGTCCTGTAGAGATCATCCACCCTGGATTCCCTGTATTTCCAGTTCCTATCTGTACCAGTGTACATCCTCTGGTCTAGCCAGACTTGCAAGGTCGAATTTGTGTCATGGTAGTGGGAGTGGGGAGGAAACATTTAGGAACTAGAGGAAAGTTGTATTTTTCATCATTGTTACATTGCCCCCTGACTGGCTCATCTCGTCCCCGAGACCCCTCTGCAAGGGAATCTCCAGTCGCCTGCTAATGGGCTTTGGGTCTCTACTGTGCACTCCCCCCATCATTCACTATGGAAAGATTTTCTTTCCTTATATATAATGTTCCAAATATAATGCATCAATTCTATTTTTAATATGTTCTTGGAATTTAGGTGGGATATACTCAGTTTTATCTTGAGTTTTGTGGATTTGTCTTAATTTTCTTCAGCCTCAAGGTAAACATACCTATGAAAAATTCATCTATTCCACAGCTGGCACCTGGCCTTATTCAGACAGTTGAATTAATCATCTCCTCCATAGATTTCTTTGTTCCATTTACTCCTATGTATTCAGCTAGGTGAAGTCCATGTGTATAGTCAGAGCTTATGTAATGATAAAAAAGTATTTGCAATGCAGAAGTCATTGCTCTAAGAAAATTTTATCATGCAATCTCCAGAGTAATTTCTGTCACTAAGGCCATATTCTCCTATTGCTGGTCTTTCTTTGTTCCCAACTTTCACATTCCAAACACCAGTAATTATCAATGTATCTTAATTACATGCCAGCTACTATTTTTCACTTATTTTTTTCCAGATAACTGTTCTTAGGGCTATGCACACACACAAACACGTAGAATATATGATACATATATATCATATATATGTGATCCTTAGATACTATCAATGATTCTATGATTTGGTACTGTTATTCCCAGTTTACAGATAAGGGACCTGAGGCTCATGCCTTGCTGAGGTAGTTAGTTTATTGTGCCAACCTGGCTGATAAACACGATAAACACATATGGGGTTAATTGAAGGGCTGAGGGATAAAAGGCTCGGTGAGTCTCGCCTTTCTAGTTCTCGGGTCTCTTGCTTTCTGATGGTTGGACCAGGGTGCAGCTGCCTTAGCCAGTTCCTGCTTCAACTGGCAAAGCTAACTTCCTGCAAGACATCCCCAAGGAGAAGCCACATGTATGTACCCCAATGCAGCCCTGGGTGCTGGAGCAGCCATGTGGAGACCCTTGCTAGCACTAAGATGCTTACACATTCACTGATTCAGCTTTCCTCCTACAGTCAGTGTCATTGCATCTGTTTTGTGAGATGGAGGAGGACTTTGTGGATTGGTGTTGGACATATGGGTTAATGTTGGACTTGTGGGCTTGGGCAGCACTGGGTTGGGATGTTTTCTTGATGTGCACTTAACCTTTATACAAAACTCTCTCTTATACATGAGTTTCTGTGGATTTGTTTCTCTAATGTACCTGACCAACACACTTTCTCACTAATCAAGTAACAAAAATGTGAAGAAATAAATTTTTAAAAAGTAAATTAAGTTTTTGTTGACTAAGCACTTATATTTTTCTCTGACTGCCTAATACTTTTATTGTGAGCCTCCTAATACAATGCTGTCTATTTGATTCCATCTCCTAGTTTCCCTATAGGACAGAGAAGAACTGTCCCAGAGAATTTCCAAGGTTATTTATCTTTAAAGAAAAAGACTGTCACATCTTTGTGCAGTGGCTGTGTGTCCAACTTCTGCTTTACAAATTGTGCCACCCAAGTTCCTCTATTGAGCATTAGTATGGTAGAAAACTCTACCCAAGTATCTCTGTCCTCTCAATTTGGCATCAAGCAAGGTATATTTTTGACAATATTTTGTAATGAAATTATATTTTTTTAAAAATATCCCTATGTATATCTAACATAGTGTTTTTTGTGTGTGCAAAGACTCAGTTGTGATATCACTGTCCTCTAATTTATTTCTTGAAAGCATATTTTCAGCAATTTATGAATGAATCAAAATGAAAATAAAATATGTCTTAGTGATGACAAGTAGAATTCAGTCAAATTTACATCCAAAAGAAAAATGGCACTCTAACATGATCATCCCAGTAGAGGAAGACACTTTCCAACAATGTATTTAATGGCATAGTAGTCTAGAATTTTATTCTCTCAATAAAGCTTTGCAATCATTTGAGGATAGCAGGGATAAAATACATCATACTTCCTAAACATAGCACTGCCCACTTACATGCCAGTGTAAATGAAAGACCCACCACACTCTCTGACATGTGGGGTGCCAGAGGACAAGTTATCTCAAAATTAACTTCTGTCTAATATGATTAGCAGGCAGACACTGTAGGTGACTCAGTGCCTGTGACACTCCAGGAAGATCTCATTGCTTCTGTTCAAGAATAATATGCAATGACTTTGAGCATGAAAATATTATTTATTTATGCTTTGGGGGACTAGCCTAAGGACTCCTGAATTTCTTAATTCCTTTAAAGGAAATGAGAAAAAATATTTTCCCAATAAGTGGACCATACAGCAGGTGCAATTCACAATATTATATAAGAAAAAAATGATCATAAATTGTATATACAAGATGATCTAGAATAACTAAGACTTATGCATAGTAACAGCACTCCAAACAATAAACGAAATTATTTGATGTATAGATAAAAAAGGGTAGCATCCTTTAAGTGGAACTATTCATACAATAAAGTAGGAAAAACACTGGGAGCCTTGCATTGAACATTGTAGCTACTGTGCCAATCAGTCTCTCCGAGTGCGTGCCTTCTGTGCCCTTAATGGACAGTAACCAATGAAAATGTCTTCTTTAAGAGCCTGATCCCTGCTTTTTATTTTTAACAGTTTTATTAGACATTCTTCCACTTATCATTCAATAGTTCAGTCATACCAAGAAGAGTTGTACAATCATTACAACAATCAGTTTTAGAACATATTCTTCTTCCTTTCACTATTAGTGTCATTAGATTTTTTTAATTGTGGCAAAAATACATACAATGAAGTATTCTCCAATTCAACAGCTTCTACATGTGTAATTCAGTGCCATTGATGATACTCTTCATATTGTGCTACCATTTTTATGTCCTTTCCCAAATGTCTCAACCACCATTAACATAAAAAAATGCCCCCTAAGCAACAACTCTTCCACCTTCACCAATGGTAACCATTGGTCAACTTTGGTTTCTTTCTCTTTTTAACCTTTTTGTGGTTTTCTTGATATAACATTCACATAGTCACTTCCATAGTTAAGTTGATTTTTAAAAGAGGTGTATACATACATCATAAAAATCGGTTTTAGTGCTCCCTCCTCCCTCCCAAATTCATTGTTTGCTCCACAATTCCCCTAATGCTCCTCCCACCCCCCACCCCATCCCCAATAAACCATTTCATCATGTATTGTCTCTATGCATCTGCTCCTTCTTGGCATCATACTGGGAAACAATAAAAAAATTAATAAAATTAAATAGAAAGAAGAAATATATATATATATTTCTTTATCATTTTGCTTTGCTTTTTAAAGTTATATATAACTATATACATATATACATATAGCAATATATATACACATATATAAAGAGTGAAAAAGAAAATAGCACCAACAATATTATAAAGACCAGAGAAGAAATTTCTGTCACAGATCAAGCAAGAAATAGTTAAATCTCGAATAAATTCAGGTTGGAGATTGACCCTCCTGATGACATGCCTCTCGAGTCAAAATTGACTCAATGGCAGTGGGTTTTAGTTGGGATGACATGTCCAAAGTAAGTGAGTAGACAATGTTCTGTTTTGACCCATAAACGTTACAATGTTTATGTTTGGGAATTAGATTGCCAGACACTTCTTCCTAGTTATAGGGGGTTGACTTGAGAAGTGGTTAAATGGGATTCAATGTCAATGAGTCCAAAAAGAAAACGAATGTCCGGAAACTGATTGTGGTATCAATCGAACAATTCTGCTTGACATGACTGAACTATGGAATGATATATGTATTAACTACCAATTAACAATAAAATTAAAAAAATACTATGAGGGGGATTTCCCTCCCCTTTGATCTCTCATTTATTTTGAATAACTTTGGTGTCAGGGTTGCTTTTAGGACAGAAGTGAATGAAAAGTCAAGGTTGAGAGAATGGCATGAATGATATTGAACCACTCATATTTTTAAAGTGTTAAACAACAAAGATATCACCCTAGGGACTAAAATGATACTGACCCAAGTCAGTATTTTCAATCACTTCATAGTCATGTGTCAGTTTTTCTCATCTTCTTTATTCATTATCCAGCATCCATATGCATATGAGATGATTGAAAATACCATAACTTGGGGCAATTAATTCTTAGACTTGAAAGTGCATTTTTGTAACCATTGGCAAGCAGAAAGACTCCCTGGTAACATAAGGCTGCTAATCACAAGGTCAGCAATTTGTAACCATCAGCCACTCTGAGGGAGAAAGATGAAACTTCCCAGCTGTATAAAGATTTACAGCCTTAGAAACCCAAAAGGGCAGCTCTACTCTGTCCAATAGAGACTCTGTGAGTTAGAGTCAACTCAGTGGCAGTGAGTTTTTTAGTTTTGTGTAGAAGATTTGGATTTGCCCAGTGTAATACACCTTTTGGTTTCTTGACTGCTGCTTCCATGAGCATTGATGTAGTGTGAAGAATATTGAATATACCACAAACTGCCAAAAGAGCTAATAAATGTACCTTGAAGAATGTATAGCCAGAATGCTCCTAGAATATTTGAACATGTTATCAGAAGAGACTAGGCCCTAGAGGACCGATGTAAAAGAAGACACTCAACAGCATAGGTTGACACAGTGACTGCAATAATGAATAATGATTGTGAGTATGATGCAGGAAGAGGCTGTACATTATTGTCTTGTACATAGATTTTCTATGAATTGAAACCAGTTTGTCAGCAAGAGACTTGGTTATTTTGGGGGTAATCTTAATCACATTTTGAAGTCCCTTGTGTCATGTAAGATAATATATTAACATATTCTATTAATTAGGATGTAGACATCTTTGTGTCATTATTCTGTATACTATATTATCCAAAGAAGTTCATTTTTGGCATGGAGAAAAACATATATTAGAAGCATATAATTTCTATCTCATTAATTCCATCACAAGGCGGTCTCATGTCTCACAAAGTAAAACTGAGCTCCATGAGGTTTTCTTGGTAATATCGCTTATGAAATCAGATCATCAGGTCATTCTTCCACGGCGCTGTTGGAATGAATTGAAATCATCAACACTGAAGTTAGTAGTTGAGTGCAAACCATGGTATCACCCAGAGTCATAGTAAATTATTTCTATGTTATCTAAAATGCAAGTATAACTGGACATTCCATATTTTTATCTGGAAACCTTTTAAAAGAGTACTTTGTGCTACTCAAAGGGTAGTCACCATGGATGCTGGGCTCATTTTGAAGAAATCAAGGAAGACGTCTTTGTTGTGCAAGAGAGAAAGTCTTTAACTTAATGCAGTGTTCAGTTGTAAAAGAAGCTCTGATCTTAGAGAAATTTTCATAGCCCCCTGAAATGCCATAATCAGCGAAAACCTTCTACTTCTCTGAGCTAAAGGTAGAGTGGTGAGGATGGAATATATCGCAGACTTTGGAGTCAGACACCTCTGTGACCCTGGATAAGCTACTTAGTCCTTCATCTCTGGGCCTCAATTTCCTTTTGTATAAAATTGAGATAAATAGAGACTTTCCCTCACAGTGCTATTTTAACCATTATGAGAACTCATGCAATTAAAGTGCATTAGAATAGTGTCTGTGAATCACTGTATATTAATATATCACAATAACAAAATACTGGAGAGTTTTATATTCTTATATAATCTGGATAATACTTAACTTTCATTTCATAAGCAATAATATCTCTAATATCTGTGAAATGTAAAGACCTTATTATCTTCCATTATATGAATATTCATTGGGCGAGGTATTGGGATGATTCCCAAGAGTGAAAACAATTTAGGTAATACATAGTGGATACCCTCACAGGACTCACCTTTTAAATGGGGTATTCAAAAAAGAGAATAGTTAAGATTGGAACTTGGCGCCAGTTTTATTCCCTTCTGTACTATCCCTTGGATTACAGAAGCTGGAATACTGGGAACTACATTTCCCAAACTCTCTTAGCTAAAGGTTTTGAGCTACAACTTAGATTGTATTAATGTGAGCCATTACTTTACATCATTAAGGCAAAAAGAAAGCAGAAATTATTGTACTATTCCTCTGACAGACACCTGGGCCTTGACAGATGGCAGGGTTTGTAACAAAGTACAGAATTTGCTCTGGATTTCATCTAGCTGATTTAAGACAATTGTGCCATATTTGCTAATTATTTTCAGTTTCCTGACCTGAGGGTAGGGGTAGGAGGATACAATTAAGGAAGCAATAGTGAACTGAAATCTAGTCATGACTTTCTCCTCTAACTCTGGCAGTTCCTTGTAAGTACCCAGATCACTATGTCTTGAAATATTTGTTATACTACACATTCCTGGCTCACACTGACTGGTATAAAAACAAAAATAAAACAAACCAAGCAACTGCAATACTGTATGATAAGCACAAATTGATTTGGAATCACATATTTTTTCTTGCTGCTAGGTACCCTCTAGTCAGTTATGACTAATAGCAACCCCAAGCACAACAGAATGAAACACTGTTCATTCCTGCATTATCCTCACAATTATTTCTATGAGCCCATTTTTTGCAGTCACTGTGTCAGTACATCTCATTGAATCTTACTCCTTTTAACTTACCCTCTAATTTGCCAAGTATGTAGGTCTTCTCCAGGGACTGGTCTCTCTTTAACATAACTCCTAAGGAGCATTCGGGCTATACTTCTTTCAAGACACATTTGGTTTTTATTCTGTCAGACCATGGTTCTTTCAAAATTCTTCACAAACAGCATAAATCAAAGCCAGCAAATCTCCAATCTTCCTTAGTCATTTGTGGGCTTTCATATGTATATTAAGCAAATGAAAATACCATGCTTTGTGCCAGGTGCACCTGCACCTTAGTGCTCAAATGAATAAATGAGATATTTGCTCTTTAACACTTTAAAGACATCTTTGCAGCAGATTTTTTCCAATGTAATACATCCTTTGATTTTTCACTGTTCTCATCATGGGAACTAGCTGATTCCCAGTAAAACAAAATCCCTTCACAACTTCAATCCTTTCTCTGATTATCATGATGGTGCTTATTAGTACATTTGTGAGAATTTTAGCGGTTACACATTGGGTTGCTAACCACAAGCGGTTTGAAGCCACAAGCCAATCTTCAGGAGAAAAATGAGGCTTTCCACTCCTTCAAAGAGCCATATAGTCAGCCTGCAGGTGGTCGGATTTGTTGGTGGTGGTAGCACTGCTGAGCAGTGTGTCCACTGTTCGCAAGGTGAGCTCAGCCTGGGAAGCTACCCAAAGAACAGTAGTACAACCAGCAACTGAGGTTGTAGGGTGATTATGGGCAAGAGGCTCTAGAATCTGATTAAGTGTGTCTGATATTTGTCAACACCACAGCAGTGAAATCCTTAAAAACTTGCTACTTCCAGTTGTTGGCTCACTTATAATTATTGAGGAAAATCAGAAAAGCAGAGAAGATACTGGAAATTTTTTTTTTCAAAGAAGCAGCATTGGCAAGAACCAACCCCAATGGAGGGCAGCACTAGAGACACAGTGCTGGGATTGTGCCTGGTCTGTGCCACCCCTCGCCTCCCCACCCCCACAAACCAGGGCATAACACGACGGAGCACAACAGAGCAGCAAGGGTCGCATAGCAACGAAGTCCCTGAGGAATTCTGAAAATAGACTTTGGACTCAGGGGGAAGGGCTTGGCACTGCATCAGCCCCAATAGGAAGACATTCATAAGTCTCAGCAGACAGACCTAGAACGAATCATAGACTATTATTTTCATGTATATCTATATAAGATAGACAGCATAAGCAATCCCGAGAAGAAAACCACGGGGCCAACGGTTCCGGGGGAACAGGAGAGAGGAGGAGGTGGTGGAAAAGGAGGGGGTAGTCAATGAACCCAGAGAAAAGGGAACAACAATGAATCTAAAACTGATGAGGAGGAGAGCATAGAATGCCTGGTGGGGTTTGATCAAGTGCAATGAGCCAAGAGGAAGTACAGAGAACCAAATTAAGATCAAACATGATAGTGATAAGAGAAAAGTAAAAGGCAATAGAGACAAGAACTAGAAGGCAAAAGATATTTATAGAGGTATAAATATAGGCATGTGCATATGTAAATGCACTGATATATAACAATAGGGATGTAGGTCTATGTACATATATTTATAGGATAAAAATTAAGGTAGCAGATGGACATTGGGCCTCTACTTAAGCACTCCTAGAAGGCAAGAACACTTTGTTTAATAACCCGGCATTCTGTGATTCTCACCTACCTGACATGATCAATTAGAACAAAATGGGTGCATAAGCTAATGTGGTAAAGAAGAAAGCTGATGGTTCCCTGCTATTACAAGATATAGGCTAAGTATTAATGTAGCAGATGGACATTGGGTCTGTACTCAAATCCTCCCTCAAAGAAAGAACACTTCATTCTTATAACCTGCCATTCTGTGATGCTAACTTTCCCACCACAATCGCTGAAGACAAAATGGGTGCATAAGCTAATGTGGTGAATAAAACTGATGGTGCCCTGCTATTACAAGATATAGTATCTGGGGTCTTAAAGGCTTGAATTAAACAAGCATGCATCCAGCAGGGAAGCAACAGAACCCACATGGAAGAAGCGCACAAACCCCTGTGATCACAAGGTGTTGATGGGATTAGGTATCTGGCATCAGAAAATCCAAAACAAACAACAATTTTGATGTGAGCGAAGGGGGTTGGAGTGGAGACCCAAAGCCCATCTGTAGAAAATTGGACATCCCCTCACAGAAGGATCACAAGTAAGGGGTGAACAAGCCAGGATGCAGTATAGCACTGAGGAAACACACAATATTCCTCCAGTTATCATGACACACAATATTCCTCCCGCTTATTATGACACCAGTTCTATCTTGAAAATCTGGCTAGACCAGAGCATGTACACTGGTACAGATAAGAGCTCTCGACACATAGAATTCAGGACAGATAAATGCCTCAGGACGAATAGTGAGAGTAGGGATACTATGAGGAAGGTGGGGAGTGAAGGGGGAGAAAAGAGGAATTGATCACAAAGATTGATGTACAACCACCCCCCATCCCTTCAAAGAGAGAAGAACAACAGAAACGTGGATGAAGGGAGACAGTGGACGATGTAAACTATGAAACTACAAATAATTGATAAATTATCAAGGGTTCATGAGGTGGGTAGGGGGGAAAAGAGGAGCTGATATCAGTGACTCTAGTAGAAAGATTTTTTTTGAAAATTATGGAGACATATGTACAAATATACTTGATACAATTGATGTATGGATTATTATAAGTGCTGTAGGAGCCCACAATAAAATGATTTATTTAAAGAATTTTAAAAACAAAACAAAAACTGAGCACAAGATGCCACAGAATTGTCTTACAAGAGACAATGATGCCTCTGGAAGTTTTGTGGAAGAGAGTCCAGAAAACCTTCTAGACAATGAACCTTCATTTGTCTGTAGTTTTGCCATTGTGTTTGCAACTCAGCTTCTTGAAAGTGCATTACTACGTTTAGCAGGTGCCCTCTGAAAGTCTCAAATCCCTATTTGGTCTGTAGGACATATGGACTAGTTGGTTATATATGGATTGTTATACAAGAACATGCAGTACTACAATCTCATCCAGATAATGCATGCAGCGGTTCTCAACCTGTGGGTTGCGACCCCTTTGTGGGTCGAACGACCCTTTCACCCGATTCATAACAGTAGCAAAATGACAGTGCTGAAGTAGCAACGAAAATGATTTTATTGTTGGGGGTCACCACCACGTGAGGAACTCTATGAAAGGGTCACAGCCGTAGGAAGGTTGAGAACCACTGCATTAGAGGATCTCTGGCTGAATCAACCATTTCCTGAGTAGAGAGATCCTTTTCGGTCATATAATTTGGATCATATGGAAAAGGCGGATCTTAGCCACACTCCATGGATTGTTATTATAGCTAAGTATTTTACACAGTGGCAGAATACCATGGGCAGAATAGTTAAAACATATCAAGAAAAAGAGGACTTCTGAGCTTTGATTAGACGAGGAATTCTAAAGAAGGCAAAGTGGGCTCCAGGAGATGTGGAGAACGGTGAAGAAGCAATTAGAAATGTGAACACAGCACTAAATACAACTCAGATTCCAGGCAGCATTGAAGATACTTTTGAAAGACAATCATTGTGTAACTATCACCAAACGGACACCATCATTTGAGAGTTTAACTTGTGCCTTAAAGGAATTTGTAGCCAAAGAGGGTCAATGAAATTTACCTGTTCGAGGCACAATTCCTGATATGACTGCAGATTTGGGCAAATGCATAAAACTGCCAAATGTTTACCATGAAAAAAAGAAAGAAAGATGTGGCCACTGTGGGTCATCATGTTGATAAATTGCTGCAGTCTACAGGTCAGGCACCGGAATCCATTTCAGAGAAAGGACAAAAATCACTCTATAGGAATTCTGCATTTCTGCAGGTGGTTAGATGTCACTGCTTAGCTGAAGAATATGGTTTGAATAAAGTTAACACGGATAGTGAGATACTGTTATGGTCTATTGGTCATAAACAACACAGCAGGTACCCAAGGGTTTCTAACTATCAAATTGGAGAAGATATCGAAAAGTTGAAGTCATGTCTCACTGGCTTCCTTCAAGTATATGGCTTATCTGTCATGGTGAAAGATGACTACGTCCGTGTCTTTTACCTATACGGAGCTGCCAAGCCACACACCATTGGTGTATTCTTGGGAGGAGCTGCAGCTCAAGAGATTATCAAACGAATCACCCAACAATTTTTAATAAGACTTACATTTATAGTGTTATGTAACAAACTTCAGCAACTTTCCATTTGTTAAATAAGCACCCTGTATGGGGTGTTAATAAAGGAAACCGTCCTTGTCTTTCAGTTGGGTGCCCTAGTCCAAAATTCTGCTAAGGAAGAGCTGTTCAATTGTTTTCTTAATAAACTGTTTTTTTAATGGCTCATTTTGGAAAATCACAAAAGAAGCTCTATTCTGTCCTTTTGACTCGTTATGGATAGGAATCAACTCGATGGTAGTAAGGATACAAGGATAGTGAATGTTGAGGTAGGAACCCTTAGGCGTTGGGCTGCTAACCTAAAGCTTGGCAGCTTGATCTGAGGGATTGAGATGAGGTGTTCTGCTCCTACACAACATACAAGGACATTTCTGCTCTGTCCTGTAAGTCAAAATCAACTTAATAGCAATGAGCTTGGAATTTGGGCGTTTATAAATTGAGGTACAACCTGTACGCTAGATTGTCATCTTTCATTTTCATTGTCAGTGTTCCAAGTGCTCTAGATTTTCAACAAGAAAAATTGTGTCATCTACTTATCACAGTTGTTAATAAGCCTTCTACTCCTGATACCACATTTTACATCATATCATCCAGTTTATCTGATTATTTATTCAGCATAAAGAAAGATTGAGTATGGTGGGGAACACAACCCTAATTTATACCTTTCCTGTTTTTAAACCGTTCCATGGTTCTGTTTGGACCACTGCTTCTTGGTCCATGTACAGATTCCTTAGGAACAAAATGTAATGTTCTGGAATTCCCATCTTTTATTTTATCCGTATATTTTTTTGATCCACACATTTGAGTACCTCTTCATAGTCAGTAAAGCACAGACCTTTCTAGTATTCTCTGCTTTCAACCAAGATATATCTGACATCAGCCTCTTATGAAACCAGCTTCAACTTTTTGCATTCGCCTCTCAATATCAAGTTACAACTGGTTTGGAACTGTCAGCCGCAAAAGTCTACTTTTGTTTGATACTAATGATATTGTCTAATAATTTCCAAAACTCCAGAAAATATCAATTAAAGACTTCTATGTGTTTGTGTTTAGGGGGTGGATGGTGTTGAAAAAGTACAGATAACTGGATCAGTTTAGACTAAATGTAAATTTAGCAGATTTACTCTTGAAAAAGACTAGAAAGTTCTAAAGACATAAATAACCAGTAACTTGGAAGGAAGCACTGGTGGGAAATATTGGTGGTCCAGCATCAGGCAGATAGGAGTGAAGTGAAATCCCATCAATGCCTCCAAGTAGTTGTGCCACCATGGACATGTTAACCAACTTCTCTGAGTCTCAATTCCTCATCTACAGAATTAGTGACAGTATCTACCTTACGGAGCTGTCACAAAGACTATATTAGGGAGCTGTACTTGTACCCTGCCCACATACCTTTGCTCTTTTGTATGATTACAGAACCTCTTTTCCAGTTGAAACACCTTTGAGAAATTTGGTTGGGACTTAAATTGCCCACCTAAAGGTGTGAAATCCAGCTCTGGCCTATCAGAATGTCGATCAGAGTCTATGGCACAATTTCCTGTCATGGCTCTCAAGGAACAATCCTATTTCGTTCAAATCCTTATTTAAAAGGAGTTTGAAATTTCTGTACCAATAAAGAACCTAGTGGCCATCTTTTCCATTAAAGAGTTCATCTACCATAAGATTGAACGCAATGAAGTAGAAAGTTTACCTGTGAAATACAGGAAAGCACAGAAATTATTATTATTTTAATTGGGACATGTGAATTAAACCATGCCTAAATAAAAATCAACTTCTGGACTTTTAAACAACATGGGCTCACTCACTTCATTTAATCTAAGTTTTGCTTTCTCTCACTTATGGACGGAATAACTTATAAACAATAATGAGAAGTGCTATATATATGCTGGATGGGGTATAAAAACCACTGGCATCACGTTGATTCTGACCCATCACAGCCCTAAATAGAGATTTTGAGGCTGTAAATATTTATAGAAACAGACAGCTTCATCTTTCTCCAGAAGAGTGGCTGCTCGGTTTGGACCACATTGGCCTTAGAGTTAGCAGTCTAACACCTACCTAACAGTGCGTAGAGAATTTTATTGTTGTGATAACTAATTTTGTTTTGTGTTACTTGGGATCCCGCCCACCCCCCCACACACACATTGCTAGGGAGAGGCAGATAACACTGCTAGAATCTCCCTGCAATATGAAGGCAATACAAAGAAGGTATTGAGAAGGAGCTGAGGATATCTTCCTGCTGTTTTGGCCAGATTTTAATGTCACTGGACAATATAAGTTGTCTTCCTAGTGGAATTAGCATAGAGATATGCGACTTGTGGAGAAAGAAAAACCCTGTTCAGGCTATAGGGAAATTTAAAGGAACCAATGCATTAGACATATTAGCAAATTAAAGGAAGTCTGCATTCTATCGAGTCAGACAAATGTTAATATGGAAAGTGATAACTGGAACAGACAATGTCATATGTGTACATATAAAAGTCACCCAGGGATACTAAAGGTTGATTGGCACGTTATGAATTGTCCTAGAGAAAGACTAAATACAGTAGTAAAATGGAGTGGCAGGAGTGCTGAGGGCTCTCAATAGGGAGGAAGCAGGTACATCTGGAAGGTAGTATCAAAGAGAAGTGACTGATGGAGCTGTGGGTCTCTGTGTGATCATTATTTATCCACGTTGGTCATGGTGAGATCCAGACACAAGCTGAGTCAGATAATAAAAGCCTAATAGTTCTCTGCAGCTCTCTCTAAACAGTTTAGAGATCACACTGTTAGCTTCCTTCCAATGGGTGTTTGTCATTACAATGATTGTTATATATGTGTTATCCAATCTCAATTCAACTAAGAAGCCAGCCAAGAATTAAAACATTGCTTTACTCCATTCTGGAAATAAATTCAGCCACCACTTCTGATTAGTGGAACACTGGTCTTCCTATACATCTAACACCTTATTTTTTTCTATCAAATTGTGTTTCCTTTGAATCCTGGAATTTTTTATTTCTGCAGTGAACTATCCTCAAGAAACTCATTTTGACCTTATTCAGCAATATGGCACATTGTCCTAAACCCCTGTTTTGAGCTAAAACCAATGGATATTGATCCAGACAATTTGTAGTAAATAATACCTAGGGGCAATGGGGCATGATCCAATGTAGGGTAGCAAACCACAAACTCAGGCCTAAAGAGAGTCACTCCATTGATTTCCTTGTTAACTAGTAGGGGCCTCTTGAGTATGACAATACTGTAGAAGCACTTCTGGGTCAACCTGCATTCTGCAACCTCAGCTTCCCCTTGGTGATGTTAACCCCTCCTGAATCTTGAGTATTGTCCAAAATAAAACCAAACATCTTCTCAGTTTTCAAATCAGAATGGGAATGTGGTGCACCTGAGGACAGCTGTCCAAGCTTAAAATACTGGTTTGTTTGTTTTTTTCTTAGTGGGCAATAAAACTACGTATTTACCAGCATTGGCGAATATCATGTATCCCCCTCAGGATTGACAAAAAGAGCATTAGAAACCGTCCTCATTCTTCAAAATTTAAAATTCATTTTGTGTTCAGGAACCTTGGTGTTATAGTGATTACACATTTGATTGCAATCCTCATGGTCAGCAGTTCAAAACCACCAGCAGCTCCATGGGAGAAAGACTGGGCTTTCTGTTGCTGTAAACAGTTATAGACCTAAAAGGGTTTGCTAGAAGTCAGCATTGACTCGATGGCAATGAGTTTGGTTTTTGGAATGTGTGGCACATGCTTTAATACTTACAGTAACTAATATTGAATCCTTACTATACATCCTCTATGAAGTGATGTTATACAGAGATTATTTCATTTAATTGTCATTAAAAGAGTCAATGGGATAAGTAGGATAAATACCCCCCCCACACACACGCCAGTTTTCCCTAGAAAAATGGGGAGGATCAGCATTGCCTAATTGCATGTCACATGTTTAGCATTGATGGACCCAGGGTTCCAGCCAGCATTATGCAAAATACTTCTTTCTACTGTATCGCACTCCCTAATAAGAAATTTCTGGAAAGTCCTCTTATATTTAGAAAATATTCAAGAACTTCAAGAGACTATACACTGGCCAGAAAATGTGTATTGATATTAATAGAAGTCCTCTGTTTTCAAAATGTTTTACTCACTCCACAACTGAGATATTTAAACCTCTCATCACAACTGGTAGCCTAGAGCCACACTCATCAAAATGTCATGCTTTGGCAGTTGTGGTTATTTTATAACTGGTATTCTTACTTTCATTCCCATTTATTTCAAGTTCATCGAATTCATGCCTTCAAATTGATCTTCCTGAAAATATACTTTTCTTAATTTTGTAAAATTAAAGTCTAGGCTCCTTAGCATAACACGATACCCAAGATATAGCTCCACATAACAGATAAATCCCAAAATATGTGGTTTTTAAAAATGAAGATGTATATTTCTCTGTCTTATATAATAAATGCATGATTAGAAAGTCCAGAGACAGTATAATGACTTCAAAAAGATCACTGAGACCCAGAGTTGTCACAACTCACAATTCTGCCATCACGAGTTCCCTGATGCACACCTGTCCTGATTTTAGACCATGTAGGATTCCCTTGCTATATTTACACAACTGCTTCTTGATCCATGTACAGGTTCTGCATGAGCACAATGAAGGGTTCTGGATTTCCCATTCTTCTAAAGGCCATCCATAAATGTACCTGTTATTGCCAAATTTAGCACTGCCAGATGGAAGAAATGAAAAATAACATATCTCCTCCATTTTAGTAAAACTTTTAAAGAGGTGTGCCACACTACTTCTGCTTCCATCTCATTGACTCAAATATAGTACTGTTGAGCTGAAAGATGAGCCTGAGTTGGTAATCTTTCACTGAGAGGTGGTATGCACTGATAAAAGAAGAGTCTTGTGATTGAGGAAGAGGTTACAAATGGATACCCAGAGAAAACCCAGCATTTTCTGCTTACCTTCTAGGAAAACGTTCACAGCTGATCTTTGCCTGCTTCTGAACCCAGTTGGTGTCAATGCCGAGAGCTAGGGGAAACAGGAGTTTAGGGCAATAGACCATACTACTGAATACGGCCTAAATGAGTCTCTTGAGGATTATTCGCTGGAGCAATCAAAACGCTCAGGATTCAAAGGAAACACACGTTAATAGAAAAAAATTAAGGTGCTAGATGTATAGGAAGACCATTGTCCCACTAATCAGAAGTGGTGGCTGAATTTAATTCCAGTGCCGAGTGGAACCGTGCTCTAATTCTTGACTGATTTCTGATGAGTTGAAGTGATATTGGACAAAATATATACATGTATTTTTAAATTCTAGTTTTGAACTGAGTGTCTATCAAGAGATCTAGTACAGTTTTTTACTATATCCCCCTGAATATAATTTTAAAGGTGATTCAGTCATTTGATTATTTGAAAGGATCAATGCCATTCTGATAGGTTGTAACTACTCTCTAGGATACCTTAACTCATTCTATCTTTGTTTTCTTACAATTGAAACCGAGCAGGGGAAACTTGTTTGTTTTCCCTTTGTCTACCTATCCATTTTCTTTCTCATGGGCTTTATTTACATTTATGATGTCAGAAATTCATTATCTCAAGACCATTTAGAGCAATGCCAGTGACCCTAACACATATTTGAAAATTTGGGAACTTTATTTCAAAGGATATTGACAACTGATCCAAGGGAAGAAGTCATAAAAGAAATTCAAAGGAGTTTAATTATCTCCAATTTAGAAAAAAGGTTTCGAGCGTTTCATGCTTTAAAAGAAGTCTTGCACTTTCTGAATCATAGGACGTCCTTGGCTTCTCTTCCCTGCTGTTACAGAGAGTGTCATCCTTCTCTGTTAGGTGTCTGTTTACAGCCATTGGAGGGGCAATGGATGCCTTCTATTACCACAGCTCCCAAAATGGAATTCCAGTTATCATTATCTACTAGAGCAGTGGTTCTCAACCTGTGGGTCGTGACCCCTTTGGGGGTCAAATGATCCTTTCACAGGGGTTGCCTGATTCATAACTGTAGCAAAATTACGGTTATGAAGAAGCAATGAAAATAATTTTATGGTTGGTGGGTTCACCACAACATGAACTGTATGAGAGGGTCGTGGCATTAGGAAGGTTGAGAACCACTGTACTAGACATTACAGATCTAGCAATGTGAAAATGAGTGAAAAAACATTCTTATAGGTGCCAGTTTAGAGCTTAGGTTCCAAAACATATTTGTCTTATTGATCTGTTTTCAGAAAAAAGTCACCCAGTGCCCCCAAGCAATTAACTGTTTGTACTATAACCCATAATCTGGGATAAAGTATAGTTATCTGCTTTTTGAAGTCCCTCCTGCCCCCGATCATTTCAGCAGCCCCAGGGGGTGGTATTGGCCACTTTATGAACCACTGGTTTGGAGGGCAGGCCTGCCAGCCTGATCTTTAGAGATCCTTTCTCACTTGGCCCAGACCCTAAAGAGCTTTCAGCTGTGAGGAAACTACACCCAGAGACAGGAGTGGCCTTAGTAAAGATCTTCTGGTAGGGAGGTAGAGTGGGTCGAGTATCATAAGAAAAAAAATAGAAGGAAACAACCAACAAGATCATGTTCTGATGAGTGTGACTACATCAGCACTCTCTTCCCAAGGGTCACCTAAAAACTTTGGAGGTGGAAATGCAGTTGAAGGCCCTAGTAAGAAAATGTATTCCTATCACCTGTATCATCCAAAACGTGCTACAGAACCAGATGATTAAAAATAATATTGAAGTAGGGTCCTTGCGGAGCACAAATAACGAAGAGCAGGGCTACTTGCCCAAAGGTTGGTGATTTGTGCCTGCCCAGAATCCCTCATAAGAGGGGCCAGCTGATCTGCTTCCCTGATGTCGCAGCCTTGAAAGACTTGGGGAGGGGCGTTCTACTTTGAAACACATAAGCGTTGCTATGAGTGTTGACTGGACAGTATTTGGTGGTGGTCGAAATGAACTTAGGAAGTAAAATGCCTGGCATAAATACGTGCTCCTTAAATGTTACCTATTATTGTTACATGTATGAGACAAATATCACTGTGCTCTTTGCCAGTGTGAGACTGACAGAATATTCAGATTGTCATATGTTTGGGGAAACTAGTAATACAAAGAAAAATAAGCATGCCTTCTGAACAAAAAAATGAAAGGATCCTAATCCAAATAAGAAAACCTAAGAAAGCAAGATGAAGATAAATACACAGAGTGTCTCAAACAATATAACTCAAGCAACAGTAATCAAAATACCGTATGTACTCGAGTATAAGCTGAGCTTTTCAGCACATTTTTAATGCAGTTCTTGTGGTAAAATTAGCTGCCTCGACTTATATTTAGGTCCACTTATACTTGAGTACACACCATTGTATTTCATCTATTCAACTACACCATTCCAATTCATAGACTCTCCTGTTAGTTAAAAACTAGAAATGAACATTACATTTATGTATGGACACAGCGCTGTTAGGTTTCTCTGAATCATCGCAATCTTATGTACAACAGCAGCAAACACTGCCCGTTCTTGCACCATCCTCACAATTATGGTAGCCACTGTGTTAATCCATCGGATAGAGGCCGTTGGTATTTTTCACTGCCCTTTTGTTTTACTAAGCATAGTGCCCTTTTATCTCCGGATATCATGTCCAAAGTAAATAAGACAAAGTCCCATCATCCTTACTTTTAAGGAGTATTCTGGCTTCATTTCTTCCAAGAAAAAAATGTATTTGTCCTTCTGACAGTGGCAGTTCATAGTTCTTTCAATATTCTTTGGCAGCAGCTAATTCATATGCACTGACTCGATGGTACCTAAAAACACCAATTCAAATATATCAATGCTGCTTTGATCTTCCTATTCAATATTCAAATTCCACATGAACATGAGGGGATTGTTTGGGTCAGATGCATCTTAGTCCCCAAAGTAATATCCTTGCTTTTCAAAACTTTGAAGAATTCTTGACAACAGATTTATCCAATGCATTGCATTATTTGATCTCTTGACTGCTACTTCTTTTGATGCTGCCACCTCATTCAATATTTTACCCATATAATCTTTCAATATTGCAACTCGAGGCTTGAATTTTTCTTGAGTTCTTTCAGTTTTAGATATGATGAATGTGCTTTTCCTTTTGGTTTTCTAGCCGTGGGTCTTTGCACAATTTATTATGATACATTCCTTTGTCTTCTGTGGCTGCCCTTTGAAATTTTCTGTTCAGCTCTTTAACTTGATAATTTCTCCCATTTTCCTTAGATATGCTACAACCAATAGCAAGTTTTTGGTCTATTCTGATATCCTCTCGGATCTTTTATTTCTTTACTGTATTTTTATGACCTTTTGCTTTTTCTTCAGGAATGATGTTCTTGATGTCATCCCTCATCAAGTCTTCGCTCATTAGCATTCAATGCATTAAAATCTGTTCTTGAGATTTACACAAAAAAATCCAGGTAGAACATACTCAAACTCATAATTTGGCTCTCATGGATTTGTTTTCAATTTCTTCAGCTTTAACCAGAACTTACATATGTGTGATTGGTGGTGTGTTCCACAGGTGGCCCCTGGCCTCATTTTAGCTGCTCTATCATCTCTTCCTATAGATATGATCTATTTGATTTCTGTTTATTTCATCTGGAGTAGGCCACATGTATAGTCACTGTGTGTTTGTTGGAAAAATGTATTGGCGATGAAGAATTCATTGGTCTGTAAAATTTTATCATGGAATCTCCAGCTTTGTTTTTATCACCAGCCATGGTTCCTTCTTGTTTCCAAGTTTTGCATTTAAATCACCAACGATTGTCAATGTACCTTGATTACATGTTTCATCACTTTCAGACTGAAAATGGTAAAATTCTTCAATTTCTGCATCACTAGTTTTAGTGGCTCATGCATAAATGTGACTAATAGTGGTATTGGCTGGATGTCCTTGTAGTCAGAGAGATACAATGCTAACACAGACAGCATGGTACTTCATGAGATATATTGAAATGTCCTTTTTGAGGATCAATGCAGGACTCTCTCTCTAAAATTCCCTGCTTATTACATCATATGACATTCTGATTCAAAATGGTCAATACAAGTTGATCAATCTTTATGCATTCCATTTAATTTTTGACAGCTTCCAATTTTCCTTCATAGATTCTAAGTTCTAATCATTAATAGATCTTTTACAGCTGCTTCTCATTTTGAATCTAGTCCCATCAGCAAATGAAGGTCCCAAAACTTTACTCCTATAGGCTTTACCCATTCACATATTTATGGTCTACTCTACATTGAAAAGGCACGTCTTCCTCAGGCATAGTTTTAATGTCTTCTGAACCAGGGTCTCATTTTCTGACACTATATCTGACAGTGTTCTCCTGCTGTTCATAAGGCTTTCAGGGACTAGTTCCTCTGAAGTGGATAGCCTATTCCTTCTTCGAAGTCTGTTCTAAGTCTGTAAGCTTTGCTAAAACCTGTTTGCTTTGGGTGACCCTGCTGGTATATACCCATGACATAGCTCTCAGCATCACAGCAACACACAAGCCACCACTGTAAAGCACAATGAAATACTAGTCGAGGTATGTATGCAGTCGGTTCCTCTTATGGGCGGGGGCACATTCCAAGACACCTATGGATGTTTGACACCTCATACTACTGAACCCTATATATGCTATGTTTTGTATTATATATACATACTTCTTGAAAAGATCCATTTGTAAATTAGGCACAGTAAGAGAATAGCAACAATAACTCATAAAACAAAACAATTATACCAACAGACTGTACTACAAATCGCGTGAATGTCAGCAGAGGACAGTGTGACATGTCATCACGGTATGTCCTGTCGGACTATACACATTCACTGAAAGTGGTTTAACCTGGCTGACTGCTGGCTACAGAAATAGCAGAAGACGGGAAGCAATTATACCAATATAATCCAAAAGACAAATGTTTTCAAATTAAAAGTAGGCATAATATTTCCAGGCAAATACAAAGATAACACAAGAAGGAGTAGCAAGGTTAATTGAAAAACAAGGAATTCAATAATTTGGTTAAAGAGGGTCAATTTTTTATAGATTAAAATACAGGAACCTACCTTTAACTATAGCTTTCCTACATTCCACGGGCCTTTATATGAAGTTTGGATACAGTGATTAATTAGGTCAAAGCCAATTGATGGTCCCAAGTATATTTTAAATAGTTTTATTGTGACATAATCCAAGTAGCATGTAATTCATTAGTTCAATCATATCAAGAAGTGCTGTCTAATTGGTAACACGATCAATTTAGACCACTTCTTTTTTCTTGTACTCTTTGTTATTGGCTCACCATTTTCCCCACTTCCCCTGCCTAACCCCCAAGGAGGTTCCAAGTATTTAAATGTGTTATGTTCATCTATTTATTTATCCATTTTAATGCTATGTACCTAGAAAATGTTCTTGTTCATTTTCAGTGTATTTAAAGTTACCTATCACAAACAGCCTTACATGGTTACTTGTATTTTCTGTAGCACACTTGATATATATCCATTCTTTCACCCTTATTAGCCACATAATTCAGATTCTCTATGGGTTTGTTTGGCTATTTGAACTGTCAAAAACTGAGAAAGGCATATTAAAGTTCCCTCAGAACAACTTATTTCTGTCATATTTTCCTTTGTTTCTATGACTTTCTGGATTTTTTGTTTTTCTGTTCTGGTGGGATTTTCTTTCCATGTTTGCTTAGTACAAGTCCGTTTATGCCATTTCTCCCTGATGAAGTGCTCTAGGCGCACAGTGCATGAGGTCAGGATAGATGCTGAGAGGCAGGCAGAGAGCAGCAGGAGGGTCCTAAATGAGGCAACAGACATGTGTGCCATTCTCCTTAAAAAAAGAAAAATCTTGAAGGAACCTGCCAGCTGCCATTGTGTGAAAGGGGTAGCTGTATGGGCATAAATGTGTTTCAGGAAAATATGGCTGCAGGTAGGAGGGAGAGGTTGGAATTCAGAGGCAATACTCTTCTACAATTCCCATGATTGTGGAAGATAACCAAGGACGTTTCTCTCTGAGGCTGCATCCAGTGAAATGCTCTTCTATGCTAATCTACACATTGGAGTTAAGTCTACTCGGGTGCACCTCAAAAAAAAAAAAGATGTATAAAAGGCCATAGTGATTGAAAACCCTGAGGAGCATAGTTCTATTCTGATGCCCATGGAATCATTGAGTCACAATCCACTTCCCAGCAACCGTGTTTGTTATTGTTGTTGTTGTTAGTTTGGTTGGTTGGTTAGCTGGTTGATTTGATTTGCTTTACCACAGAAGAAATTGAGTACTGCCAGGTTATCACCATGTCTTTTAATTTGCTTTAAAATTCATCAGCAGTGAGCTATCAATGATCCAGTAATTAATTATGTTGCACTTTGGGTATAGTCAGTAGTCCTCATTAAACATTCAAAGCCCAGAGAGCTTAGTCAGCTCGCCTTTTCATAGGAAGCCCATGCGCCTCTTGCTTGGGGAAAAACACTTCCGGATTCTCTAGCTCTGAGTAGCACCAATGATTTGGCTAATTAGCACTACATCTTTCAGAAGTGGGTTCTCACTCTTCTCGGTTCTCACTGAGACTAGTTTCAGTCAGGATATAAGGAATGGGTAGAATGTTTCACAACGTGCACGTGGACATGAACAGGGGTTATCAAATGAATTAGGCCTGTGACTCCCCCCTAAGTGACTTCAACTTCTTACTGGTTCCGGCTCCCACTGGGGTTCCAGGAACCACAAGATGATTCTATCTCCTGGACTCTAGTCACCCCAGGGAGTTAGTGACATTTATTAGTGTTCTTCTTGCGAAACCCTTGCATGTCTTACTGTCCGTTTTAACATCCCAGCTATTCCATAATCTGTGTAACCAAATCTTTGAGTTTTCAAAACATCAGTTATTTTTGTTCAAAACCATTTTATTAGGAGTTAATACAGATATCATATCATTCCATAGCTCAATCATATCAAGCAGTATTGTACAATAGCCGTCACAAATCAGTTTCAAAATATTCTTTTCCTTCTTGAACTCTTTGACATCAACTTTCTTTTATGACCCCCCCCCACACACACACACACACTCACTGTGCCCTACCTGAAACCCTTATTATAAGTGCTTTCTTGATAGGTTAGTCAATCCTGGGTGTTATATACTGAAAGACAGAAAAACTAACAAAAATTCAAGAGGGTGACCCCCAATGACATAACACATCTGAGCAAAACCCCAATATAAGTAAATAAAACACCAAAACTTTTTTTGAAAACCAGATCTGGCCACACCTGCATCAGAGGGGATCAGCTGACAAGGTTTTAACTGTTCTAGTCAGGTTTTTCCCATTCATCTTCTGTCCTCAGCTCTCCAATGCACTCTGTTTAGTGACCACTTTCCTCCCCTCCCTTGATGATGGATAGAAGGAGATCACTGGAGGCGGATTTCCTATGCAGTTCCCACACATGTATGTTGGGCTCCCACTGTCATCCATAGCCATCTGCAAACCAGAATCTCACATTTTGGGCTCTGATACTAATTCCTCCATTGGCTTTGGATTATATGATTTATCATCCTTCGGTGACTGATGATAGCATGCTCTTCCACGTGGGCATAGTTGACAGCTCACTTAAACAGCTGCTTGTTTGGACCCCAGACAGGAGAGGGGAAAGGGGCAAATGCGTCTGGGGGAACGCAAATGCATGACTGCTGGTAGGAAAAGCAGGAGATCAACCTCTAGTTGAGGTGAAAAATGATGGAAAATACTTTAGGGGTCATAGGTGGGGGGAGAGTCCCTGGTGGTATACACCAAGTAGCTCACATTGCCCCAAGCTTCTGGGTGGATTATATGAGGCCCAGGCCAAGTACCGTGAACTTCTGGGGCCTTGAATCCTGGATCTTCATGATGCATGGCATGCTCCAGAGGCGGCATCAGTGAGATCCAATGCAGAAAACCCACTTGTAACCTGAGAATTTAAGATGGAAAATTCATGGTGTCTGAGAAAGCAGAAGACAGCTGTACCTAGATTGTTGGTAGGCAGACAAACATGGCCTTGATATATCAGTGCCCTACATGCTGTATTAACATGGATATTATCTGGGCCAACCTGTGACTGACATGCTCAGTGATTATTATTGTAAAATTTCCTTGACAATTAACTCCCATTGTTTGTGTAAATAGCATCCAGCCATGAAAGGATTGATTCTGTACAAGTGGATAATTCAGGTACTACGATATGGAGGCAGCCAATTTTGGGTGAATATCCCTCTCTCAACAGGGCTTTAGCAAATTAATACCAGGGGTGAAACCAAGACAATATTAAGAGGAGATTTTTATGCCCCAGGGGCATAATTGATGTCTCTCAATCATAAATTAACAAGGAAGATATGAAAGGGAGCCAAAGGCAGATTATAAAAACAACAACAACAATATAGCTCCAGGAATTTGGGACTGCCACTACCTCCTAGAGCCAATTTTAAAACAATTAGTTCGTACATCTTGGCCATGCTCAATACTCGCCTCATTATCATAGGTTCTGCCTCCTGAACTAGTTGAACCACAATTACTTTTTCTAGTCTGAATTAGTACTCTGTGTATTCCGTCCATTTCCATTTGATGCTTTCTGCTTTGCTCAACATTTTGCCCATACAATCCTTCCTTCACTATTGCTCTTTGAAGCTGGGAGTGTTCCCTGAGTTCTTTCTGGTTAAAGTATGGTTAGCATGTTCTTCCTCTTTGACTTCCTAACTCCAGATCTTTGCACAATTTATTTATCGTGCTTTACTTTGTCTTTTTGAGCTGGGCTTTGAAAATTGTTATTCAATTCTTTTACTTCATCATTTCTTCCATCAGTTTTAGTAACTCACTACAATGGGGGTGATAAAAGCAGTATGTAACAAAACCTGATCGATGCATGGTAGAAAATGATCTTGTCATAAAAGAGGCAGTTATGAAACACTTCAAGAGTTCAGAAGAAGGAATAATCACGTCTGAATCTGACCCTCATTTGCTTCTGAGCCTAAAGGACAGCTAGAATTTGATGATGAGGAAGCTAGTGGTGGTGGTTCAGCCCTTCCTGGTTGCCAGGAAGTGTGAAGAAAAACAAGAAGATGGTTAAGTCAGGGTACAGACCCGAAACCATCATATACACCCTGAAGTGCTCATCACCACCATTTGAAGGCTTTAATCCCTTATCTCTCTGAGAAAAACACCATTCAGAAACATGATGGCTTTCTAAGATAAATAGGATAACAGGGTATTGAATGCTGAGTTTTTTTTTGTACGAGAGCTTAGGTTTGTGGTTCATGAGCATACTCAAATTGTAACAGTCTGGTGTCAACCCAGACCTAACCCAGTTTGCTTTTGTTAACTGGGCCAATTCCCACAGTAGAGCGCGGAGGAGAATTTGCTGACCTGCATGCTACCCAACGCCCACTCAGGCACATTAAAGGATGGGCATCCATTTTCAGTATTCCTAGCTGAGCTGCAGTTCACATTAGAGGAGAGAAAACTGCAGCCACTGTATTTCTTGGCAAGCTGCTTGAATAAAAATAGAGATCAGCTGACTAAGTATTCGCTATATCTGCAGACCTTTCCCAGCTGGGGAAGGAGACTTTTTTCCCCTTAATTTTTCCTCTTTTGAAAATTTACTTAAATTAGACCCTCAACCATCCCTACACATTAAAAAAAAGATAAATAACCTTTTTAGAGTCAGTATTTCATATTTATATTTTAAAATTCTATATTTGTTCCTACTGTTTTAACTAGTAATTTGAAAATATCTGCTTCTCCCCCACCTTTTGTAGACAAAGCAAAGACTACACGTGTTAGCTTTTGAATCAACGCATAAAACGTTTATTTTTCATTTGAGGTAAAAGAATCTGGTCCCATAATATCACTGCCTAATAAAGGCATCCTAGGACCTCTGAAGGTTTAGATACATCTAGGGAGAATGAGAGAGTAGGTAGGATCTGCAGTTCATTCAACAGACACTTCTTTAGCACTGACTAGAGTCATGGTCTGCATTAAGCACTCTGTATTAGATACTTTAATTTTCAAAGCAGCCCTATGAGGTTGATGCTATTATTATCCTCATTTTGCCAATGAAGAAATTGAGGTACAGAGATATTACATAATTTCTCCTAGGTCATGCAGTAAATAAGCGTTGGGATTCACACCCGGACAATCTGATCCTAAGACCATGTTCTGAACCAATATCCTTCACTATACAGATGGTGGTTTTAAGAATTGATGGCCATTTCTCATTGGAGAAAGGGCACACACAGCTCCAAACAGGGCCATGCTCTCAGGTTTTATCCTTCTTCTCTCCTGCCCTGATTCATAACAAAAGCCACTGGCCTTTCTGCTTGGTGATAGCATCAGGCCCCAAGGAAGAGAAATGAATTAGTCTTGCTTCCATGTGATAATGCTATTCTCATAGTTGAGGTACCCTTTCTCCCAGGTTGACATGGTACTGCCGCCCTGGCACGGGGTTGCTGTAGAGGATCAATGAGCTAGCGCAAGTGGATGTTAGTGTCATACAGCAGTCAATTCATTCACATTAACTAGATCTAAGAAATGGCAAGCCAAAATCTTGATTCTTGGTACTTTTACAGCTAAAGATTATTTAGTTGTGAAAATAAGCCTTCATTTATCAAACACCTGTGTTTGGATATGGTGTGTTTAAAGTCTTTTAAAATTAAAATACAAGATCCGAGACATGCCTGATTATTTAGCAAATCATCAGAGAAGCTAATTATATGAAGAAGAGTATGGCATCAGGATTGGAGGAAGGCTTATTTACAACCTGCTATACACGTGGCACAACCTTGCTTACTGAAAGTGAGGAGGCCTGGAAGCACTTGCTGATAAAGATAAAAGATGGCAAACTTCAGTGTGGATTATGACTCATTGTCAAGAAGACCAAAGCTTTCACAACTGGACCAACAGCTAACACAGTGATAAATGGAGAAAGGATTGAAGTTGTCCAGGACTTTTGTCTTGCTTGGATCCTCAATCCACGCTCATGGAAGCAGTAGTCAAGATGTCAAAAGGCCTGTTGCATTGGGTAAATCTGCTGCCCAAGACCTCTTTTGCAAAGCAAGAATGTTACTTTCAGGACGAAGGTACGCCTAACCCACACTATGTTCTTTTAAGTTGCCTTGTACACATGTGAACATCGTACATTGACTATAGAAGACCAAATAATAATCCATTCAATTGAATTTGGGTGCTGGAAAAGAATATTGGAAATACCATAGACTCCTAAAAGGTCAATTTGATCTGTCTTGGAAAAAGTATGGCCAGAGTGCTCCTTAGAGGCAAGGATGGCAAGACTTTGTCTTACACACTTGGAACATATTCTCAGGAGACACCTGTCCCTGGATAAGGACAACATGTTCGGTAACGTGGAAGGGCGGTGAAAAAACAGCAAGGCCCTCAATGGGATGGATAGACACAGTGGCTGCAACAATAGGCTCAGGCAGAGGAACAGTTGTGAGGATGGCACAGGACCAGGCAGTGTTTCCTTCTGTTATGCATAGGGTTGCTATGATTCAGAACTGATTCCATGGTGCCTAACAACAACCGGCATACCAAGCTCACAAAATTATAAATATATCCCATTCTCTGTTGATCTGTGAGAATTTTAATGACTATGGCATATTCAAAATTCAAAAATCACTACCATTGAGTTGATTCCGCCTCATAGTGATACTATAAGACAGGGTAGAACTGCCACTGGAGGCTTCAGAGACTGGATCTCTGGATAGGAGTAGGAAGCCTAATCTTTCTCTGCCATACAGAAGTGGCTGGTGGTTTCGAACTACCTTATGGTTAGTAGCCCAACATGCAATCACTACACCACCAGCGATCCTGACAGTGGTAATATAATGTATTAAGTAAGAGTGTGGACTCCAGAACTCAATGTTATCATTGTGGTTGGCTGCCAAGCTTGATATCCTTCTCCAAGGATTGATCCCTGCTAGTAACATGCATATAACATGGAGACTAGCACCTATGAGAGAGTCTGGCTATACTTCTCCTAACATAGATCTGTTTGTTCTTTTTTACAGTACATAATATATTCAGTATTGTTCATGAACAGCATAATTTAAGTCATCAATTTGTTGGCCATTCTTATTCATTGTTCAGCTTTCACATGCAGATCATATTATTGATAATTCCACGCTGTGGGTGAGACACATCTTTGCTTTTCAACACATTAGAAAAACCCTTTTACAGCAGAGTAGCCCAAAGTAATATGTCATTTGATTTATTTTTATTGTAGTGTGGGTGAAAGTGTGTGGAGAAAATCAGTTTTCCGTTCAACATTTTTTATAAACATTTTTCATGATATTGGTTGAAATCTCCCAAGGTAACAGGACTGTTTTCAACTTCTGCCTTGACTTCTCTTTTTCTATTCTTCTTTCTTTCCTGTCCCTTCCTTACTTCTGAGCAAGGGTTGATTTGGTATATGAATGAAATTAAATCCTTGACAACATTAATATTTCTGTATGTATCATGGGGTGTATCAGTTTATTTATTAATCATGTCTTCATTAGTGCCATTGTGAGGTGTTTATGTTTTTTATTTATTATCTGCATATTACAGGTTGTGAATTAGCTTTCTTCTAAGTCTCTAGCTAAATTCTGCTTCCCTGCCTATTTTCTTGGCATACAGATTAAATGAGTATGATGGAAGGATAGAGCCCTGACTCACCTCTTTCCCTCTCTAAAACCATTCAGTATCCCCATGTTCTATTTGAACCACTACCTCTTGTTCCATGCCCAGGTTCCGCATGACTACAATGAAACCTCTCCCTGGAATTTCCCATTTTTCAGAATGTTATCCAGAGTTTGTTGTGATCCACACAGTGAAATGGTTTTATGTAATGAAATAAACAAACAAACAAACAAAAAAGGTTGCCTGCCACATTTCTGGTATTCTATGTTTACAGCCATAATTCATCTGACCCAAGTTCAAATTGAATCTGTGCTTAATAATTGGAACTTCTAACACAATTGATGAATGTCTTTGTGACTCAGTTGCCTCCCCTATAAAATTAAGCTGATAAAGCACCTACCTCTTAGGTTTTTCTAGAGAATTCGCCATGCAAATCCATGTGGAAAACTTACCATATTAATAGCAAAATAAATATTTTCTATTGTTCTAAATAAATATAGAAAGAACAAATTTACAAATCATCTAAGCATATAGAACCTACTGGCAGTCCCCAAGTAATAACTTTAGGGACAACTCATTTGCAACTGCCAACTGCTGTTATTTACACCTGCCCCTACTTTGAGACTATTGGACCAGCTCTTACTCACCACAAACTATCGCAATCACTTTGACTCTCTGAATTGCCGTGTGTGTGCTATTCACGTTGAAGGAAAATAATGTAAAGGCAGAGAAGGCAGAGGTCGCAAGTTGTAGAAGTCATTGATGGATCTTTCTTAGAAACTTGGAAAACTAAATTCTAAGTCACTTTATACCTTATATCACTCACTACTCTTGGTAAAGTCTGTTATGCACACCTAAATACTTGCTGTGTGTGTGTGTGTGTTCTGTCCATTTTCAAAAAAATTCAAAGAGGGCTGATTTATTTTTATTAAATACTTTTATTGGGGGCTCTTACATCTCCCATCACAATTTGTGCATGCATCCAGTGTGTAAGTGCATTTGTACACATGCTTCCATCATCATTTTCAAAGCATTCTCTTCCCACCTGAGCCCCTGATATCAGCTCACCACCTCTTACTCCCCCCCACTCTCGCCCATGAACCCTCAATAAGTCTTAGATTATTATTTTCATATCTTACGTCATCGTCTGCCACCCCTCAGCCACCCATCGAATGTAGAGTAGACGTCTAGTATAATGAAGCAGGTCCTTAATTGAATTAGGAGATGGTAATGTTATGTTTTACAGTTGCAGACACTGATGCAAAAAGAAGTTAAATAAGGTGCCAAGGTCATTGATTTGATCCTTCAACCTCCTCATTTCATAGTTGAGGAAAATGAGAGCCAGAGATATTAAGTGAGCTAATTAAACAGAGGTTCTATATATATTACTGACCTCCCCCAAACAAATGATTTGGGGGCCAATACTGAACATTATGAAATACAGCTTATTTCCTACTGCCAGGAGTAAAAAGTAGACAAAACCTATTTTGATCCCAAGAAGCTCTCCCACAAAGACATCCCAAAATATAATATATATAATTGTTTTCACTTTGCTTGCAAAGTGTCCAACATAACCAACCAGATATAGAATATCCTACTTTTATTGTTATTAACGGACTTTTGTACACACATAAAGAGGAATTTTTGAAAATCAAGAAAGTTATGTATATTTTAAAGTAATAAAACCAAAGGTTTCCTGTCTGGTTTGCATATTAAAAATTGTGTCTCATTAGATCACTTCAAAGCTTTCTTTATGAATTATGAAGACTGATTTCTTACAGTGAACCATTTCTTACAGACAAAGTACACACTGAATTATGAGAACTGATTTCCTTACAGAGTATATATTGTAAACTGACCGATTTCCAGTTCCATAATATTTTTAATACAGATATTAGGTCAGAAAGATGATGAATCTGTTGGTTTGTACATAGTAGGTCCTGAGCAAATTTTTATAGTCTGACGGACTGAATCAATGACACATATATTTATCATGTTGAATCCTAGAAGTATGGTCAATTATTTCAGATACTTAACATGCTTAGAGATCCTGATTCAAAAATATTAAAAAATATCATTACATAGCTTCAGCAAATCTTTGATCATTATCTATCACCATGAATATCTTATTTCCATTTGATATTTTTGAAAGCACAAATGTTTTCCAGTAGTTTATATATAAAGTTCAATAGTCCCTTAGGGATAGATATATAATATATTAAAAAAGAGTGGGGGTACAATTTACCTAATTGCCATTTGGGGGTATCTGTCACAAAGTCCAAACAGCAGAAGGTTGAAAGGGCAACATGAATTTTACTAGTATAGAACAAGCCACTTATTGTTTTTTCAGAACTGAATGTAACTTATGCTCTCAATTTCTGAACATAGGCTATGTCAATACAAATTCCAAATGGTTATTTTATTGAATAATAAGGCAAACAGAATATTTGATCGAGCTATAAAAATCTCTCTAAATATGCGCTTCATAGAAGCGCGTGCCAGAGATTATAGTAGAAAGGGCATTGTACCTGAAGTAAGAGACAACAAAATTAAGGGTCTGATCAGCTACCCACTGACAGCAGGATCTCTCATGGGGCATTAATCTGTCTCTCCTTTACTTCTCTAAATCTGAAAAATGAGGATGATTTCATAAATCCATGCCAAAGATTACTCTTATTCGACTATAGTGCTTTGCTTTCCCATTTGATTTGATATGATCCCTGATGTTCTGAAATGGAACTGTGCCCTATGGCTTCCTAGGCTATAATCTCCACACAAGCACAGGCACATCCCATGACCTTTCTTTCACAGCACTGCTAAAAGTACACATAATAACACAAACAAAGCACACACACACAACACTACCATTGATTCAGTTCCTACTCATAGTGCCCCTATACAGGTAAATCTTTAGAGGGAGCAGACACCTTCTTCTTTCTCCTGTGGCGTGTTTGATGGGATTGAACCAAGAGATTTTTGATTAGTAGGCCAACGCTTGTGGGACAGAGCTGGGTAGGTTCAAATTGACAAAATCCATGTTGGTAGTTGATATCAAATTATTGGCCCAGGGACCAAAATCTTCATTTAGTATGGTGGCTTTATTTGTTGCAAAGAATAATAAGAGTATTATATAGATACAATTGAGAAAGGACTCAGTAGATTATAATGGAATATGAGCTTCTGTGTGTATATATATACACATATATATAATTTTAAATATATATAATGTTAAATCTATATGTACCTCTCTTGTAGACCTAAGAATAACAGTAAAATAATTTTGATTCTATGCTCATATGACTTATATGTGAGATATCCAGCATGTTGTCAACTGATGCTGTTAGTTAATCTCAAAGGAGAACTTCAGCCAAAATTTAGTTTTTGTCATATTAGCCAAAAAGAAATTATAAACACTAAGGAGCACACTGAACTGCTTATTTATCAACCTAATTTATAGCATACCATTTTCCAAACACCGCTTAGTTCATCTTCTTTCCAAGTTTTCTGTTTTGTTTTCCCCAATTAAATAACAAAAGCCAGGGCTTACATACTGCAGTTGGAAATAAGTATAAATCAGCCCCAGGAAGTGCATGAAAATTAGATTTCTTACATATTCATTTCTCTCATTCGGTTTAAATATTTGGTGTCGCTATGCAAAATGCTTTTAATGTTGTTAGTTTTAATGATTATTCTACTCCCATCCCAATTAATCAGGCACCATAATATGAAAGCATACAATAATTATGTAATTAGGTAGCATATAAGTTATGGACCTCAAATTTGGATATATTTAACTTAAGGCCTCTGGTTTCTAACAAAGACACCAGATGCTGTAAGTCCCTTGGCCATCTGGCTCTATCTGAAGACCATCCTTTATTCCACCTCTTCTCAGAATGCAATCAAGTTACAAGAGCTATTATCAATATGCATTAGAACACAAAGATTGATACAAAATATATTTGATAATTTATACAAGATATCACCCACGGAAAGGTCACCAGGTAGTAACCTTAATTTAATATTTGTCAAATATATACATGAAGGTATAGTGTACAGAAATCTCTCAGAATTCTTCTTTTAGTGATTATTAAGTTATGGTTCACAATGGAATGTTTTCCATAAATAATTCCTCCATTGCAATATGCACTATGAGTGTAGAAATGTAGAGAAGCTGAGAGATCAAAATCTACCCTTTCTTTTTACTGTTCAATAAAACAGGAGGCAAGAAAGCAAATGATATATTGCATCAGGCAAATTTGCTGTATAGGGCCTCTTTCAAGTGTTGAATAGTAAGCATGTCACTTTGAAGTCTACAGTGGACTTGACTCAAGGCATGATATTTTTAATTGGCTCATATCAATGTAAAATCTAGACATGGAATAATGAAGACAGAAGAAAAACTGATGTCTTTCAACTATGGTGTCAGCAAAGAATACTGAAAATACCATGAAATGCCAGAAGCAAAAACAAAATGCAAGTATGGTGACACTTTGTCCCCGGTACTACGGACATATTGTCAGGAGACACCAGTCCCTGGCAAGGGACATTACCCATGTTAAAATAGAGGGGCAAAAAAAAATGGAAATCCCTCTACATAGATGAACAGAGCTCTCGGATACATGGACATAGTGGCTGCAACAATGGCTGAAACATCAGACCAGGCTGTCTATTTCTCCTTTTTACACGGGGCCATTATGAACTGCAACTGATTTCACAACATCAAACAACAATAAGAATAAGTAGAGTGCACAAAGTGAAGCAGTGCCTACTAAATGCAAAATTATTTTATAAAGATGAATCTAACTGTCCCTTCTTTGCTCTAATAATGTGTTCAAACATAGCAATGATTGTGGGGATGGTGCAGGACTGGGTAGCGTTTGGTTCTGTTGCGCACAGACTGTTGTTGAGTCTAATCTGACTCGACAGTATCTAACAACAGCGATGTTTGGCTTAGAGATTCAAAATTTTGGGTTTTGTTTTGTTTTGTTTTTCAATGCAACTACCACTGCTCTTTTCCATTTTGAGTTGTAAAGAAATCATCTGCAAAGGATGCAATCTACTCAGAATTTTGCAGTGAAACATGACTGAACTTTTGCATATAGGAAGAAACACCCACTCATGCCATTGGTGCTTTTCCTTTCCCAAAGGCTCTGTGTGAGCTCTTCCTTTGCACGCTTTGCCACTCACCAAAAATGCTGATTCAGAGAAGCACATAGAAGTAACTGTGAGCTAGATGGCTGCTTGCTTGCCTTCAAGCTTTTAAGACCCCAGACGCCATATCTTTTTATTTTCATTTTTCCAATTAAAAAAAAAAATTGTACATCATTCTCAAAACATTTTCTCTCCACTTAAACCCCTGACATTAGGTCCTAATTTTTCCCCTCCCTCATGTGCCCTTGATAGTT